>NW_012149208.1:443130-484965 GCF_000956105.1 Propithecus coquereli
AAAAAAAAAAAAAAAAAAAAAAAACACAAACATGTAAATAAATGAAGTGTTGCTTAAGATCATGTCTAAACAGTATGCAAAAATCAATATCCTCCCTCTAAGGCAAAACAGTACATAACATTCATCTGGGAGAGCAAGAACACAAGGAGTCACGTAGGGGACATTGCTTTATGAGACCCAAATTTCACCTGTGCCTTTCTAAAAGCGATGAACAAGATCAAAGAACCCCAAACTCACAGACTTCCAAAGGGGTGCAGACGTGGCTCTCACCCCTTCCTTGTGGCTCTAAGAAACCTTGCCAGGCAATGTCCTTGCTGCCAGTGACTACAGATTCCACCATGGCCTTTCCAGCTGCTGCTCCTGCTTCAGTACCAGGTGACTGTCAGCTGCAGGAGTGTCCGCAGGGAAACACTCCTCTTTCCCACGTTACTCAAAGAAGAGGCCACACTTTCTTGTACTGGGTCGAAAACCAGTCGATTCCATGGGGCCTCTGTCTCTAAGTCCAAAGTTAAAACTTTAAGCATTACGTACATAAAAAACAAAAGAGCAACTTTAGCTCTTTAGGATAAAATATATTTGTGATAATGAAATGAAAAACAGACCAGGAGAACGGGTAAAACCAAGACATTTGGAAGCTGCACTGCCCAATACGGTAGCCACCAGGCACATAGGTCTATTTAAGTTAAAACTTAATTAAAGTTAAATGGAAGCAAAAATCTGGTCCTTCAATTGCACTAGCCACATAGTGGCTATTTCGAAAGCTCAATAGATATATATGGCTAGCGGCCACTGTGTTAGCTCAGATTAAAGGACATTTCCTGGGACTGACCAATCACAACACCCCTGTACTAACCAACCAGAACTAAGGAAGTTTCTATCCTTCCTTTGCATAAGAACAAAAAAATTTAAAGAAAAAGCAGAACATTTCCACCACTGCAGGAAGTTCTGTTGGACAGCACTGCTCTGGACGTCGTACAAGTGGACCATAGTCATAGAGGCCCGTCCCCAGCATGGTGGAGTCTGTCAACAGGCCCCACGAGGTTCCCTTCTAAGCTGGGCCTTGAGTTTTCAGTCTCAGGAAACACCCCACAGCCAAGGCCCCAATGCCTGTGGGAACTTTCCTGCCACCCCGAGTGCAGAGTTTCACCAGACTTATCCTGTCGTCCAACAAATGTTACTTTGTGACCCCTCTCTCAAGGCCGCATTTCACACTGCCGCAGCGGTGTGAGTGGAATGGTGCCTCGCCACCATCACAAGATGTGTCCACCTGCAACCTGCAAACGTGAGCTTATTTGAAAAATGGGTCTTTGCAAACGTAAATGAGTTAAAGATCTCGAGATGAGATCATGCTGACTTATCCAGGTTGCCCCTAAATCTAATGACAAATGTCTTTATAAGAAGAGAAGTCACAGAGGAGGAGGCCACAGGAAGACAGAGGCAGAAATTGGAGTCACGTGGCTACTGGCCAAGGAACACCAGAGACTACAAGAGAAGAATGGAACAGATTCTCCCTCAGCTCCTCCAGAAGGAACTACCCCTGCCCACACCTGGATTTTGAACTTCTGGCCTCCAGAACTGCGAGATAACAAATTTCTGTCGTCTTAAGCCACCTGGTTTGTGGCAATTTGTTAGGGCAGGCCCAGGGAACTAACCTAAGGGGTTAACGGCAAATTATGACTGAATGGTTTCCTCTCCCAGGAGAGATGCACACAGCATGTACGCCTGGCTTGCGACTTCCCGCCTGGACCCGTGGGCTCCTGCGGGCGCGAGCAGAGGCAGAGGCAGACCACAGCCCGAGCTCCGAGCCCCAGGGCCACTGTCTCTGATATGTACACGCCAGGAGGAACCACCTGCAGGTAGTGACAGAGTAAATGATCTGGGGCCAACGAGGCCTTCTCAGGACCCCTCAAATTACGCTACAGCGCTGGCTGCGGTGCCCCACATGCTCTCCCGGCCCTTCTCCTCCTCCCGGCTCATCTGAAAACCCACGTCCTCGGCCAGCGCAGTGACTCACGCCTGTAATCCAAGCACTTTGGGAGGCTGAGGTGGGAGGATCGCTTGAGGCCAGGAGTTCGAGACCCCATCTCTACAAAAAATATAACAGAAAAATTAGCCAGGTGTGGTGGCACATGCCTGTAGTCCCAGCTACTTGGGAGGCTGAGGCAGGAGGATCTCTCGAGCCCTAGAGGTGGAGGATGAAGTGAGCTATGATGACATCACTGCACTCTAGTCCAAGTGACAAAGCAAGACCATGTCTCAAAAAAAAAAAAAAAAAAAAAAATCCACCTCCTCCAGGAAGCCTCTTCAGACCACCCCATCCCTGCATGACAGCTGCACGTGGTGGCAGAAGGAGCCCTGGTTTCCAGGTGTGTTTAGCCACACCCTCACTACAAGGCTCTCAGTGGTCTCCTCACCTCTCTGGGCCTCAGTGTCCCCATCTGCGGCATCTCTATGATTTCCGGCTCTCGTGTAACATGTTCACCAATTTGCACCGTTATTCACATTTTTTTTTTTTTGGCTTGGCATGCGATAGATGCTAAATAATAGCAATAATATTAGTTATGATAATAAAAACGAGCAGTTATTGAACCCATCATGATTCTACATGCTTTACATGCATCATCAGACTTAATCAATAGTTTTCGGATGAATGGATGAATACAAGGAGAGGGAGGGCAGGGAAGGGGAGGAGACGCTGCCCTCTGCACAAGCACCATGCTCACGACGGCAGAGCCCTGCACCCCGGCTCGATGCACCAGTAGGGGCTCAGCAAACATGGGACAGGAACACGGAGGAACTCACAGAACGGAGACCAGATTGAGGATGTCTCTTATGTTTGAACGGGGCCACCCGTCCCCTCCTTTGAATGGTAGGAGCTCCTGAAAGGAACCACAGCTCCAAACAAGGGGCTGCCAACCACAACAGGTCCCCGCACAGATGCCGACCGAGCCACGGGCAGCTCTGACGGTTTCCCCGGCCCTCTGGCCTGAGCATTCCGGAGCGGAGTAAATGGGAAGTCAGCACGGAACCAAAAACCAACAGGACTACCCCAGTGTCAATACCTGCTGGATGTCAGGGATCCTCTGGGTCACCTGCGAGCTATCTGAAATGACCCGTCCCTGCCACCTTGGCCTGCCCTCTGGGCCACCACACTTCACCTGCACTTGTTTATCACGAGTAACCTGAGCTCAGCGGGCCTGACCGAGGCGTGTTAGTCCTGACATGGCCGAGAGGCCAGACAGCTGCCATCTGGCCTTGTTCTCTGTCCCCTGCTGAGAAGGGCCACTCACTCGCGGTACCGGTCCTTCCGGCACTGGGGCATGGGGGTGGCTTCCCGTGGGGCTCAGCCGCTGGCTCCCAGGGCACAAGGTGGACACCGGGAGGTCCCAGCAGCTCTTATCAATGGCCGCAGCACAGCCCCAGCCCCCCTCCTCCCCCGACCCAGCGGGCGGCAGGGCTCCCGCGCACCTTGCAGGCCAGAAGAAAGGCGCCTCGTGCTATCAGCTCAAATGAAGAAAATCATGCCGGGGAGACTGAATTTTCTGCAGACTTGTCTAACTCGGTGATTTCGGAGAGCTTGGCACTGGCAGCGGGGGGAGTGGGCTGCCAGCCGCCAATCGATCAGCCACCTCCCAAGAATATTCGTGGGCTTATTAAATCAGCATGAGTCACTCTCCTGCCTTCCTCACAAACATGAATCACAAATCACCAAAACCCACCAAATGTATGACTCGACAGTTTCTCTGGGGCCCAAAGGGGCTAGAGAGCCGGGGCGGACGCTGCCAACCCGCGGCCTGCCCTCACCGGTGAGCAGCACTCCCCAGGCAAGGAAGGGGTGGCCAGGGGCAGAGAGACGGCTCAGGGGTGGGCTCGGAAATGCACAGACCTGGGCCCCTCCATCCCCCACTCGCTTGGCACTGCTGCCCGCCAGACGGCCTGAGCCACACCAGGGAGTCAGAGAGAGTGACACTGGCCAGTCTCCACCCTCACACTCCTTAGCGTCTACTGGAAGTTTCTGAACTGATTGGAACCCTGTTTCTATTTCTTTCCTAGCTGGGAAAATCGGGGCAAGTCACCTGATGTGTCTAAGCTCAGCTCCCCCGTTCTCATGCCCACTCTCCGGGATGCGTAACGATTAAATGAAAGAGCTGATCTGCAGGAAGTCCCCGCCCAGAGCCCAGCACGCCGTACCTGCTCAGCGATCACCCGCCATGCAGTGGAGAGGGAGTGATCCGCGCGGTCCTACTGAGCCTGGGGAGCCTCCGCCAGTCCCCACCACCCCTCCCGGTTGCACCCAGAGAGCCTGAATCTGGGCACCCCTGCAGCTCTGGCAGGAGAGGGCAGCTGGCTCCTGGGTCTCCTTTCTGGGACTCCTGGCTCCCCAAAGCCTTGGCACCAGTTTCGGGTCTTCCTTCCTGGCACCCAAGGCAGCATTTCTTTCTTTGTGGCCTTTTTCCTCTGGTCTTTTGGCCAGTAGGTCCTGACCACGTTTTCAGCCTCCAGCCCTTATCTCTCCCCAAAGAGCTGAAGATTACAACGGGCAGCTTTCTCCCCATGGCCTGGGTCTCCCCAGCCATCCCTGCTCACTGTCCCAAAGAGCCAGGTCAAGACTGGAGCCTTCCCCTTTAAAGCTCATGCTGGACTCTCCTACTGCCCCAACAAACTTCCCTCTTGGACCCTCGTCTTCCAGTCCCAGGCCTGGAAATGTCACCTTCAGGGCTGCCACCTGCAGGGCAAAGGCTGCACGCTGCCCAGTGGGGGCAGGGGCAGGGCACACACACTAGAACATGCAGGCCCCCTCCTGGGACTGAGCAGCAAGGTGGCCCTGCGCCCTGCGCATGCACGAACCCCACGTGGTTGGCCAACGTTTCCTGGCACCCTCTGCATGCCAGGTCATCTCCCTTACCTCACCACAATCCTGTCAAGCAGGGACTATTAACCACCCCCAACCTGAGCGAACTGAGGTCAACGTGCAGCAAGCGCTGGAGGCGAGTGAGGGGCTGAAGCGGCGGCCTGGAAGGGGATGAGGGGTGAAGCCACAGGGTGGAGGAGCTGGGGCTCAGACAGAACCAGAGAGGCGCTGGAGGCCGACTCGGGGCAGGGACACCCCCAGGGCTCAGCCTTCCCTCCTTCTCAAGCCCCCTCCAGCCCCATCTCCGAGGCGGGTCTCTGATGCTGGGAACTGGGGAGGTGCGACTCTGTTTGCCTGCCCCGGTAAGACAGATGACTCCGTGACAGCCTGTGTGCCCACAGGTGCCACAGAGCTGCCCCAGCTGAAGGCATGGGGGGGGTGCACACTTCTGGGGCCCCCAGAGCCCAGCCTGAAAACCTCAACCTCAGGGACGTGAAACAGCCACAGCGATTGCGTCTGGGCCACATCACTGTAGGCAACTTCCTTTTTCTGCTCTTCTGCGGTTCCTAAATGCTAAACGTCATACAAAAATGGGACAAGATAGCAAATGTCAAAAGTGGAAGAAGTAGAGGCGATGTAGACGAGGAGGAGGAGGGGAAAAGAGAGAACACACAAAGGCAGAGAAGGCGAAGGGTGGGAGGAAAGCTTCCGAGCCGGGCGAGAGGGCGCCCGCACCCGGCGTGCTGTTTCCGAGCCTCCGTCCCTGGAGAGTCGGGGCTGGGCGGGCCTCGCCTCCAGGTAGAGCAGGGCTCAGGGACAGAGCCAGGCCCCTCTGGACAGAAGCCACTACGCAGGGCAAGCAGCAAGGGACTGGCTAAAAATGGGGACTCCAAGCCACCTGCGTGCCCCCTCAGGGTCCCAGACCGCAGCTGGCACTTTGGGCTGAAGCGTGTGGTCTCCTTGACAACGCCTGCTGCTGGGGAAGCGTCTGCTCATCCACAGGTGCCCACCGTCCACTGACCCTCCTCCGAGAAGGAAACTGGGACCCGGACTTCCTGAGGCTCGTTCCAAGTCCAGACCCCTCCACAACGGAGACCCCTTTGCAGCCGAGCGCGCTTGCCCTTGCCTGAGAGAGGCTGAAGGACGCTCCGCTAGCCCACGCCCCGTCTGTCGGCCACTAGCTTCCCAGGAGCCGCCGCCGGGCCGCGGCCCCAAGCACAGACATGCAGCCACCAGGCGGGATGGGTGGTCAACCACGTGCCATCATTCCAGTCTGAGGGACATCTGTTGAGGCCTCCCTCTAATGCCGGAACCAAGAGGGGCCAAGGAGTGACAACCGAGTCATGGAGGGGCCAATTACCCATGCTAGTAACAAGTCCGTGCTGGGGCCCAGGGTCACCAGATGGTGGAGGGATTTATGGCCCAAACCTGATTTCCCAGAATCCAGGGAACTCAGGAAGAGAGAGAAGCAGAACCTACAAGACTCTCTCCCAGGTCTCGCTGGGAGCCAGTATATTTTTGGAGGGCTTTGGCCGCGCCTGCTTGCTGTACTTTATTGCTGGCAGAAAGATGGGAAATTTATTGCTTTACAAATCATACCGTTCGCAGCATAAATGAACTGTCTGGCCGTGGCACGCTCGGGCCCAGATGATTTGCGAAACGTCTAATGGTGCGCGGGGCTGTGCTATCTGCTTACGGCCTCCGAGACAAAGGCGACCCGAGAGGCAGAGCGTCTGCACAGTGTAACGCCGGCCGGCAAATTGGCTGCGACGCGTAAACGTTGGCTCGGCAGCATTACATGACTCCACACGCTCGGCCGGGGACTCCGAGGAACACGGGGCAGCCCCCCAGCCTGGGGAGCGGGTCCTGGTGGGCCGTGCATGACAGGCGGGGCAGCCACAGGGTTCGGGGCCGGGGTCAGGGCCAGGCCGAGCTCGGCAGCCTGGCTCGTCCCGGAGGCCTGCGAGCCATCAGGAGGCCGGTCGGATTCCTACAACCACCGGGGAAAGGGGTGCTCTCCACAGCCGTCGCGCCCCAAATTCCCCCAGCCAGGGGTGGGAGGGATGGTCTTGAAATGACTGCAGCCTCGACGTGTAGCCAGGAGCCGGTCGGTGCCCACAGCCCTCGAGGTAGCGCACCCTCCGCCGGCTGGCCGGGCCGGCGAGCAGAGCGGACTGATCGCACGGTCGTCACCAGCGACAGGCTCATCCCAGCGCCTGTGACGCAGGACATGATTAGGAAGGAGGTGATGGCACACCTGTTTACAGAGGACACCAGGCAAGTTCCCTGGGCTCTCCAAGCTTCAGGGTCACGTGAGTGGTAGTGCGGGATCCAAACCCAGGCTGCTGAGACCTTATTCTCATGTATCTATGCTGTACGTGGCACTTCGCTCTGATTATTTTCACAAAGCACTCAAAACAATCTGCACCGGCCGGGCGCGGTGGCTCACGCCTATAATCCTAGCTCTCTGGGAGGCCGAGGCGGGCGGATTGTTTGAGCTCAGGAGTTCGAGACCAGCCTGAGCACGAGCGAGACCCCGTCTCTACTAAAAATAGAAAGAAATTAATTGGACAACTAAAAATATATAGAAAAAATTAGCCGGGCGGGGTGGCGCATGCCTGTGGTCCCAGCTACTAGGGAGGCTGAGGCAGGAGATCGCTTGAGCCCAGGAGTTTGAGGTTGCTGTGAGCCAGGATGATGCCACGGCACTCACTCTAGCCGGGACAACACAGTGAGACTCTGTCTCAAAAAAAAAAAAAAAAAAAACTGCACCGTATGGGTGTCACCATCCCCATTTCACAGGTGAGTAAACTGAGGTTCAGAAGAGTCACATCACTCGACTTGTACAGTTAGTGAGTGGCAGAGCCAGGATTTAAGCTCAGGATCCTCTAATTCTGAAGCTTCTTGTTTTGCCCCTTTGCACCTCTCTGCCTCCCATAACCTAGGGTGTCATTTTATGGCTCCCCACGCCTCGCATTGCACGTGTCAGGGAGTGTCGTCAGGTCCTCGATCTACGAGCACTGTCTGTATGTTCAGCAAAGGGTCAGAAAAAGGATGCAGGAAAGAGGGGTCTATGTCTGGCCCTGGGAGCTCGCGGAGTAGGCGAGCAGGGAAGGCTTCCGGACCAGGGGCTCCTCAGGTCAAGCCAGGAAGGATGGACTGAGACCCAGGCACGCCGCGGAGCGGAAGCTCCAACAAACCTGGTGCCTCCTTGGCTTAGGGACTTGGGTGACCTTCACAGGGCAGGAGAGGGAGCCAGCAGAGCTGGCCCGTTTACATACGGGCCAAAGGGCCCTGCCAGAGGACAGAGACCGTCCTAAACTCAGGCTCAGAACGTGTCACTGGGAAGAAGTAAACTTGCACTGACTCTCAACCTGGTGACGTCTTTCGCTAAAAAACGAAAAGAAAAAATCTTTCCAAACAATTGATTTCAAAACAGGGAATGGTACTTTAAAACACTTTGATCTTCAGAAACAACAAAACCGTCTTGTTACCATAGTGAATTTTGACTGTGCAACTTGGCATGAAAGATAAAAGGCTGTTTACTGAATACTCATTCATAAATAGCCTCCCTTTTGCTCATGAGCCTTCGGAGACAGGCGTTTGGCCCCACGACGCGGTTCCTCTCACTCGCCTGACGCCCTCGTCCGTCTGCTCACTCATTCGGCAAAGCTCATCCCTGCAGTCCCAGAAAAGACCCAGCAGAAAGGGTCCTTGGCATTTTCAGTTCCTTCCATGTCAAATGCCAAGTACAGATTAGGCCCCACGATCTCTGGAGAAGCTTAAATTCAGTTAATGGACTTTTTATAGCATGTAAATGTTGCCCTCAGTAAGAAAACCTATTAGCCGCATAAATAGTGTACACATGTCCACGTGAAGCGCAGACTGCGGGACGGTGGCAGCTCCCACCGTCAGCACCACAGCCACCACCGGATGAGTGCTCTCCACCTGGGGCCACTGGTGTGTCTCCATCAGAACCTTTTCGGCACATAACCGGTACCTCGCGTGACAGCTGCGCAGGAGAGGGGGAAGCAGGCAGTCACCCCTGATCTCTTAAGAGAGCTCCTGAAAGCCCAGGAAGCTTGGCCTTGACCTGGGCAGGAAGCCATGAGGGGAATATTCCAGACATGGGCCTATGCCAGTTTGAGCCATGTCCCCCCCCACCCCCGGCAAAGAGCCACAAAACTAAGGGAGATTCTTTGCCCCTGCAGACACACACTCCTGGAGGCTTGCCTGGCTCCCCTGATCCCAGGGGGACTCTCGTGGAAGAACGGGGAGGAAAGCAAAAGTGCTCTGGGGCCCAAGTTCACGTGCTCTTCCAAGCCAGGGGCCAACACCAGGAGGAGGAA
This sequence comes from Propithecus coquereli, assembly GCF_000956105.1. Taxonomy (NCBI): domain Eukaryota; kingdom Metazoa; phylum Chordata; class Mammalia; order Primates; family Indriidae; genus Propithecus; species Propithecus coquereli. The sequence continues at coordinate 452,332 of NW_012149208.1, forward strand.
CACAATGGCTCCTCTCTCGGCACAGGCACGAAACACAGCCCCTGTGTACTCACCCTGCACACCCTCTTCTGGGTGACAGCCTCCCCCAGAGTGAGCCTGTGGCAGCAGCAGCCACCAGGAGAGTAATCTGGAGGACAAAGACTCTTGAAGACACCTCTATGTTCCTTGGATGGAATCAAGCAAGGTCATTTGTGCCACAGATCGCTCCGCAGTTAAAGGACGTAAGAAATCGGTTTCACTAAAACGCTCCGGGAAGCAGTGGGTTCCCCATGACTGGGAGAACCTAACAGAGGTGTGGGTCCCCCTCCCCACAAAAGCTCACACGCACAACACTGTTCGTCCAACGTCGAAAGATCCACAAGCCCCCAAAGCTTCGCAGGGAGCTTAGATGAAGAAATTTCTATCGTGAAAATTCCTCAACACAAGAAGACGAATGCAGCTAAGGAACCCCCAAGCCAGCTGTTATTGTCCGAGAACCCTAAGCTCTGGAACAAAGAGGGAGCCCTACCTATGGCCATGAGAAGGTTCAAGACCCCCCTCTGTGCCCACCTAGAGTCTCTGACCTCTTCACGTCTGAAATGAAAATGAAGGTGCTTGTGTATCTTCAAGCTTTCTGACTTTCAGTCGCCCTGGGGTACGTGGACCACGACTTCTCCCCCAGCTCTCCCCGAGGGACATGCCACCACCAGGCTCTGGTTTCTCCAAAGATTCTGCCTCAACGCAGAGACCCGCGGTACCGGTCACAGCCACTATCTGCCTGCCCCACTGCAGCCCACTGACGGTCATGTTTGGTACATTCGCTCTCCCACCTGCCCCTGCAGGAACAGTCTAGAACTATCACTGACCTCTGAGTTGTGCTAATCAGATTCCCTTGCCCTGGAATTTTGAGTGAAGAAATTCCAAGAGAACCACAGTGTGGCAGCAGATAAAGCCAAAAAATCATGATGCTTCCCAAAGCTGGCAGCCACTTGTTCTCTCTAGGCTGAAGAGACAGACGCCAAGGGGCAAAGAAAGCCATGTAGGAGACCCTGTGAGCCCTCCAGCATTGACGGAGAGAAGCTGGCATAGGGGACAGCTGAACCCCATCTCCCACCCCTGGGGTCGAGAGCCACTGTGATCCAGAACTTGCCTCCTACGGCCTGAACTCAGCTGGGAGTTTTGGGTTAGGCCACGGGTCCACTGAAAGCCAGAGAGAGTCCATCACATGGTTCTCCACGGATCGAGGGCTTTGCACCCAGCAGCCTCCGCCGGGGAAGAAACAGGCTAAGCGGAGACAATCCGTGCCGCAAGGAGGCCGTCTGGAGCCTGGCCCAGCCTCCTCGCCCTCCGGGCAGCTCCTACCTGCAGATGCCTAGACCCCACCCGACGGTGAATGGCTGGGGCGCGGTTGTGCATGCACAGTTCTACAAAGCTCCCCAGGTGCCTGGGATGCTACGCCAGGATTAGGAACCCCAGTCTGGGCCACAAGCCCCTGGCCTCACGAAAACAGAATCCCCAGTGTACAGATGGCAGACAACAGGGTGTGGGCAACAATGTTGTCTTCTGGGAAGTTCCACATCAGCCTGGCAAAACACGTTCTCTCATGGGCCTCCAAGTGCCAAATGCCACCCAGCCTCCTCCGTGACGCCTGCCCTCCTTATCTGAACTCTCTGAGTCCCACCTTCCCCGTTCCCTGGTCACCCACTGTTCCGTTTGGTTCTCAGCCTGTGTCAGAGGTAGAGCCCTCGTTCCTGGGGAGGCCCTGGCCTGCTGGAGACAAGCCCGTGCCCTCCAAGGTGTGGAGCTATCTCCGGGCCTCCACGAGGCCCTGCTGTAGGCTTAGGCCGGCCACGCGCTGTGCAGGTGGGGCTGAAGGTGGGAGGAGGATCGCCTCCCTGTCGCTCTTTGGAACTGCAGGGGTCCATGTGGAGGGGAGGCAGGCTCAGAAGCTCCACAGGCAGAGGCGAGACATCCAGGAGGGCTAACGGGGGTCCCTGTGACTCAGCCCAGAACCTGGGTGGTTCAAGCTAAACCTTCGTACCCCTTCTTTCTTAGTGAAAGGCACTCAAAAGGTGGTTATGGGAGAGGCAGTAGTGGGGGAAGAGGAGGGGGAGGAGCTGTTCCGAAACTCCTTCCAACCCAGGCAGGAGGCCGGCTCTCCCCAAGCCCAGGCTCCAGGGCCGGCTACTGCCCTGCTTCGCCATGGCCCTGAGCAATCCAGTGCAGCTGGACGCGTGCAGGCGTGGAGAAGGCCCCACCATGCAAAATGTGCATTTGATCAAGGCTGCAAACATGGTGTAACATGAGTTCTCCTGATCTATTGGATTTCTGCAAAAGAACCCTGAACTCCTCAGTCAAGTTCAACCTCAGGTCTCGGGAAAAATGAGTTTGTTAATTCAAGCAATTCCCCAGCGGTCAGTAGTTTATACCATATGCTTTGAAACAATGTGGCCTGAGTCAGGGGAGAAGTTGAATTACTTCCTAGGGGAGAGCCAAGGACTATCCGTTAACCTTGACAGGCTCTGCAGCCTCCGAGCCCCTCCCACGAGGCTGGGGGGAGGGCTCCGGCTCCAGGGCTCACACACCCGCACAGAACAGCCCCCCGGTGTCCAGAGAACAACGGCCTCCCCACCACCACCACCCGCACCTCGCAGGCTGGAGAGCTGGGGTCTGACATCACCTGCCTCTGAAGAAGCCTGTGCCTCCAGCAGGCACTGGGGTCCCCCAGGACTGTGACCTCCCTGCCAGGCAGACCCAGGAAAGGCACATTGGCCAGTGTGGACGAGAGGCAGGCTCCCCACTCACGGGCCGGTCTCCAGCAGCAAGCTGTGGGGAAGACCCTTTTAAGAGAAGATTAATTATTGCAGGAGACCTCTGGGCCACCTGGTAAATTCCATTCCTTCATCTAGTGAATATTTATGGGACATGCGTTAGATGCCAGTTTCACCGTACTAGCGCACAGAGTGTCCTGTATAGCAAAGTGTGCACCCGGGAAAACGCGCGAAGGATGACAGTCACAACCGCCGACACGTGTGGACGGTACCCTTCCAGGCCCCTCACATCAATTAGCCACTTAATCCTCACAACCACCATTGAGGTAGGCATAACTGTCACCCCCATTGCACAGGTGAGGAAACTGAGGCAGCTACCCAAGGTCACCCCGCTGGTGAGCAGTGCTGGGGGGACTGGGACTCAGGCAGTCTGGCTCCAGAGCCCGTGTCCGTTCGCACCACCTGGATCATCCTCCACATCTTCACTGTAGCAAACGCACTCACTCTCCGGGCTCCCCTGTGCCGGGCGGTGCGACCTGCCCCCCAGGAGGTGGCATTTCTTAGGGTAAACCCGGGGTCTGTCTGAGCCCAGACCCGAGCTGTTGGCCTCCCTGCTCTGCCTCAGGGGACCTCAGACGAGTTATTCCACCTCTCAGCTCCTGTTTCCCTCACTTTAAAATGGCAATAATCATTCCCTATGGGGTTCTTGAGATAATGAAATAAAATAGCGGATATTAAAGTGCTTAGCATAGTGTCTGCAAGTAAGAATCTGCTGAAAGTGAGTTGCTCTTTAATAATTATGATCAACAGCGTTAGGACGTTGATAGGTTATAGAGACGAAGTGTCTGTGTACACGAGCCCTGATCAGGCCAAATTTGGGGGAAAATAATGATATCCATAACACTTTCGTCATCACAACATTGCGATTTCCAACTTTGGGCTGCTGGGGGCTTACACGGTTCCCCATTTCACTGTTCACCTGGAGAAAACATCTTTACTTCGTGTCGTGATAAACGGTGCAACGTTCCCCTGTCCTTCCCTCCTCCTCCTCCCTCCCCACACCCCCTGCAACCCACGCGCTAGCACCAGGGCCGCCAGGTGGGAGCCACAGACGCTGCCACTACAAACAAGACACGGAAAAGGAAATGCCACTTTTCAGGGGGTTTTAGCATCAAAACCTAGATGAACTTGATACTTTTTGGCAGAGTGTTCACTCCTCGCTCCTTCCGACAGTCAGGCAAGATGGAAACACACGCGCGACGCAAGGCCATGCTGCTCAGGGAAAGACGCCGCTTTGCCACATCAGCGAGGACCACCAGGAAAGATGACCCGATTCTAAATCCCGAACTTCGGCAAAAGCAAGCACAGCGGCCCAGACTCCTCCTGTCTCTGATTCCCACCTCCACACGTGCACGGAGGGTGGGGCACGTTAGGCCTGGGCTCACTGGGTTTCGCAGCAGCCCAGCAAGGCAGGAATTCGTCCTTCCTGACAGCCAAGCGGCAGGCTGGGCACTAGACAGGTACAGAGCCGTGCCCGGGGCGGCTGAGTCCGCAGGGCAGGGGAGGGTTGTGGCGGCCCACGCTGCGTGTCTCGACAAGGCTAAGCGCTTCCTCATGTTGGCTGCTGAGCTAAGAGGTCATGGCTCTGCCTCACGGCAACCTGGCCAAGTTTGCCATGAAATCATCCAAAGCCAACAGGAGCTCCGGCATCCATCGGTCTGTAACTGAGGCTTCCTCCCTGGCCGTGGGAATCTTCAACTCCCCAGGGCCTGGGCCAATTCCACCCTCCGCACATGCAAGGGAAACACACCAAAGGGCCAGCCCTGGTTCCCAGACAAGGCCCACCCAGTGCCCAGGGGGACGACCACACTAGACCTATCCAGCTGGCTGCTGTCACCCCACCAGCTGATAGCAGCCCTCGCTGAAGGGCAGGACAGCCATGGAGAGGCTGAGCTCTAAAGGCACTGGCCCCAGCCCAGCCCCCCAGGCCCCAGACTGCAAGACCCCGTATAAACGCCGCAATCCCAGCTCAGCTGCACAAACACACGCACCTTTCCCGTCCATGGCACTGGGCCCAAAAGGCGAGCAATGGGCAGGAAGCGGCTGGACACCAAGGGCAAGGTGAAGAAGGTGGGCCTCGGCCCTTCCCATCTGCACAGGGCGCAAGGAGGCATGATGGGTGCTGATCCAGGCCTCTCCGCCTCTGAGAGCAGCTCAGTGGACACCTGACCCAGCAGTGTAGAGCACAGAGGCTGAGAAAGGGGCCCAGTTTCCACCCCATCAAATCCTCCAGGATGACCACTGACGCTGCAAAAAATCAATTTTCTGCAGCCTCTTCGGAAGCCAGGATGTATTTTCTGAGTGTGCAGAGCCGTTGGCTCAGCTGTTGCCCATCAGCTACCCACATGCTTCCAGGCCAAGCATGGCCCACTGACTTCCCTCTCCTCCTCCTCCCATGTTCAAACCCACACCCAGGGGTGTACCGCTGGGAAGAGCAGAGGGCCTTAACTCGGGAAAATGAGGCCACGTGTCAGGGGCTCACCCACCCCTCACCTTTCTGGGGCACTTGCAAAGGCCCCGCACATATACTGCTGCCGGGAGGCCAGGCTAAAGCCAGAGAGGGGGTCGGAGGACGAGACAGAAGGGGCAGAAGAGCTGCTGGACCCCAGCTCCACAGGGCAGACGTGGACTCTCCAGGTGGTGACATCAGGGCATCAGCCCAGATTCACTATGCGCCGACCGCCCAGGGCCTCGTGCCGGAGCCGTGCACCCAGCCCCATCCTCCTTGACCCGTGAGGCCCCGGACAGTAGTGAGCACAGCAGCTGGCACCGACTTGCTGACGTGCGGGCAACACCTGTCTCGCACACATGCGCTGGCACTCAGCAGTCCCTGGCCTCATCAGGATCCGGGGGACACCAGAACCACAGCTCTAACTCTCCACAAGGGCCCACTGAGCCAGACTCTCTGCACGACCTGAACAGGTCCTTTAGCAAAGGCTTCGTGCCTCCTTCTCGAGCCAGTCGCTCCGGACAAACCTCAGCGCGGTTTGCACGGTCTGCTCTAGATCAGTGTTCTCAAGGTGTGGTCGCTGGGCCACTACATCCGCACCACCTGGGAACTCTGGCGAAGCACATTCTCAGGCCCCACCCCAGACCTCCTGAATGAGGAACTCTGGGAGGCGACCAGCAGTCTATGTTTTAACAGGCCCTCGAGGTGATTCCAAGGCTCGCACGAGTTTGAGAACCACTGCTCCAGGTGGTCATGCTGCGGGGGGAACAGGCTGCAGGGGTGGGGAGGGCGGCCACCCGGCCCCCGGCTCCCCCTTGGCCCAGGGTGCTGCATGCACCTATCAGCCGGCGAGCCCGAGGGAACCCTCCTGCCCCCCAGGCTTCTCCTCTGTCCTCCTGGGCAGCCACACCAGGCTGGCTACCCTACTTCTTCCTGCAGGCACTCAGACCCCAAGTGCCCAGGCTTGCCAGGTGTTGATGAATATAAAACTGTTAATCACATTAAATTAAAATATCACACAACACACACAGATCCCAGCCCCACCCCAGGGGGCTTTGCACTTGCTGTGTCCTAAACTAGAAGGGTCCCCCGATAGGCACGTTTCCCCCGGCTCGCTTCATGCAGGTCTCAGAGCAAACGTCACCTCTTCAGAGAGGCCCACCCTGACCATCCCACCTAATGAGAACTCCTCGTGGGTTCTACCCTCTTGCTCAGCTAACCTTTCCTTCATCTCCACCTGATATTATGATGTGGATTTACTCATTCGTTTGTTAATGTGTTTCTTGGGGGGGCGGTTCTTTTTGGTCCATTTCCACCTCTAGATCACAAACTCCACGAGGGCAGAGCTTTCATCCTCTTCACTCACTGTCGCGTCCTCGGTGCCCAGAGCAGCCCATCACACGGCAGGAGCTCGCGCGGTGCATGGGGGGTGGACAAATGCATGCATAGAAGCAAAAGTCAGAGCAGTCCACGCCTCGTATTTATCACCCTGGAGCATGTAAAAAGCCAAAGCAAATTTGGAAATTAAATCCAAACAAAACTACCAATAAAATTAGATGATGTGTTTTGCTAAAGTTAAATTGCCAAGAATGAGTTTAATAGTAGAAAGATGTGGCTTCAGGCCAGTTCTGTTTCTGTATTTTGATTTAATTAATACCAACGCCAAGAGTAGCTGCCTACAAACAGATGCACGCTAACAGACAAAGTCACATTAATAACTTTAAGGCTTTGTTTTCAAGTTCGGGATAACCAGCCTTGACACAACACCAAAACCCTGCGCAGAACCCCGCGGCGTCAGTTTTAATGAGGGATTACTTGATAGCTCCGTAAAGCCGTCCCGCTCACTTGAAGCCACATCAGCCTGACGGTGGCACTAAAATCTGCCTTAAATAGACATTTACTTCATTTCTTCCTAATCCTAATTCCAGCAATCTCTTCCTCACATATTTCCCAGCTCAGTTCCTGCCAATGAACTCTAGCAAGTTGTCATGTGTCAAGCCAGAATCTGCCACAAGAACGTGACCCTGGCAACCAGCAAGCGGGTGCCCCGGCCTCCGCACTGCCGGCTGGCAAGCACTTTGTCCCACCGCTCTTTTCCCTATCCGAACTACTGCCACCAACTGAACTTCCTTGCACAGTGGACCGTGGCGGTGTTTGACCTTCCCTTGGCATAAACAGGAGCAACTGAACACACGAGCACCATCGTGAAGACATGCGAAGTGTTTCTTAAGCTGCGCAGCAAACCCAAGTTACAAGATGGGTACTCAGATAATCTTAATGAGAGTGTATGAATTTTAGCAGATTTTTTATCAAAATGGAAACACAGACCTTCGAGAATTGAGAAACAGGGCCTTGAGCTACTGATGTCTTCATTAGTCCAGGGCCGGAGCATTTGCTCCCAGGCCCCTCTGGGTAGTGCAGCCAAGGACTGAGATGCTGAATCCCAGCACACAGACCAGGCACAATCTTAGCAGCTGAAAAGGCAATTGCTGAGCGCCACAGACTGCCCAATCCCAGCCATGCCCACGTGGAGCTGCGAACCATCTCACCGGATTCACACGTGTTTGAAATGGTTCCGTGATTCTGGCATCTGCCAGGACTTTCCAGGGACGACGGCATAATGGGTGCCAAAGGTTTAATTAAAAATTTATGGAAGAAAAACTTACACTTGAGAACATTATATCCACTCTCTTCAGTTTGGGTTTTATTTCCTCTGCCAATATGGACAAGAGTGCCCTGATTCTGTTTTATGGGGACCCCTGAGTCCGGGGCCCACACAGCTGGGGGGCCGCCGGCAGGGGGCGTGCTCTGCCCCAGGCCAGCCTCCGCATCTGCCCAGCTGCTCATCCTGAACTGGCACCCATCCTCTGGGTGGGTACCAGGTTCAGCCACCCCCGACGCAGATGGCAAGTTCAGATGGCCAAGGGGTGATCTTGTCCAATCTCCCGCCTGCAAGCAGGCCCCAAGTAAAGCCATGGGGTTTCGTGGCTTCTCCCAAGACTCAGCTCCCCATTCTTGAGAAAAAACAACTCTCCTCCTCTCACATGCATCCGTCTCCCCTCAGTCTCTCCAGCTGCAGAGGACGTCTCCGGGTGCAGGAACTGTCCAGGGAGGAGAGAATTCTCCCCGGCCTGTCTCTCCACGTGCTGAAGAAAGACTTCAAACAGAATCTGAGGCCCCAGCTGGAAAACCCAAGCCCAGGCTGCTCTCCTGAGGCCCAAGGGCGAGCACCTTCCCCTCCCAGGGGCTCAGTCTCACGTGCACACACGCCAGGCATAGCCTCTGCCCCAGCCCGTCCCAGAGGAAGAGGGAGTGCCCTGTTTGTGGAGAAAGCATTACTCTGTGTCAGTCATCTGCCTTCACCGCTCAGGTCAAGGGCGAAGCCAGGACTCTACAAAGACCTGGCAACCCAAGCGAGCCGGGGAAAGCAGGCAGGCCAGCCAGGGCACGGCATCAGCAGGGGGACAGGCCCAGGACCAGCTCATCACCAGTGGCAGCTCCGCCTGCCTCCCCGGGAAGGGAGCGCCCGAGACTCGGCTGCATGCCCACCTGCCCCAGTGTCGCCAGTGGCCCCCAGAACGCCCACAGGAGGCCCTGACTTGCAGCTCAAGTGCCTCGGAAAGGAGACTGGGGTCTCAAGAGCAAGAGGGGCTCGTCCACACCCCAAGCTATCCCCACTCTCGAAGGGAAAGAAACCAGGGCTCCTCCCCGAAACACATTTTGGCTAATTGCTGCATTCTTTTCACATCTCTTTACTCAAAAGCCTTTCTCTGAGAACTTTCTTGACAATTACTGTCATTAAAGGAAGGGGGATTTGGAAGTGACAAGCACAAGCAGCCTGGCCAGGCCACCCACCCCACAGCCAATCTCCCCGGCGACTCCCGAGCAGAGGCCAAGAGGGCAGCCACCGGGCCCAGCCCGCAGCCGGGGCCGACCTAGCTCTGACCCCTCGGCGACCCGGCAGGTGAAAAGCGCAAGCTGGTCCCTACTCGTTCAAGGCATGGGCACAGTCAGGAGGTAAAGGTGCCCCTGGGGTGGGGAAGGGCCTTGGCAGTCACCCACCTTGACGTGACAGGGCCCCAGAGGTTGTGCAGAGAAGGGGCTTCGGAAGGGACGACACTGGGGAAGCCTGCAGAGGCCAGTGCCGGCTCAGGGGCCCCCTCTTGCCTCCAGCGACTGAGCGCCTTCGCGTACCAGGAACCGTGTTAGCATCTCGACATGCATTGAGTCCTCCCCAAATCCTGTGAAGTACGTGGTATTATTTCCGATTAGCAGATGAGATAACTGAGGCTCAGAGCCCACGGTCAGCAGGATGCTCTTAACTGCCACTCCATGTTCCTGAGCCGAACCCCCTGCAGTGGGGAGAGCTCCTCCTCCTCAGACCTCGGGGGCCAGCGGAGGGAGAGTGACCAGGCCTGCTCCTCCTCTCTGTGCCACTGCCCGAGCCAGCCCTCCTCAACACACGTGTTAGAGACCCTGTGGCCCCACCCTGGCCTCAGCTCCGCTCACACCTCTATCTGCTCCTTCTCCACCCTCCCAGAGCACATCTCTGGCAGCGGCACTCACCTGCTCCCAAACCCTCGGTGGCTCCCTATTTTTAGATCAAAGTGTAGGCAGGCCAGTCATCGAGGACCTTGTGTGATTACACATCTAGGGACTTCTCCTTTCTAGAGGACTTTTATGGGACTCCCTTCTGTGTGTATGCTACCTCCCACCCAAACGGGACTCCCTGTTGACACGCTGTCCCGAACCCTTGCCTTGCCTGTGATGTACCTGCTGCCTGAAACGCCCCTCCTTGCCCCCAAGATTTCGAACGTGTGCAAACCCGGGACAGCTACCCAGAGCTGGGAGAGTGCGGAAATGTCAGGAGAGCTTATCAGCTGGAGGGAGGGCCCACGGGTGTGGGAGAGGACGTGACGGGCACACAAGGAGGCCACGGGCCTGCGCAGGAACAGCGGGCACTGCCTGCTCTCCACTCGCATGGCCCCCACGGGGCCCTGCGCACACCACCTGGCCCAGTGGCCTGCCATCTCGGCCTCCCTTGGCAGCTCCCCAGGAGCCCAGCGTCGCTGAATCATCCCTCTCCCACAAGGCGCAGCACTGTCAGGTCCGTACAAAGTAACGCAAGCGCCGCCACAGCTGCACAGCTCTTGCGCAACTGCGCCCTGGGTGCTGTGGCAGTGGACGCGGGCATTTCTCGTGAGCCCCGCCTGGGCAGACTTACATGCTTGCACCTGAGCCCTGCACTCAGGGACTGGCAGCCAGGCACACCTGAGCGCTGGACAGGCCTCTGTCAACCTCGACGTGGGCAGGTGGGTGCCGGGAGTCCTGAGGAAGGAGGGCCCGTCAGCTGGGCTGCGCGGCTGCCGCGTGCCATCCTCCTAACCACACGCCTTCACCTGCCCCGTCCCACGGTGCTCCCAAAGGCACCGAGAATCTGGGGGCAGGGCCCACGAGGCAGGGCCAGGCGGCCAGCCGAGTTCCTGCTCTGCCAGTCTGCTCCGAGCCAGCGCGACGCCGGGAAAGCCCCGCTCCTCTCGGGCCTGGGTTTCTACTTCGTGAAACAGAAGCTGGGACTAGACTGGTGATTTCCCACCTTTGTTCCTGGAAGCCCTGGAGTTCTGAGGAGGGGTCTCGGGGCCCCACTCACGGGCATGTTCCCAAGCCCAAACCCTCCTGCGACGACATGGGGCCCGGAAGCCTGTTGAAGCTGAGTTCTAGTCCCTGGTGCGAAACATCTGGCAAGCGTTTCCCCTCACAAGACAGAACTCGGGCCTCGCCCCTTCTTCCCACTCAGATTCAGGCTTCCGAGAAGCTACAGAATGGGAGACCTGGCCCAGAGGTCAGCAGGCCCTCCACCCTGGGCAGGGCAGGGTAGGGTAGGGCGGGGCAGGGCAGGGCAGGGCGAGGGAGGAGGGGCCTGGGCTTCAGTCAAGGCTCCTGGCTCTAGAGGACAGCCTAGGTGGGGTGGCAGGCGGGGAACTCATCACCAAGGCCTCAGGGCTCCGAGGCCCAGGCAGGCAGACACTGAGCTGGAAGGCCAGCAGCCACCTGGTCTTGCCCAACAGCAAGGTTGGGGGAAGACTCTACCCCATCCCCCACCCCCAGAAGGCCTCTCTCGCCCCACATCCCTCCCACTCTAGGGGACAGCTGGATGTGCGGGGACCCGGGCAGGCACAGAGCACAGAGCCCATGCTGGCAAATTCACACAATGAGCTAGTTACAAAGTTGCAGAGACAAGCAGGGGACAGTGAGGCAAGCAGAGATCAGCAACATCAGAAGGCAGGCAGGAGGGGCAGGAGGAGCAGCAGCCACAGCAGGTGCCCCCAGAGCCTGGAAGCCAGGGCCACGCGGCAGGAGCTAACGTCCCCTAGGGGCCTCCTCAGTCTGGGGGAGCTGAGACCACAGAGAGAGGCTGAAGAGTGACAGCTAGAACCATGGAGGAGACACAACGGTGGCAGAGACATCGCTCAAGCCAGAGCAAGGCTTTCCTCTCCCCTCCCTCTGCCCACCCATCTCCCGTGGGTGCCGCACATTGGCCAAACCTGGCCGAAGCCAGTGGACAAGGAAGCCAGGAACTGCGGCTTGCAAGCCCAGCCCTCGGGATACAGAACCCGGAAGGGAGGGAAGAGATCTGAGAACAAAGAGGCAAATAGCCTCCCGCAGAGACCCCGCCCTTCCAAATCCTGCCCACACCTCCAGATCCAGCTAAAACCGCCTTCCTCGGGAAGCCTGGGCTGCTGGTTCTGGGCCAGCCCTGGTCTCAGTCTGCCTGGCCCCACTCCTCTGGCCCTTGGTCCCATCCCCATATGCGGTGGGGGCGGGAGGCCCTTGCTGTGTCCTCTCCAACCCCGCAGATGTCCCAGCAGCTCAGCTGAGCACGAAGTCTGACGTGCCCTTGTATCCGGAATTCCCCAACTAGATTTCTTTCCCAAGTAAATCTTTTTTTTTTCCAAATGAATATTTCCAGGTCATTTCTAGGGGGAATATACGTTGTTGTTTTTAAATAGATGTACAAAAAAAAAAAAAAAAGCCAAGCACTCCCATGTGAAACTGTCCTAGGCCCAGCCTGACCTTGGAGGGGGAAGGAGCTGGGAGTGCTGAGGTCTCGCAGCCTCTGGAAGCCTCTCTGAGAAGAGCATTTTCAGAGCAAAGACCCTTGAGGTTCCAGCAGAGGGAAAGACGTTCCCCTCACTGAATAGGTGGGATCGGGCCCCTCCCTTCCAAGGATCCCGCACCCCCGGCTGCCCCTGGCCCCCCAGAGTCAGCAGGGGCCTTCTAATCGCCCATGTTCTCCAGCCTCTTGCCCCAGACTTGACGACCCAGAGCAGCATTTCAAAGTCCTGATAAAGTCATCTCCCCTCCTGTGACCTCTCTGCTGTCTCCCAAATAACCCCCCAAACACCAGAACTTGAGTGGCGAGGCCAGTGGGGTGCTAAAGCCAGCTCACGCCAGCTCACGGGAGCTCATGGGTAGGATTCAGCGACCTCGCACTGATCACCTGGAATCAGCCACGGTGGGAATATTAACATTGACACCACAGAAATGGGCGATCGCTTCAAATCAGGGTTTTGTTTTTTTGTTTTCTTTTCCTTCCTGTAAAGCTGACTGTTGAAGACTTACCAACACACCACTGAATGAGGCCTTTGATGTTCTAGATATACACCACCTTCCCCTCACCACCAGTCCCGGCCTCCCGTCCTATTATCTCTGCTCTCGCAGCTACTCACCAAACACACCAGGTCCTTCCAAGCCTCCCTGCCCCAGCTCCCGCTTCCCCCAGCTGCCAGAGGGGAGAGAACATGAGAGCTTCTGCCCTGGGGTCAGCTCCGACTGTGTGACCTTGAGAAAGCTGCTTCCCCTCTCTGTTCCCTCACCTGTAATAGGCAGACGGCAGCAAAGCGCATTCGTGAGCATAGCACGGGTGGCGCAAGCTCAGCACGGCGCCCGGTCCCAGGCTGTACTCAGCCAGTATCCCCCCTTCTCTGCCAGGAGAAACCCTCCCATGCCTCAGAGTTCTGCCTGAACCCCACCTTGGCGAAGCCAGATGCATGGACCGGGCAGAAATGCCCTGGGCAGCCCACCCCTGGTGAGTGTAGCCCTGTGACTTAAGACCAGAGTCCCCTGTGAGAGCAGGGCAGGCACCTCTGGAGGGGCGGGGGGACAGAGAGGGGAAACGATTTCCACGCAGCTCCAGCAAGCAGCAGGGTTACGGGGCTGACAAAGCTGCCAGGTCCCCTCGCGCCCTCACCCTCACGTGCTCCCTCCCTTCCTAAGGCCCCTTCCTGGGGAGAGGGAAGCTCCCCACTTCCTGCCTCAGGCACCTGCAGACACCTGCTCAACAGCGGCAGGAACAGATGCAACAAGCGTGGCGAGCAGCCTTACATGAACTCGGGGTGAATCAGCCTCACGAAACTCACCTCCAACCGCCAGCCCACTTGCAAAGGTGAAGGAAGCTTCCAGAACATGGCACCTCCATCAGCCCAGCCGGGGTGTCACTGGCCAACCAGCCCACAGGAGCTCTGCTGTCTTTGGAGAGGGAAATGCCACACTCGCTTCTTGCCCCCTGCCAGCCCTCGGCAGCTGAAGATAGACAAGGCACTGACCAAGCTAGGAGGGCTCATGGCACGATCCCTCCAGAGCCGGGTTGTGCCAACCTGGCTTCCCGGCAGAACCCAGGGCTGTCCAGAGGGCACCTCCGCCGCCCTGTGAAGAGCTCAGCAGATCCCCAGCAACTGGCAGATGTTTTATTCATCACTCACTAGCTGCGTAGCCTTCCGCAAGTTGGCTAATCTCCCTGGGCCTCAGTTTCCTCCTCTGTAAAATGGGAAGAATAATAGTACCCGATCCTAAGAAGTTATGAAATGAGAATAAGTGCTTCAAGCAGTGTCTGGCACACACTAAGCACCTAGTAAGTGTGAGCTATTATTATTTATTACCCTCATTTACACAGGAAGAAGGTGAACTTTAAAAGGGAGGCTGGGTAGACGTAATTTGGAGTTTTTGTCCCAAGTCCTTGCAGGATCAAATCTCTAAAGGAAACCCCATGGCTGAGCATAAGCTTGAGGCTTCCAAAGAGAACAGCGCACTGTCTCCTTTCCCTTGAGCAAGGACAGCAGAGCAGGGGCCCCGAAGACCTGAGTGGAGCCAGTGTCATGCCTCCTGTCACAGGTGTCCTTAATGCTGGAAAGGGCCGGTGTGGCCTGGCTCAGACTCCACTTGTAAAGTACAAACTGCAGAATCTGAGGTTTACAAGAAACTCTAATGACTACCCAGGTCCACACCACAGCTGGGCACAGAGGCCCTTAAAACCTCCACCAGGATATTGCTTGAACACCTCCAGGGATGGGGAACTCAGTACCAGCAGAGGCTTTGCATTCCGCTCCAGAAGCGCTTGAAGAGAGGGGAGGGGAGATAAATGAAGGGGCCAGGGAGGCTGATGCTAAGGGCGATTTTACCAATTCTCATTGAGCCTGAGGCAGGGCCGGCCTCCGCCGCTGCCCGAGAAGTCCAGCTCTCCCGGGCACCGAGAGCCCAGCTGGGAAGCAGGGCTTGCCAGGAAGGGGTGGGAGCGGACTGGTTCCACACCACGAGGCAACAGGAAAGAAGGAAAGGGTGGCCCCGGGCCGGCAGCAGCAGCCGGGGTGATCAAAACACCCAGATAATGAGCCAAATTCTTCTCCCAGAGACACCAGCTAACGAAGGCAGCACAGGAAGCCCCCATGTCACGGGCCCAAAGTGTTTATACAAGTGTTAAAAATACATTTCAAAAGAAAGCAGGGAAGCCCAAGGAAAACCCTCTGCCGCCTTGGAAAGCAGTTTTTGAAAACCACGTTAATTTGTTTTCCAAAAGGTGTTTGAAGTCTCTCAGTGTACCCCCTGGGCAACTTTAATTCCACCTCCTAATCCCCTATTAAAGCTGATGCTCACTAACACAGCCCACTTAGGGGATTATGCTTTTTATTCTTCATTATACAGATACATATTTGGGCCCATGTGTGTTCCTATGTTGTCTTGTAAATTAAAAAACCACTGTCAGCCACACTTCTCCAAGGGGCCCAAAATAGCCCAAGCGTCAGCAAGGCGCTAAGGGGATTTGAAATGAAGTTTAAAGGGTCAGAGAGTGTGATTTTTAAAATTAATTTCCGAAGCCTTGTAACCTTGCGGCCAGAGATGAATGGGGCCGTGGGAAGCGAGAGAAGCAAGTGTGCGAAGAGGGGAACCGGGAAGGGTGGGGGAGGCGTCGCCGTTGCCACACACGGCTGGGGCGGGGGACACCCAGCCACTGGCTGCACAGTCCCCGCGACCCTGGGGCTCGGAGCAACAGCAGGGGAAGCAGGAATGCACCGCCGTGACCGTCGTCAACGTCAGCAGCAGCTCTGTTTCTTGAACACCTACTATGTGTTCTTTGCATACTCAACTCCATTAAATTAAGCAGCCCTCCAAGGAGGTCACTGCTGTCCCCGTATTTCAGAAGAGCAAACCGAGGCATGGAAAACTCAAGTGATTCCCCTAAGCTCCCACTGGAGAAATGGTAGGGACAAAAACAACATTAATGATGATGCTGATGACGACGTCTGTCAAGTGCCAGTAACGCGCCAGACCCAGTTTACGGGCATCAGCTCACCCGACCCTCACCAAAAGCCAGAGAGAGAAGTCCTGTTACTAACCCTGCTTTACAGATGAGGAAACTGAGGCCCAAAGAAGTTGGTTTTGTTTTTAAGCTGCCAAAGATCAGACAACTAGTAAGGACCTCTGACTTGAACCCGAGCCCCCAACCTTTCTTCTCTCTTCACAAACTCAAACCATGCTCCCCAGCTGAAGACGACTTCACAACCATGGCACGAGAGACGTGACAAGGATCTGTCATTGGCCTAGGGACCAGGGATCTAACTGGGCTCTGCGTCTTCAGGGCTCGAACAGCTCAGCTAGGGAGAGAGCCCTGTGGGTTGAAGTAACCTGGGAAGGCTCCCTGGAGGAAGGGGACAAAGGCAGGCTGGGAAGAATGGGCTAAAGCAGGGAGAAGTAGCCGTGGGTGAAACGGGGTGCACAGGCAGGAAGGGCAGCTGTGCTCAGAGGCACGTGGCCGGAGACGTCAGGGCACAGAGGTGCAGAGGGATCAGGAGAGAGGTCTAGTCTGGGAACAGACGTCTAGGGTCCTTGCCCTGAATCCTCGCCCCGTCTGCCTTCCCTCCGGTGATCAGGCTGCAGGAAGCATCCCTGCTCCTGCCCAGGCCGGCCCCGCCCTCGTGCACCCCGCCCCATCTCCGGCGCCTTCTCAGACATCACGCCTGTCCACGTCCCCTCTCTCTTCCCAGCATTCCATTTCTCCTGCCTCCTGGAACATCAGCTGACAAATTTGCTGTAACTTCTCCCGTGTCTTAGAAAACCCTGCCCGACGTCCTCGTGTTCCTCTCAAGTGGCCAGGTGGCCACCCTATCCCTCTGCTTCCTATTTCGGCAAAACCCCGCGAGAGCTGTAGGTCCACGTCTCTCGCCCACCCTCCCTGGCCGAGTGTCATCTCCACCCATCCACTGACCTGGCTCTCGCCAAGGTCACCAACGGCCCCCAGGTGGTCAAAGCCAGCTCTCAGCCGTCTGTACCCCGGAACCTGTCCCTCCTCCTGCCTGCCACAAAACCGCACCTCCGTGGCCGTACCTGTGAGGTGCCCCTACAGGTCCCTCACGTCTCGGTCCTGTACTGTCCGAGGGCTCACTCCCCCAGCCCTCTCCTCTCCTCTCCCCGCTCCCCCTGCCATCGCGCCTAGTCGCCTAGTCCTGTGGCTCAGGCTTCATCTCGTCCTGCGCCGCTGCTGTGCCGATGACGTGGCGTGTCTGTCTCCAGCCCCGCCCCCTCCTCCCAGCTCCAGACCCGGCACAGCCAACTTGACACCATCACCTGCTGTCGAGCAGGCCTCTCGAACTTAAGTCTAAACACAGACTGACCTCACACCCCAAACGCGCACTTCCTCCAGCTCGGCAAACAGCTGTGGGGCGAGAGAAAGAGGGAAGTGAGGGACAGCTCTTGGCTTGCACGACCGGGTGGATGGCGCAGCCCACCCGAAAGCCCTAGTGATTCTGCATCCGAAACGTACCTGGATCCACTCCTCTCTCCACCCCCACCGGTCGCACGAGCCTACACCATCAACCGTTGGCACACAGATGCCAGTGGCAGCCTCCTGATTCCCTGTCTTCACGTCTGCTCCCTGGAATCCAGTGTGCATCCGGCGGGCAAAGGGAAAATCTGATCTCATCACCACCGTCACCGCCCAGCACCCCACTGTACTTGGGATTACGTCCACGCTCCTAGGACTTGGCCGACACAGCCCTGTGTGACCTGAACCCCGCCTGCCTCACTGTCGTCGTCCTGTGCCACTTCCCTCTGGATCCCTAACTCCAGCCCCGCTGCCCATTCTGCTCCTTGAGCTCACCACGCTTGCTCCGCCCCAGGGCCCTTGCACATGCTGCTCCACCTGCCTGTACTGCTCCCCCGATCTTCTCGCAGCTGACTCCTTACCACGCAGATCTCAGCTGAAACGTGACCTCCTCGGGGAAGCCATTCCTGACCACTCATCACAGCACCCATTTTTAACGCTCTACAGCCTAATTTTAATACCTCACAACCTTTGTGTTTACTCACACATGTGTGTGTGGTCAACCCCAGGGGGGCAGGGACCTGGCCTGCTGCTCTTCCTTCTGTGGCCCCAGCATCCAGCGCAGTGCCTGGCTCACACCTGACCCTCGGTCCCTGAGGCATGACTGACCACTTCCTCCCCGCTCCTCCCCCACCCACCGAAGACCCTGACCTTTCCCAAGAGGCCCGACACCCACACGGTGAAGGCCAAATGCCCTGCTGACGTCAGGGCTCAGGGCTGGGGGTGAAGAGCTGTGGGAAGCAGCTGTCGCGCCACCTCCCCATTGCCCAGGCTGCCCCGGGTCACGCCTGCCCTGGGGCTGGGGACAAACCAGCCGGCAGGCAGCCCTTGTACTGGGAGCACAGCCTTGCAGCCAGAGAGGCAGCGCTCACGTCCCGGCTCCCCCACCCACAGCCGGGCACCCTGCACACGGCTCTTCAGTTGTGGTTCTCAGTTTACCCATCTGGAAAAGGCGACAGGAACAGCACCTTCCTCTTGGGTCACCACGATCATTTGAATGAGCTCACTGTAAGGAGACCCTGGCCCAGAGATGTGCTCGGGGAAGGAGAGATGTCATTGACACTAGTGGCCAACGTGGGGATTGGGACTGGGCCCCAGGCAGAACAGGGGCTCCACGCGTGCTCCTCCTGGAACTAGGGCCACATGTGGCCAGCAGATCTCAAGACCAGGAACTCAACGCTATTCCTACTAATCCCGCCAAGTTTCACACAGCCCCACCTCCTCTCCCCTGCCTTCCCCCTCAGTGAAGTGGTGGGGCCTCAAGTTAGTTCATGACAAGGCGACATTACAAATAGCAGAACCCACTCGTGCTGACATCACATTTAACCTTGCTCTCCCTCCTGACGGAGCTCCTCCCGTGCAGGGCGGCAGGCGGGGCACTGGTTTCCCCCCTTGGCACTGAGCAGACAAGTGGCCCGTGCGCTCTGAGCGCCAGGGCCAGATCTGGGCACCATCCCCCACCCCAGCCAACGGAAGGTGATCTGGACACTGGGGTGAAGGGCCCAGGCACAGGGCCCGTTCAGGAGGGGTGGCGTCCTGGGCAGCTCACACTCGGCACCCAGGCCTGGCCTCAGGGTCCCCTGGTGTGTATCTGAACGCGTGGCCGCGCCTCTTTCTTGCCCTCAGTCTAGCGAGGGGCTAGGCCCAGCCTGGGTGCCGTCAATTTATCATGCCGTCGTTAGAACATTAACCTGCACTTAATACCTGAAAAGTATGAGGTCTAATTACAGCCGCACGGACAACCTTTGGTTTACCCAGCCCCTGACCGTCAGCCAAACAATCAGGGACTGAGCTCTACAGCCTGGTTACCTGGCAGGTCGCACCTGGGCCACAGAAAAATGCCCCACTCAGAACAGGCTGCAGGGTACGCGTGGACCTCGAGTCAACCCTGCACTGAGATATCTCGGCCTGAACGCTGTTCCAGCACCACCACCACCGGCGCCAGCCCAGCCCACGCCACGGTGCTTCCCAGCCACAAACCTGCCCGCTCTCACACCCCACTGGCATCAGGGTAGCCCGGGGCGGAAAGCAGGGTGGGGACTGCTGGCCCCTCTTTACAGACAGGGACTCTAAGACCCGCGACAAGCAGAACTTGCCCGTGGCCACGCAGGAGTCAGCAGGAGTGAAGCAAGCCGCGTACCACCTGTTCTCACTGAGAGGTGGGAGCTAAAACTTTGATCCCAGGGAGGCAGAGTAGAAAGACAGAAAACAGAGACCAGGAGGGGGAGAATGAAGAGAACTGGGTTAAAGGGCACAGACACACAGTGAGATCGAAGGAGTAAATAAATGCACTGTTTGATGGCAGACCAGGGCGACCGCACCTAACAACAGTATATCGTACGGGGCTGTCGACGCCCTGAATATCCTGACTGATCACTGCCCACCACGTGCATGTGACAAACTTCGCATATACCCCACACGTTTTCACAAAACGTTCTAGGTAAGAGAAACCTAGAAATCCAATAACTTCATGTTCCTTCAACCACCTGTCCTGAATGGGTAAAAAAAAAACCCAACAGGAATAGACTGATCATCATCATTACTACTCCTTTTATATCTCTGGTAGTAAGAACGAAAATTAAAACCGCTGTGCTTGTTAAGACTTTTGCAATGTGCTATCTTTACAATTGTTTTCAAATCCATTTTATTATCTGGGCTTCACCACAAGCCTCTCGGGTTGGTATCGACCTCCCATCTCACAGATCCTGGACTGAGGCCCAGCGGGGCCCCTGGCTCACCCCAGGTCACAGGAAGCGTCAGAGACAGGGGCTGTGTCTCCGGATCCCGGCCCAGAGCGCCATGCTCTCGCCCACCACATCCCCGACGGAAGCGAAACTCCACTCCAGCGTCCTGCAGGACCGCAGGACCATGGCGCCGGGACAGCTACAGTCGTTGGAGGTCCCGCTCTGTCCCTTCCTGTACCTCTCTTCTTGCTGACCTCAGTTCACTGAGGGAGGCTGAACTCATGCTTTTGACCCTGGGGTCCCTGGAAGCCCCATGAATGTACCCAAAGACACCTACCAAATTTCACAGTGACCAGGTCATCCTCCCACCCTGCCCAGAGCACCAATGGTGGGGCCCTGACGACAAAGCACAGTCCCGAGAAGGGCCCAGGTAAGGGGCCAACAGACAGAACACACAGACCCAGCGCACAGTTCCGGGTGGGCTGGGCACACCTCAGCATCTCCCGTCCATCTACCCCAGCGACCAACGGCTCAGCCCGCTCATTTCTGCAGAGCCGGCCCAGAGGCCTCACCACGCCCAAGCTTCACCCCAGGCTTTTTGGGCATCGCAAGCACATAATCCCCATTTCCAGGTTTAACTGTGGTCCCCAGTCAAGGACAAGCACTTCAGACACCTTCTTCCACCTCCGGGAGATCCAGCAAAGCAGCCGGAGCCACAGCCGCAACGCGCAGACCGCGCTCCGCGGGCCCACGGTTCAGGGAGCAGACCCCGGGACGATCACGCCTGGCCAAGCAGCCCGGGGTGCAGCAGGGGTCTCGACAGAGAAGGGGCTGGTTCTCAGGGGAAGACCTGGGCCAACACTGGAGGGGTGGGACGAGGCAGGATGACAAGAGTCCACAAATACTTGAACGGATCAAACACCGAGGAGGGACAGAACGACCTTGCCCAGTACTCAGAGGTGTTAAGGCATCAGGCGAAATCTTGACCATCATTCACTTCCTGTCTATACGTGACAGTCTGGCCAAGGATGAAGGAGATGGCTGGACACTGGGCCCACTCTGGCAGCATGGAGGGGACATGGGGATGTCTGACCTCTCACACCACCCTCGTGGTACTTCCTGGGGTGGGGACAGTACAGGAGACCCACGTCAGCCCAGATCCTAGGCTTCTAGGGAGCGCGGGACGAATTGCTCAGTGCGCAACCCAATAGCAGGGCTGCTCAGAGCAACAGAATCTTCCTGGGGAGAGGCCGCCCACTGCGAGCCCCCCAGCACTCCTGCATGCCTGAGCGCCTCGCACAGGTGGGGACAGCGACGCCCAGAGAGGGTCACACAGGCAGGACGAGGGTCGGGAACACTCATCGTTTCTCCTGACGCTCAGGGAAGCGCCCGGCCCCCCAGCACGGCCCGGCACGGTATCCTTTTCCCCAGGACTCCTCCCAGGGGCATTCAGGCCGCTGTGTAACAGCTGACAAGTGGCCCTTGAGTGTTGTGACAAGAGCCCTTTGCTTCATCAGAGGAGCTTCCCCACGAAGGGTCCTCACCTCCCCGAGCACGGCTCTCCAGGCTGACGGCGCAGAGCAGAGCGTGCCCAGAGAAGGACGGGACAATGGGTACGAAGCTACCCAATCACATCTGATGCACCCACGACACTAACGACTGTTCTCGACCACGGAGACCCGCTGGGACGAGTCAAGGCAAGATGACCAAAGGTTCGGTGGGACTCTTAAAGCTTTGTTTGGTCAAAATGTTTGCTCTTATTTTAAAAACTTCGTTGTCGCAGATAAGATTGTTTTCTAATTTGGTCATACATTTGGATTTCATTATTTTCCGAATGTATTCCAGACATCTAAAATTAAACAGATGTCATCAACCCCGTTCAGAACTAAGAGACTTGTAACCAAACAGTGACTTCAACCCCACTACAACGCCGACTTGGAGCACTGTGCTGGAGTCATTAAAAGTTTTAAGACTCTGCCCCGTTTTTCTCATTTCCTATAATGAGATCTCTTCCCCCCTCCTTGAAATACGCCAATTCTTCAAGGGTCAGTGGAAAGTCAAACTGAAGAGTAAAGTCAATTTAAATATGAAAAATGGAAGAGTGAAATATGAAATCCTGATCCACCGAAACCCTCGCCGAGAATGCGACGCTCGGTCTCGTCGCAGAGGAGAAGCGGTGAGGGAGAGACGTAGGAACAGTGTGGGCGCAGGAAGGGGATTTGGCTTCTAAAGCCCGAACAGTTTTATCGTTCCTTTCCTGACAGGGATTAGATTAGCGAGAATCCTCCAAGCCTGCGCAGGGCGTCCTGGGGACGGTTAAGAAGAAAAGACAATTCTTTCTCCTCTCAGATCCTCGACTCTGAGCTCGCCCCCAAATGAATTTGTTAAACGGCGTAACCAGGTCAGAGGAAAGCGCTCGTTTGCGATGCCCAGAATTCACAAGCAGGGGCACAGGGCCGCTGGGGACGTGCCTGGGGAGGGGTGAGGGTAGCCGGGATCGGGGCTTGGAGATCACATGTGGAGTCTGGCTGCATAACGTCTTCCTTAAACTTCCCGAGCAGGATGTAAAAAACGAAAGCGAGAAGGGGATGAGGGAGGGACGGGGACCAGAGTGGACCTCTGCCTCTCTCACAGAAACAAACCTGAGCAGGGAGGCAGACCCCCGGCGATCAGCCCCCGCCCGCGAGCTCAGCCTGCTGTACAGAGCTGGGTGTCTCAGCCCGGCATGCCGCACTGCCCACGGCTCCTCAGGCCTGGTCCTTCCAAAGCCCACCCCGCAGCCACGCCCCAGCATCAACAAGGATCCAGCAAGGAGGGAGGAAGGGAGGGTTCTGACCCGCTCCCCTAAGCTTCCTGATGCACACGGCAGCTTCCCCTCCCTCCTCTTCTCCCCCAGCCCTGTCCCCGTAACCCTGTGCCTTGGGCGCCTCTGGGCAGAAAAGCACTTCGAAAGATGGGAAACCAGCTCACTTTCAAAAGATGGCATCCCCAGGACACCCAGCCCCAAATACCTATTCCAGGGAGAGGGGTCAGGCCCAAGACCCCAGGAAGGGATATGGCCATGGACCTGCATCCATGGGGACTGGCAAGATTCTTGTTGGTGTCTGCCTTGTCCGGCCCAGGAGGAGAGGCAGGCAGGCAAAAGAACACAAACACGGAGACCTGTTAAAGGACAAAGTCTAGGGCCAACTTTGAGGTAGGCAGGAGAGAAGGATGATGCCTTTGAAACAACCCAGGAACAGGCCCATTTTGTCCCCAAGTTAGACCCATTCAGTGTGTCCCCAATGCAAGAATCCACCCAAACAGTCTCCCCAAAGCAACGTGCAGAGATGCTCACCACCTCCCCCGACCCGAAGTCCGGGGCAAGTCACTAAACCTCTCCAGGCCTGATTCTCTCAGCTGCACCTCCCGGGTGACCATGAGGATTTACTCTCCACGACCAGCGAGCAGCGTTGCCTGATGCAAACCTGACGGCTCAGTACCGTCTGCTACGCGGAGGCTCTGCTGAGAAAGACGGCGTCCCTGAGTCCACCAGCAACGGCTGCCTAATTCCTGGGAGAAGACAGAACAGCAGCACCCAGCTCTTACCTGCCCAGCCAGAACCAACCCGCCCCGCTCCACAGGTGGGAGACAGAGGCTCGGGGAAGTAGGGTGAACTCACGCCAGGAGGGCGCGCGCTGGAACAGAAGGCCAGGCGGTGAAGGGTCACGATACTGGGAAGCCGACAACCTGCCGACGGTGGGTCTCGATCTTCAGGGTTCCTTGGGTTTGAATTACGTGGGACTCTGCACAGCACTTCAATCCGGCACTTAGAGCGAGCCCCACACTCTTGTGAGAGAGGCATCAGGCGGGGGACCGAGGTCACACAGGTGAAGGGACGTGCCACTCCCGCGGCACGCCAGTGACAAAGTGAGAGGAAAACGCAGGCCAACCGTTTCACCAGACCACCTGCCAGTGACACTGGCATTGTCACCAACGATACTGCGAGCTAGGGCTGCCGGAGGTCACCGCACGGGACGAGGGGGAAGGGGATGTGGAAAGAGCGTCAGCTGCCCGGCCCCCAGGACAGGGAGTACTAAACAGTGACACAGTATCTGTGGCAACCACTGAATGGCCTTTACGTCACTTGAGACTTGAGCTGACTGATAAGACACCATGGCTCCGGGGCCCTTGAGTTTCCTCCCACAAGGACTTTTTGGCCAGCTAATGCCACTCGTTTCTCTGATAGGTGGCGAACAAAGCTCTTTTAGTAGCTACAGTAAACTGAAGTCACAAAAGGGACAAATTAGCTGGCAATTATCTGCTTTACCAAAGGATTGTTTTCTCTTTACTCCAGGGTTGTTACAAATAGCAAAAGCCCTTCTAGCACCTGGGCGTGATCCCACTGGCGAAGACTCCGTGCGCAGTGCTCGGAAGCACAGGGCGACGCGTCAGGCCGGATTCGAGGACTGCCTGCGCAAGACGCCCGCGGAGCGGCCGGTCGCTGGTCTAAACGCCAGGCCCTGCCCCCCCGAAGATCGGTGGGGGTCGGGGCAAGTATGACCACAGGAAGGATGCCAAGGACAGTGGGCACAGGCTCCAAAACAACCCCCAAAGGGCAGGCTGGGACAGTGCTGGTCCTCGTTGACCCTCGGAGAGAAGCACGGCGCAGGTGTGGGCAGAGCGGCCACGGTGCGCCGGTGCGACACTGGGCGAGCGAGGGACGAGCCCAACACGAGCCGGCTCCCCTAGAGCACATGGGTGCGGGGGTGGGGTATCGAGAGAGGCGTCAATCAAATAGCCGCACTAATGAACGCCTCACTGCAAACTCACCTAAGGACTCCGAAGGAAAGGAACCCTGCTCCAGAAAAGCTGCTGATAAGGTGCCCGGGCTGCGTCAGTGGAGGCTCCGTCCCAACCACTGAGCTGGGACAGTTAGCCAGGCAACGAGCGGAAGGCAGAACGTGGTCCCGGAAGAGACCAGAGCACGTGCCAAGGCCCTGGGCTGGGAGGGAGCGTGGTGCGACTGGGGCAGAGAGCAGGGGCAGCTTGCTGAGAGCCGAGGCTTCTAGGTCGTGCTGGGGGTCTGGTCTTCATACGACAGGAAGCCGACGAAGGGCATCAAGCAGACGCGAGCCACGGTCAGCCTGTGCTTTGGAGAGAAGCCCCAGGTGCTGGTGGAGGATGCACTGCAGGAGGCCAAGGTGAGCGTGGGTGGCCAGCTGGGACCCTGCTGTCCAGGTGAGTAGAGGCGACTGGGCCAGGGTGGCAGCAGTGACGGTGGACAGAGCGGAGGGACTTAAGAACTCAGGATACAGAACGGACAGGCTTCGGGATGGGCTGGGTGTGGGCGCTGGGAAAGGGCGTGTCGGCGACGGCTCCAGGCACCCAGCCGCCAACTCGGACAGAGCCGCAGCCCCTGCGTGGAGAAGGGCAGGCGGTGGAAGGGGCAGGGGTGCAGCCGCAGGCGCGGGGCAGCCTCAGATGCCTTTGAGACAGCTGCGCAGACACCGAGGGGCCAGCTGAGCCCGTGGGAAGACGGGGGCACAGACGGCCCCGTGGGCGCTGACAGCTGTTCCAGGACAAGTCCCAGGACGTTACATAGCACACGTCCCTCTCCACAGCCCCCCCCCATTTCCTCCTTTTCAATCTTCTCATGAGGCCATTTCGTGGGGACGTTACGAGACAGAGCTGCTTGCCACGGAAGTCGGCCGTCTCCCGCACGAGGGAAATCTCAGTCCTCCCCCTAAGGAAACAGCAAGAGGAGAGAAGCCTCAACTCTGGCGAGGGGGATTAAGCGCAGAAGCTCAGGACTCCTCGGCTTGGAGGGTGCGACCTGGAAGGGGTGAGTCAGCAGGAATCTGGGCCCCCCTCCCCCAGGTCCCCGAGACGGGGGTAGCCTGCTGTCTGCGGGGATGCCCGGAATGCAGGCCTGCCTGTGGCAGGGGACTGGCCCTGGGGAAGGGCGGGGCTCCCCGAACCCAGGTGATTAAGGCCTAGTCACAGGAACGCTAGACACAGGCGACAACAGTCCACTCCCCAAGCACTCCCCACGTGCAGACACGGGGCGCAGAGGCCTTCCCCATAGTCCCTCATCTGACCCTCACAACATCACCCCTCCGCGAGCACGAGCCCATGGGAAAGACGCAAACACTGAGGCTCAGAGAGGTTAGGTAACTTACCTGAAGCCGCACAGGTCGAAAGGCGCACTGCTGGGATTCGAACCCTCGCCTAACACCAAAGCTCACACTTTTCCCTCTCCCTTCTCCCCTCACCCCATCCCCACTCTTGCATTTAATTCTGTTTGAGAAGAGCCTAGCACTGAACTGCTCTTAGAAATGCTAACTGCGGGCAGGGTAGAAACAGTCTGTAAGCAGCGTTTCAACACAAACTAGAAATGTAATAAAAGTTACAACACATAACTGTACCCCACAGAAGGAAAAATCAGCTGCTCATTATCAGAAAGAAAAAAGACCTGGGGGAAAAGTCTATAAGAAACAGAGCTTTATAGAAATAGCCGAAAGACAAAGTTTTGCGCATACGTTGAAGGTATTTAACATGTTGCGCCAAAGCACCTTTCGAAACGCTCTGGTGGTTCTCACACACCATCATGAGGGTTCCGACTCCCCCCACCATCAAAAACGGGAAATTTCTGCTGGTTTGTCAGAACTCTCAAATGTTCCTCATCTAGCGTGTGGCACAAATGTAATTCCTCTGTTCTTGTCTTACTTATTCTTTAGGTTCCTTTTCTAAAAATTCAACTTTAATGACCTAGTTTTAAAAGTTACTTAAATCTGTAATTTAAAGCAAAACAATCGAAGAATGTGTCATCCGCAGAGACAGCTCTCTGCGGGATTTTAATTCTGCTCCTGATGGTTGACAATGCCACCGCTTCTGACAGGTGACAGGACGCTCCGGAGGGAGGCAGGCCTGCCGTGCACCCTGGGGCTCCCCCAGAGCGGCCGCTGGTGACTGGCCGGTATGAGCCCTCCCAGGTGAGACAGCCGACACCTGCTGTCCCGCCTCCAGGGCCCTAGAGCCAGCTGGTGCTGCTTGACCCTCACGTTGGGGGCCCCCAGTCTCGGCCGGTAGCCCAGCTCCCGAACAGGAGAGCCGCACGGGAGCCCGCCTGCAATCCCCAAGGACCACGTCCCCATGGGAGGCAGCTCCACGCTCACTCCAGGCCTCGCCTCGACCCAGTTCTCTGTCACACAGACTTACACACATGTGCCCAGCACATGTCTCCAGAAGAACGACTGATCAAAATGAGCCCGTGTGACTCAAAGTCACTCGTAGGCCTTACAATGCAGAGCAGGGAAACGGAGCTTCCCAGCCTTCCCTGCACCCCACAAGGAAAGAGCTGGGAGCCAACAGCAGCCCTTCCTAACAGGCTTTTTTGCCCTTCACCCGTGTTGTGGGAAAACGGCACCAGGACAAGCTGAGAAGCACGTGCCCATCTGTCCCCAAACGGTTGCAGAGGGACCGTGTTAGAGGGCCCCCTACGCAGTGCTCCATCCTTCCCTCTGCGTCTCCCATGACACTACGGGGGGCTGCTGCAGGGGGACGAGACCCTCCAAGACAGCACTGGGGACTGGAGTGAGGTCCTCCAGGCTTTGCAGAAGCAGCTGCCCCTGGCTGGGACTTCGGAGTCGCCGTCAGAGAGGCTCTGGGGGTGATGGGTCCCAGTGCCCCCAGAATGCGCCCTGCCCAGCCCAGGGCTGGAAGACCTGGGTCACGAGGCTTCTCTGCGGATCAAGGACCCATCTCTTCCCGGAAGCAGGGCCTCTGAAGCCCCCTTTCGACTCTGTAGCTTTTTGTCTCTGCCCTTCCCGTGTTGCCCAGCTATGCAAACAAAGGCATGTTTGGGGGAAGAAAGGCGCTCATATTTAATAACCCTCAAATCTGGCTCCACATGTGGCTATTGTTAGGTAGATTTAAGCAGCAATTACGGAGGGACCTCCTTCCTCCTCAGCAACAATCTAGGCCCTTAATCCAGCTAAGACCCAGAGAGTTTAGGGCTGAGCTCACCGAGATGAAGGTACCAGCTTAAGCAGGGCCTGTTCGGGGCTGAGAGCTGGAACGCAGACAACGGCTCTCCCTAAATTTACTCCCTGCCAGCAAAGAAAATAAGGGGGGAGGAGCACACAGAAGGGGTTGCTTGGCCGAAGTCCCCGTGGTAATTTGGCTTCCAGAGAATCCACGTGGAAAGTCTGCAGAAATGTTTCGAGCAAGAATTCAGAAAGGAGGGCAACATGCCCCCACAGGAGCCCGAAGCTCAGGCTGAGATTGGGGGGTGGGGACTCCTCCTTCTAGAACGCTCGGTATTCAAGGTCGCCAACGGTGTGACTAGAGTGGAAAATAAGTTTCCATGGGGGAAACACGGTCGGGGAGGCAGGACTGCATTCACAGCGAGAGGCCAGACGGCAGCCTGAGCGTGCGCCCCCGCATCCCCACCCCGGCCCTGCGGCTTCCACTCCAGGCCAGGAGCGCCCCCCACCCTCCACTCGTCTGAACGCCTGAGGTTCCTGCCACTTCCCTGGAGCTTGCGGGGCTCGGGACGCAGACAATTCACCCTCTGGGCCGCCAGATTCCCCACCCCAGTTGGAGAAAGAGGTGCAGAAAGACAGAGGCTGAGACCTCTTCAAACAACCTCCGCTGTGAGAAGAAAGTCCTTTCTCATTGCCCAGTGTCACAGGCGGGAGCGAGCGCCTGCCACCGGAAGCCTTCCAGCCGGGACACCCCTTGCCGCAGCACAGGAGGCTGGTCAGGGAACCGCAGTCCCTCCCAGCCCGGGCCCGCGACTGTCTGATGAATCATCACCGCTCCAGCTACCCGTACGTTCAAGCCTGGATTTCCTCATCTAGGTTTTCTGAGTATGACTTTGTTCTGCTTTATCACAAAACAATAACGAAAACCATTTGGTGTCAACGATAATCTCGGATAAAAGCCCATTTTGGGTCTAAGGAGGCAAAGGGACGGCAACCAGCCTCCACGGACCACCTGTCCCCGCCAGCAGCGCCGTGCTGGGAACTCACACGCCCTCTCACGGAGCGAAGGGCGACAGCGCGGGATGACACGGACCTGGGCGTGAAGCCCGGTCTCACCATCTAGTGGCCGCGTGACTCTGGGCGAGGTACTTAATTCTCTAAGCCTTCGTTTCCTCATCAGCAAAGTGGCAGTAACAACAACACCACCCTTACAGGGTTGCCCTGATGCTGGGAGTAAAGGAGTTAATGCAGCGATTCCCAAAGTGGGGTTCCAGGACCAGCAGCATCGGAACCACCTGGGGACTTGTTAGAAATGCACATCTTCCCACCACAGACCCACTGGATTGGAACCCCGTGGGGTGGAACTCCACCTTCTGTGCTCCACGTGCCCTCCGGTGACTCTGACGTGCAGGGCACACTGTAGGTCTGAGAGCCCCCGCGCCGCGTGTGGTTGAGAACAAGCCTCAGGAAAGCACGCCGCAGTCACCACTGTGGGAATCGCCATGTGACGCTCCTCTCCGCAGCCCAACCTGAGGTTCGGGGAAGCTGGAACCCAAGCAACGTGACTCCCAAGGCCTGAGCCTTCCCAGCACACCCTGCTGTTTTCCACGGAAAGCCCAAATCCCAAAGCAAAGTAAGCATTGATGTTCTCTACAAGGCTAAACAGGGTGTGGCGTCGGCAAGAGCTACACACACTCTACATCAAACCGCCAGGAAAGCAAAGAGGGTAAGAATAGAAATCACCCCTCAGAAATACAAGGGCACAGAGCCTCGTGGGCCAGAGGAGACTTCGCTCCTTAGGAGTAAAGGACGCGAGATGCGCTGACGGAGGGCCCTGCCCGGCGCAGCTGCTGGGCGCTCAGGAGCACCCAGGCATCTTGGCGGCGGCAGCAGCAGATGTGCGAGCTACGCAGGGAAAGGCGTCTGTTTCTCTAGCGCTCTTTGAACGCGACGTGGGAAATATAATTATCAGCGAGTCAAGAAACTTTGCGACTTTCTCTCCAGATCTCAATGTCCCCATCTGTGACAGGGTAAGCAGTAAGCACTCACGTGTTTCAAGAGCTTGAGAAGGGCCACCTTCCCCTTCTGCGTCTATGCGGGCCGAGGCCTCTGTGCTTTCTCTGTGCCTGAGTGCAGACCACTCCCTCCTCCCGAGGACAGGGTCTCCTTGGCTCACATTGCAGAGTCCGGGTGTGCTGTGCACCCACTGTGTGCAGAGCACTGGCCACATCTACAGCACGAACTCCGGCAAGCCCGAGGCCCAAGCCGGCAGGTAGGAAGGAGAGAGGGTGGTGTCTGGGAAACCATCTGGCAGAGAATTCGCCAAAGCCAGTGTGGCGAAGGCTGCTGCTGCTCTGCCGCACTGCCCCTATTAGAGACCCCCGTGGGCTCCTCTTTGCTTCTGGGAGAGGGTCCAGGCTTAATGTAACCTGCCCCAGCTCCCCGCCTGGCAAGCACGAGGCTCCAAATCAACACACATAAAGCAACATGCTCAGAGTACCACGCCCCCTTCCATAAAACCTTGCTGCCTTTTCAGACCCCGCTAAGTTCCTCCAGCCACCACGCTGTCACAGAGCCTGCAGTTCCACCATGAGTTGTTCTTAGCCCGCCCTTGCTCATCACAGTCCAGCCACACTGATGGGTTTCAGTTCCACAAGGAAACCCAACTCTTCCCCACCTCAGGACCTTTGCACATGCTAGTCCTGCTTCTGGCGGATTCCTTCTCAGTGTTTAGGCCTCAGCTCTAAAGTCACCTCCTCAGAGAAACCATGCTATCTAGACTAGGCCCCCCGTTACCCTCCGTGTCCTGTTTGTTTCCCTAATTGCACTCTTCACAACTTGCCATCACCTTTCAGCCTATTTGCGTTTTGCCCGCCTGTGCTCCCCACCAACAGTGACGTGAGCACCGTGTCTGTCCTCACCCCTGTATTCCCAGTACTTGGCACATTTTAGATACAAAATAAATATTTGTAGGATGGCTGGGTGAATGAACGGATGAGTTCCCAAAGAGAGGTAGGAAAACAATAATTATCATCACCCAAAATGAGTGATGAGAGAGACAGTGTTCCCTGGTGGGGGGCGGGGACGGGCAGGGCAGGCCCCTGCCTCCCTCACAGAGACTGGCTGGGGGCAGAGAGTGGCACTGTGGAGCTCACCATAGGACTGATGGTGACATTCTGCCCTGCCTGTCACCAGCTACCCTGACCCAGGGCATCTCAAACGGCCAGGGTTGGTGACGACCATATGCAGGCTGGGGTCTGAGCCCTAAGAGAGGAGACCCCTCCCTTCCCAGCCTGCCTGTGCCTTCCCAAGGCCTGCTGTGGGTCAAGGAGTGAGCCGGGGAGGGCACCCGGCTGAGGACAGCAGCCATCAGCACCATGTCGGCCCCACCGGGAGCCAGATCTCATCGCGCGTTCCCTGCTGGCAAACACGCAGCTCCCCGGGAGGGGCACCTACGAGAGCCTCGGCCCCCGCGCCCAGCCCTGGGCCCGGACAGACCCAGCCAGTGTGTCCAGTCTGCGAGTTTCTCTGTGCGGACGTGTGCCAGACCCGGCTGGATCCGCATCGTAACATTTGCCTTTCATGGGAGTCTGAGCTTCTCCCTCCAGACTTATATTTGAAACAAGCCATGATGGATGTTCATGCTAATAAGAAGAACAACAGCTGCTCACAGGACCTCATGTGGGGAGAAATTTCTACAACCCACATCGCCAACGAAAAGCCAGGCCATCGCCACACACAGGCCTGCCGTGTGAGACTTCCCGCTAAACCCAGTCCTCGCACCCCGTGGGCTCCTGGCACCCGGGTGGGAACGGAGGAAGGGAGGAGGGGAGGAGAGGACGGCCCCTCACGCACGTTCAGGCCGCGGTATCTACACTCAGGCTCTGACTGCGGCGGCCTGCAGGTCCATTAGGAGGACGTAAACAGCTCTCAGCGCTTCAAAGGCCAGGGCGAGCCCTTCTGTGAGGTCCGAGTCAGCCGCCAGGGTCTCGCGTTTCAAGCCTTATTCATCTTCCTGATAACTTCCACAAAGGGCCAACACCGCCCTTCTGCTACGCTACGCCTGCCAACAGCACCCCCAGTGGAATTCTCACAAGAGCCTGGCATTCACTGAGCTCCTACTGCATACACAACTCTGTCCCGGTCAGTCTGGGGAGAGAGAAAAGAGCAAAAAATACATTCACCACTTTCTAGGCAATAAGGCACATGTGGATAGGACATATTATGGTCAAATCACACCGAAAACCCAAGAAACCAAGGTCAGAGTGACATCGGGGATGGCAGGATGACCAAGGAGGGCGTCAAACTCAGTGGCCAAGGACGTGGAGAGACGGGGGCTTGAATGCCAACCACCCTAACTGCATGACCCTGGTCAAGTGGCCCAAGTTCTCTGGGCCCAGGTTTCCTCGTCTGTAAAACAGAGACGACAATGGTTAACAATAAGGCTATGGGAGGATTAGATGAAATAGTACACGGAAGACGCTTAGCCTGGTGCCTGGCAGACAGAGCGCGCTCAAGGAACATTGGCCACTGTTTATCACGAGAGGAAGCTCTCTGGAGAAGGTGAGCT
>NW_012149208.1:485290-491546 GCF_000956105.1 Propithecus coquereli
GCTACTCGGGAGGCTGAGGCAGGAGGATCGCTTGAGCCCAGGAGTTTGAGGCTGCTGTGAGCTAGGCTGACGCCACGGCACTCTAGCCCGGGTAAAAAAGAGTGAGACTCTGTCTCAAAAAAAAAAAAAAAGAAAGAAAGAAAAATCCGTTCCCCAGAGCCACTCAGCCTTCCAGGAAAAAGGAGTAAAAATCCTACAGCAATTAGCCCGTGGAAAAGATTGCCAACAAGTACAGAGGTAGACTGTACTTGGTCTGGGGTAGCCCTGTCGCCCAGGGAAACTGAGTCCAAGCCATGGCTACGGGCGGAGGCACGGGGGCGGCGGGTGCAGGGAGACGGTGTGCTTCCCGGCAATGCTCCCGCTGTCATAGCCCCAGGGAGGAGCTTGGAGGAGAGGGGCACGAGCCGTGCGCTCCGCGAGGGGACTGTCCCTGACTTCTGTCTCAGACCAAAAAGCAACCTTCCTTTCCTGGCCAGACTGGAAGTCAGAACGTAAGAAGCAATAAATAGCACAGCAGTGGGGTTTTCGCAAGGACTTTCTCACTCTGTCTCCGGGCACCCTCACAGAGGACCCTGGGAAGCAAGTGGAGCAGGCACGAATATCATCTTCAGTTTGCAAATAAGAAGCTGAGGTTCAGAGAGGTTAAGTGATGTGCCCAAGGTCACACGGCGGAAGTATGGCAAAGCTCAAACTCATCTTCCAGTGCCTGATCCGTGTCCTCATTGCCTCCCCACCTGACTCTCTTCCCACTGGGCCCAGCTGCCAAAAATCAGAGTTGTTTGGACAGCTAAAGTATATATACATCACACACACCCTTTTCAACCAAGCATGGGACTCCATGGGAACAAACGACACAATGCATGTGGCAACTTCCAGAAGTTCCCAAGATGGCGAGAGCTCCCGGAGTGGAGAACACATAGTCAAGAGGGAGGCAACGTAAGCTCCGTCGAGAGGGAATGGCGAGATGAACCGCAGCACGTCCAGGCTGCAGGACACCGTCCGCCGCAATGGGAAGGAGGCCCGTCTCCATGTGCTGGCGCGTGGAACCACAAGCTGCGAACGAGGCCCGCTGTGTGGTCCCGTGGATGTTAAAAAAGCAATGAAAACAAAACGGCGTATTGTCTCTGGATTCACAAACACATATGTAAATGCACAGAGAAACATGTGGCAAGAGCCGCCCTCTGCCCAGTATCTTTTACGTGCACCTGCAGGGCCGGTCCCGCCCTCCGCACCCTGCTCTGGACCTGGGAGGCTTCGAGGCATGAAGTGCGTCCGTGGGCCACTCTGCCTTCGAGCCAGCGGTGACCAAAGGAACAGGAGAGAAGGAGGTGGGAGTATTTATTTTCCCAGTTCCCCTCCATCAGGAAGTCTTGCAAATTGATCACCTCTGTCAGCCAAAGGTCCTGGCTCCTTTCAAAGCACCCACACTCCTTTCCTCCGGCTTCTGGTTCTGTGGACTCCTCCGCCCACAACTCCACATATTGTCCCAATAATACAATTACTCTAGTTAGCATGTGCCATCTACTTCTTCCCACGGCAAAACTGAAACTGGTAACAGTGGTTAACCGGGTGGGCAGTGGGGGCAGAAAGGGGAAGTCACCGGTACCCAGGGCTCAGTGATCTAGAGCGACTTCAGCCTTTTCAGTAATTAGGTGCTTGTGTGTTTATTTGGCGTCATGGGAAATTTCAACTGCATGCAAAAAGAGGGAGGACGGCATAACAAGGTCCACGTACCTGTTACCCAGCCTCGACAATCATCAATTCACGGCCAATCTTGTTTCAATCATGGCCCCGCCCACTTCCCAACCCAGTATTATTTTAAAGCAAATCCAAGGCATCATGTGTTTTAAATTTACAAGGAAACTGTATTTCTCTACTGTCTGGGTAATTAAAATTTAATTAAAAGCAAAGAAATTCTCAAAGCTAGAACTTCTGACGGTGAGGAGATCCTTTGTTTTTAGATCGCACCCAGGTCAGGGCTTTTCCCCTCTGGTCTGCCCCAGTACCACGGCTCAGAGGCTGCCCAGGTGGCCCTGCTGACCCTTCAGTACCTGGGAGCCCGACTAGCGCTGGAAGTCCTTGCCAGCCTGTCTTGAGTGTGGAGGGTCTCGTCATCAACACCAAGCCACAGGAAGACCTCGCGTCTGAGCATTAGCTTTTGGGTTTTGCTCAGCCTATTTTTGTCCCTTGGTTTTTTTTGTTGTTGTTTACCTCTTACCAAAGTGCACCTTTATGTTTGTGAGATTCATTCCCTATTGTTGCATATAGTTGTAGACTGTTCATCTCCATTGCAATATAGTATTCCACTGTACAAATTTATACGACAATTCACTTCTGCATTCTACTCTTGATGGGAACTAGCGTGGAGCTATTACAAACAGCATTGCTGGGGACATTCTAATGCGTGTCTTTCGATGTTCTTACGCACGCATTTCTGTTGGGTATACACCTAGAATGGAAGGGCTTGGCATAAGAAAGCACTTTGGATAAGTTTAACTTATCCAAAGTGTATGCGATTTCTGGTATTCAACATCCTTGCCAACACCCGAGTATGTTCTGGGTTGGTTTGTTTCACTTCAGTCATTCTTGTGGATGTACAGTGTATCTCACTGTGCTTTTAATTTTCCTTTCCCTGCTGACTAATGAAGCTGAACACTTTTTCATATGTTTTTTGGCCACTTGCATATCCTTTCATGAAGTAGCTTTCCAACTGTTCTGTATATTTTTCAAGTGGGTTGTCTTCTTTTTCTTAGCACTTTGTAAAAGCTATATACTCTCTATACATGTCATTTATCAGATGTAGGTTTTGCAAGTGTCTTCTGTAGCTTCCTTTTTCATTTTCTTAATAGTGTCTTTTGAGAAAGAGAAGTTTGTAAGTTTAATATGGTCTAATTTATAAACTTATTTTCTTGCATGGTTAACAGTTCTTGTATCTTGTTGAAAAAAAAACCTTTGCCTGCACCACTCTCAGTTTTTATGAAGATTTTTTTTAGGAAAAAAACACTTATTGGCAATTGGGTAACAAAAGTCCTAGGAAACCACTAACAGAGACACCAAATCAGCTCCAAGGAGGAATCAATATGTAGTTACCTCGCTAGAAAATCTCCTGACTTTGTGGTTCCTCTGTCAGCAGCCATTTGTGGGAACCAAAGCTCTTCTGACCTGTAATGGTGAAAGAAGGCCGCTCAAACTGAAATAATCTCTATCAAGAGAAAAATGTAAAAGCTTAGAGCACTGTTTATGCTTTAAAAAATGACAGAATACTTAACAATATGCCAATGACCAGCATAGAAGATGAGAGCAGAGTTCTTGAACCATAAGGAATAATAGGAAAATGTCAGCGTTAGAACTGAAATGGCTTCCATGGATCTGTGTTTTTAGGAGGAGCGATTCTCTTTCCATAAGGACCCTCCTCTCTCCCAAGAGAGGTTTGCATCTTATCCTGTATGAAAAGGTTTCTAAAAACTTCCACCAGGGGGCATTTCTCCCACTGAAAATAATAAATGAAAACGTGATTAACACGCGTAGTGGTCTTATCAACACCAAATATATTAATCCAAGTAATTTTAAAAAACACGTGTTGAAATAACAAAGGTTCCTTTGTAAGCCAGTGCTTTCTCTGTTTAAACAGCAGTAACTCTGAAAGGTAATGGTGACCTCCTAAATCCAAACCACTGCTTACATCTTAAAACAAACAAAAAACTAAGATTGACAAGGGGAAAAAAACAGGCAAAAAGAATCTACACATGACTCATGCCTTCAGCATCACTAGGAGTCAAGTAATAGTATGAATTTCAAATTACATGGAGAAGTAAGTACCAGATTCTAACAGAGTACCTACCACAACGGCAAGTCTGTGGGTACAGAGGGCAGGAAAGGGGAGAATCAAGAAATTACATGGAAAAAAAGGAAGGGGGAGTGGAGAACATAAATGAAATACAGACAGAATCACCCCAGAAAGGAAAAGTCCAGCACTAAATGCAAAATAATGAACATGAGTCTGAAACTTAGAAGTTCACAGTACTGGCTGCAGGGAAGGTACTTGACAGTAGGGTCAGAGGTGACAATGTCAGAGAAGCATTGCTTTTGGGAGGAGAAGGAAATAAATAGGGAAGAGGTGTTGCCCCTTACAGATGTGACAGGAAGAAAGGAAGAAGAAGGAAAAAAGAAGGAGGAAGGAAGGAAAAGCGAAGGAGGGGGGAGGGGGAAAGAGGAGGGGGGTGGAGGGAGGGGAAGGGGGGAGAAGAAGAGGGCAGAAGAAAGAATCCTGCAGGAAAAAAAATAAGAGAACAAAATAGGCAAAGCCTTTGTCCTCTCCTATCACCACTATCTACGCAACAGCTGCACTTCACCATGCTGACAGAAGAGGGCACTCTTGCAATAGGCACTCTCACCACAAAATGCCCAGGAATAAGGGGAAAACTTGGACTAACTCCATACTAAGCTATTATTTTTTTAAGATAAAATATGCATCAATACATTTCAGCTAATGAAAATTCTCCCCCTCCAAAATCAACCATGAAGCAGAAATAAAACTGTAATATAACATTCCAAACTGAATTAAGTATTATAAAATAAGCATTTGAAGATTTTAAAAAACTGGAATCTGAGATAAAAATGAAGAATAGAAAAGAACTTTAAAAAACCAGGAAGAAATGCAGTGAGAGTTGATCAATTCTAGGAAATAAACGTAAGAAAAAGACAAACTATCTCAGAAATGAACAAATTATAAGGTACTCAAAAGAGAAAAGTTTCAATGAAAATTTGATAAGGGACATTCAGGCAGTAAAACAAAAACTGAGTGAAAATGAATTAATAAAGAGGTCAAAAGGATCAGAGAGAGCAGCTGAAATGGAAGGCAGGCAAAGAAGGTCTAACCTATGTATAATTGGGGTCCATGACGAAGAAAAACAAAACAATGTAACAGAAATATTTGGAAATATAATCCAAGAAAACTTTCCAGAAATAAGATAAATCCTACTTGACATATTGAAAAGGCCCACTGTGTGACTTGGAAAACAGATCTGGAAGGAACAACTCTAAAATGTATCCCAGTACAACTATTAGACTTTAATGATGAGGAAAAAATCCTTAGGACCTTCAGGCAAAAAGACCAAATTCTTTATCAGGTAAGAAATTTAAGCTGACATCAGACTTCCTAAGAACAACACAGAGAACTCGGCGAGAGTGAAGCCGTGTTTTCAAGACACTCAGTGAAAGAGAGCTCAGGCCCAAGATTCTACACCCAGCCTTCTTCCAAGTTTTGTCCAACCAAGAGAGAATTGGGGGAGCTTCGGCAAAAGGATTGATGGTAATCATTTAATACATTTAATTACAGAATTAAGATTAAAACAAGGGTGGGGTCACGGTATCAGAAGATTCTGTAAACATGACATGTTCTGACGACACAGAAAGAATGTAACCTTACAAATGGTAGCAAAGGGGAGAGAGGGGAAAATAAACTCGGACCACGGATTGTTGCTTAGGTACTAGATCAGAGGATATTAGGTAAAACTGACAGACCAGATAGTAAAAGTTCAAGTAAGAAAAGGAGGTATTAAGGCACTATAGAAGGTATAAATACAATGGCAACTACTAGATCAAAAATACAAACCTTTCTAAATACCAAAAGAATTTTTAGACAATAAAAATACATCACATAGAGAAACGTGGTAAATAAAACATGATGCACTCAAGCCCGCATCTCAGCATCTCACTCCGTGGAGAAACACTGGAGGCGTTCGCAGCTAAGGGAAAGAACAAGGCACACATGTCCATGCTTCCACCGGAACACTGTGCAAGTATTAGCAATGCAGTTAGGCAAGAGAAAACAAGTGGGGGCTTGAGGAGTGGTGTTCGGCTATTTCCGCCAAGCCGTCGCGTGCCGCTCGGGAATCTTCGGAACTCTTTGGCTAGAGAACGGAGGGCATGCTCGGGCCCATGCAACGGCACCGCCCACGGCTGGGCGTGGCTCTCGGCGACCGGTTTCTGGTATTGCCCACCCAGTGCTTGGCACATAGTGGGCGCTCAGTAAACATTGCTTTTATGAAAAAAAAAAAGAAGGGGCTTGAGGATTGGAAAAGAAGAACTGTATTGCAGAAAACACAGTAGTATATCTAGAAATCTAAAGAACAAATGATAAAACTCAGACCTCACAATCTTTTCTCTCAGAACCCCTTTACATTCTTAAAAGTCAAGGACCTCAAAGAGTTTTTGTCTATGTAGGTGATATCTACTGGTATTTACTAGATTAGAA
>NW_012149208.1:492381-543796 GCF_000956105.1 Propithecus coquereli
TGTCTTAGTATCATTATGAAAATGGTTTTGACTTTGTGAATTCACTAAAAGGATCACAGGAACACCGAAGGATACACAGACCACATGCCGAGAGCCATTGAACTAACTCAAACAATAAAATAATTCAGCAGGGTAGTGGGATATAAAATTAACACTAAAAGTCAATGGCCTTCACAGGCACAAATAAGAACCAATTATAAGATGCAACAGAAAAGAAATCCCCATTTACAATAGCAATGGAAATGAGGAAATGCTTAGGAATAAACCTAACAAGAAAACCTATAAAAGATAACTACAGCATTCCTAAAAAACACAAAAGTAGACTTGAAAAATGGAAAAGACATTCCTTGCTCATAGTCAGGATGTCTCAATGTCATTAAGATGTTAGTTCTCCCTGAGTTAACTTACAAACTTAACATGATCCTATTAAAAGTTCCAAACAGCTTTTTTTCTAGAACTAGATAAGTTGGTAGTAAGGTTCACATGGAAAAATTAACATGCAATAATGGGTAGGAAAACAGTGAAAAGGAAAACTCTGAAGAGGGAATTAGACCTACCACATATTTTTTAAATATTACGAAGCCTCTGTAATTAAAAGTGTGGTCACTGCACATAAAGAGACAGGTAGACCAGTGGAAAAGCATCCAAAATCCAGAAATAAACCCAACTACATGTAGAAATCCAGTATATGACAAAAGTGGTATCTCGAATCATTCAAGCAAAGATGGTATTATAATAACTGCTATTGGTACGCTGGATAGAGATATGGAAAAAAATAAAATTAGATCCATTCCTCGCATCATACACAAAAATAAATTCCAAATAAACTAGATATTTAAGCATAGAAAATTAAACTATGCTTATACTAAAAGAAAATATCAATGAATCCTATAACTTAATTAGAAAGCTTTGCTTTGAATCAAATCCAAATGAAATCAAATTTAAAAGTTGATAATTTTGACTATAATTTTTTAAATTTTACATAGTAAAAACCACAAGCCAAATAAAAAGGCAAATATCAAATGGGGAGAAAATGTGTGCAACACATATAATAGATAAGGAGCTAATATACCTAAAAAGACCCCCCAAAAAATCCTGTCGTAAGGTAGGCAAAGACATAAACAGACAATTTACCACAAAGAGAAATGTAAATTAAGATTTCACTGAGATACTATCTCTCACCATCAAATTGGCAAAAATTCAAAATCTTAACACTATACTGTGCTGGCAAAGTTGTAAGGAAACAGGTATTTTATACATGGCTGCTGGGAGGGCAGATTGTACGACCCCTAAGAAGACGAATTGGCAATTCTAACGAAAGTACTTGCCTTGATCCAGCAATCTCACTAAGAAATTACCTAAAGATGCACCTCCAACTGTAAGAATATACACACATACGTGTTTATTGCAGCATAATGTTGAAAACTGCCTAAATTCTCAAACATAGGAAATTGGTTGGGGAAAAAAAAATCTATTGTATATATACAACGGAATAATATGCTGCTATAAAAAAGAATGGGAGATATTTCTATGACTATGGAGTGCTTTCTAGAATATTATATTCAGTGAAAAACGCAAGTTGCAAAAGAATATGTGTAGTACACTACCTTTTGTGTAAGAAAGAAAAGGAAATTGTAAAACATATGTGTTTGCTTATTTTTGCAAAAAAGAAACACAGGAAGGAAAAAATCAGAAAAATATAAAATTGAATATCTTCCGGGGGTGGGAGAGGAGACAGAGTGAAAAAGAGGATACGGAAGGAACCCTTCTCTGAGTATACATATATTTTTTATAGCTTTGACTTTTGGAAGGATATTTATATTCTACAGAATCAACAATAAAATCAATAAGGATGAACGGAATAAAATTGAACGAATTGAAAGCAAACAGAAGCAAATGAACCAAACTGTATTTCAAATAAATCTAATCATAAGAAAATATCTGATGAGCCCAAATTCAGAACCACACTGAAGAGGAAAATAAGAACTAATCCAAGTAATTTTTGAACAAAGTATACTGACCGTGTACCCTCAGTATAGAGGCAAAAGAACTACAAACTACTTGTGAACTTTTTAAATTACATTTGTTTTTCATGGTGTTATGGGTGCAGCAATTGTGAAATGATCTCACATATAGCACAGGATTGAGAATACAAATAAACGTGCAAGCGCTGGGAGTCAGGGTTGTAAACGCTGGAGAGGGGAGAGTCCATCTGGGCTGGGGGAGGCAATGAACCCGTGGGGATGGAATGGACTTGGGCGTAACCACGCGAACTCACGAATATATATACACACTCAGGACACATATGTACATTTTCATATTGTGTAAGTAGCTTTAAATGCGTGTATATGTTTCCAAGCTCGGATGGATGGGGTATGTGTGTACGTGCATAGGTACCCATCCTAGATTTGAAGGACCTGGAAGCAGTGACCCCCCAGCACACCCGGCATACCCAGCGCCTAGATCTTGGTTTTAAATACTGTTGCCTGCTAAAAGGAACCAGGATTCCTTAGTAAAATGACTGATTTCAGGACTAGGGCAGGGAAGGTACAAGGTAAGCCTATAACATCTTGTTAGTGCCAGAAAATAAAGAAGTACCCAAAATAACGGTGGTGGCACGTCAAAAGGAGACAGGAGCCAAGCCAGAAGGGGCCCTCACTGGTAACTCCAGGACAGTTTGAGCAGAAAGTAAATAATGACAGTAACAGATTATAACCCACCGACTAAACCAGGAGTCTATGAGAATGTACTGATGCAGGAGCAGAAGGGGAGGAAAGAGGAGAGGAGGGAAGGACAAGGGAGAGCCCTGCATCGCGGAGAACGCTGATGAGGCGGAGAAAGCAGCAGAACTGGAAAATCACCATTTGGCAGCCACATAGCGAAGACTGGCTGGGCAAGAATCATCAGTGAATGCTAAACTCAGGCGGACGGGGACGGGGGGATGGATTTTGAGGAGCAGCAGCATGTTTGCATGTCAAAGTGTCTCCCCACAGACCAATCATTAGGTATAAGGCAAAACAGCAGCTATCTAGTGTGGTAACCAGACTACATCTTGACCAGGACATCAAAGTTAACCTCACCAGTGAGGGCCAGACAGACAGCACATGCAGCCGGATATATCCTGAAAGGATACAATATTTCAGCCAGGGATGCGAAATCTGAATCTAATCATGAAAAATTATCTGATAAACCCAAACTGAGGAACATTCAATATCCTGACCTGGTCTTCGACAAAACATCAGTGTCATAAAAGACAAAGACTGATCGAAAAACCATTCCAGATTAATGAGTTTGTAAAGAGACCTGACAATATGTGACCACAAATGCACTACGTGACCATGGACTGGATCTTGTATTAAAAGGAAAAATGTGGAAAGCGGACTGTAGAATAGGGTCAATAAGACAGGGTTGAGATGACCCATTCAATGGCAAAAGTCTCCCAGTTCTGAAAGGGCCTCGTGAAATCCTGATTTGGCAAATGCTCCAGTGTATTCTTCCCCACAGCGATGTCACACTGCCCTTCCTCTGTGAATAAGCAGGTGTTCCAAGAGCAGCCATCCAGGGCTGCAGGGGGCAGCGCCAGCATCATCACGTTTAACCTGCCCACAGGGAACGCAGGACCTAAGTGCTTCCAGACCTCTACAGTGGCTGAACTTGGAAGAACACACCAGGAGCATCCCCTGGGGAAGGCCAGGCTATTGTGGACGCCTAGACTCAAAGGGCATCTTCTGACCCTCCACCAGAAGGGACATGGCCCAGAGGGCCAAAACCCAAAACTCTCCCCAGCTGGAGCTCAATGACCAGTGTAGATCTGGCAGCAACCCCAGGCCTCAGCCAGCCCCTGTGCTCATCCCCCCCAGTCCTGGCCAACAGGAGCTGCCAGCCACCACCCCAGTGACTCACCCAGTATAAAAAGGGGCGGGGGGTGGGAATGGGAAGTGAGTGATCATTCACTTTTAGATGCATTTTTCTTCCTGGAGATTTATTCTGGATTATTGCATCTGACACCATTCATATACCAAGAATGCCTTTTGTTTAGAAAACAAAAGAGAAAGGCGAGAGTGCTTTTATTTTATGTTCTTAGAGGTTTATATAGTTGGCTTCTATCTGGCATCGGTACGCCCACGGCTCCACGGAATTGCAGTGGCAAAAGACAGGACAGACCAAGCAAGGAGTCTGTATTTTCCACATCTTCAGGTTGCTGCAGCAATTCCAGAATTTCACAACATTCTCTCTCACGGCCAGGTGAACACCAAAGATGCCGGTGGGGCCGGCAGGGATGAGGGGGAGAGGGAGAAGGGAGCATGGAAATTCAAGGAGAAGGGCCTGACATCTGCAAGGATAGTTCTGTCGTTTACTTTAGATCTTCCAAATGTATTTGTTCCTGTGCTCTTGAATCTCATTTGAGGTCAAGATGCAATTTCATTTCAAGCTTCTAACGAGGGCTTTGAGAGTGGAGGTCTGCTTACCGGAGTCAAAGCGATGTTCGGCTGCCTGTGCCGAGATCACACAGACAAGAAAAGCAGGGCTGAATCTATCTTTAAAATGGAAGTGACCCAGAGCATGGCCTCTCGCAGAGATTAAGTGACTAATAGCAATGACACTCCATGACCAGAGCAATGCTTTCTACGTGATGGTTTGACAATGGGTGACCTAATTGACTGTCACGAAGTCCGTTTCATCCTCCCCTTCCTCTCCAGATGAAGTTCCTTACTGATAATCACCAAGATTCCAGTGTTTTACAAAAAACTGTCTTATCAGCCCCACATCCAAAGTGCCACTATAGCCTCATCACCTCTCCGCTTTGGGAACCAGGAAAGCATCAGTGTCTTCCTGAACAGCTCAATCTCACCAAGAATGTTCCCACTTAAAAGACTTTTCCACACACATTTTCTTTTGACTGGCCTCTGGCATGTGTTATCTCAGGAGAGGGGAAAGTTAAAATAAATGAACTTGCAGCAGCTGGGGAGGAAGACTGAGAATGACTCAGGAGTCCTCCTCCCTCCAGACAGGCTACTTTCCTACCCAGTCACAGGAAAGGTCCAAGGCTGAGCTGCATCTTACGGCCTGGGGTGAGGGAGAGGACTTTGGTGATGGTGGAGAATTATTGCCAATAAACACTCTCTCTCTTCATTTGCCACAACTCTGGGAAAAGGCTCTCAATTCCAGATGCATAAACCTGGGGAAACGGTCCACGGCTCAGTCACCCGCCTCCTCTTACAAGGAATCTGCAGGGGCCGGCGGGATGGCAGCAGCACAGCCAGCATCGCGCCGGGTGCCACCACGGGAGGCCCCTGGGAGAGCTGCTCTGTTTGCTGCAGGAGGTGAGGACGGAGCAGAGAATCCTGGAGAGTCTCCCTCTCAAGCAACCGTCTCTTGGGAGGGCTGCGGGCCTAGGAAGGCCACTTACGGAGAGGTTGCCCAGACTATCCCACAGTGGCGGAATGGCCTGACTTTAGAATAATATGTGGCCACAAAAAGCAGTCAGTCTGCTAGGATTCCTCTGGAGAGCATGTGAATGGGGACAGGCCGGCCAGCTGGCCGGCGGCCATTCCAAGCACAAAGGCGGGAGCCAGCTGTGCCAGGTGTGTTTAAAGTTCATCTTACCTTTGGTCCCCCAATACCTGCGTGATGGACAGTATTGTGGGAAGGCGTATTCAGCCAGTAATGTGTTTCTGTCAGAGTGGCTGGAAATAAAAGGTGATGATGAGGGGCGGGGAGGCTGCTTTTGTGCGGGGGGTAAATAACCGGCCAGCTCGGGTTTTTTCTTCTATTCACGTTCATGGGGCCAGGAGGGGCTGGAAGTTTACTGA
Source organism: Propithecus coquereli (assembly GCF_000956105.1). Taxonomy (NCBI): domain Eukaryota; kingdom Metazoa; phylum Chordata; class Mammalia; order Primates; family Indriidae; genus Propithecus; species Propithecus coquereli. Next base: position 498,195 of record NW_012149208.1, read on the forward strand.
CTTTCCCAACATTCCTTCTTCTCCATAAAAATGTGAGTCCTAGCTAGGTAGGATTTCTCTCCTCCTTGGCCGGCCAGCCTGAGAGATTTCAGTGAGCCACTCGCAGTTCCCGAAAGCACAGACCCAGCATAACAAGAAGATTTCTGACTATGGGGCATTTCTCCGTGCAGAACGGCTCTAAAGGCAGTCGGCACCCAGGAGGAAACATGCCAAAGAATTTTTTCTACATTAAATTATGAGGTGAGCTGAAAAAACACAACTAAATCACCCCTAGTCCAGAGCTCACATGAGCCCCTAGACTAAGAAAATAACTTTTCAGGGCTGGGATCTCAACAGCCACTTGGCCAAATACCAGAGTCCCTCTCCATGATCTCAGAGACCAGGAGGTAAGAACATTTCGGCCTCAGATAAGCCAGGAGACAATCACCTAAAAACAGGCACCCTTGGCTTTCACAGCCGACCCTTCTACAGGGCGGAGAAAAGGTGTCCAGGTAACATGTAAGTCAGCCCTGCAGCCACCAGCTGAAGGCCAGATGGAAGCTGCTCGACCTGTGCGGGCAAAACGATGGTCCAAGGGCAGTCGGGTCATGCCACACGAACAGCACCGAGCTCCGCCGCCAGGCTGCCCCCAGACGCTGTGTTCAGCGCTCGCACATCTGCGGGCGGGTGGGGCTGGCAGTGACGCAGGCTTTGTATATAAAACTTCCACGGAATGAAAAACACTGGGCCAACGGCCGGTCTCCCGGCCAACAGCACTGCGATCCTCAGCCCCTTCTGACAGGGCCGGGGGAAGCCACGACCCCAGAACCCCTCCCCGAGACAGAACAAGAACGTCGCCACCACACACAGCCTCCACCCTCGCTGCTACCAAACCGCATGTGACGTCCTCCAAGTCAGGCCAAGTCTTTCCCCAAGACTCAGTCTGTTCAGGACCTAGAGAGATGTTTCGTTTGGCCCCCAATGGTTCACAAACGTAGCTGCTGTACCGCCTTGCACCAAAACGCTCAAGACAGCCACCAAGAGCCCCACTTTGCTAGACACTGTCTTTCGGGCTATCTAGGTAGGTGAATCCAAGCCTGTTTGTGGTGGGTACCTAGGAATCTAGCCCCTCAGAACAGAATCGCTCGTCTACAATATTTGGGGGTGGCCCGCAACTGCCCATGCCATGAGGAGGAGGCATGCATAGCACTGTCCTTCACTCCAAACCTTCTAGACCCTTCTGACCTCTGGCCAAAGCCTCGGGGCTGCTCCCCTTCCACCCAGACTCTGGGAAGCCCCCTGCGAAGACAGGACAGGGAGAGGTCTGAGCAGAACCTGTGCCTGGTGGCAAGAAAGCCAAGCTGGCTCTTACTCTCCTTGCCCCACTGTATCGTGGCCAAGCAGGGGCACCACGGCAGGCCCACTCTGTCCAGAGGAAGTGATGACTCAACACATCTCCCCGGTGGCGCACACCAAGCCCTCCCCAGACACCGCTGCCACGGGGGACCCAGGGCGGTCTGGCTTCTGCTCTCGGTGATACTCTCAAGCCCCCATCAGCGCCGGGGCTGCCTGACAGGCAGGGCCCGGGACGTCGTATTCCAGGCAGGTTGGCTGGGACGGCTCCAGAGCGCACCGACGGTGGCCCAGGAAACACAGGAGACCAGGTTGGGGGGCCTCCGGAGACAGCTGCCACCGCGATCCATCGGCATGGGCCTTGGCCAGAGGCAGAGTCATTAGAAATTCTAAAGCCGGTTTGGAGCGCGGCTCCCCGGCGGCGTCTGCACCGCCGGCGGCCAACAGGTGGCAGGAGAGCTCCGGGGAGCGCGCACCTGGGGCCGGGCGTGCTAGGCCGCCGTGCGCGAGCCGGGTCTCCTCTCGCCGCAGCACGAGCGAGCGGGGGACAGAGCGGCTGGGACAGGAAGAGAGGACGCAGGACGGGGCGAGCCGGCCGGGCCCCCCTCGAGCCGTGCGCCCAGGGCGCCCCGGCCGCCCGCGTCCACCCGGGCCCTGGCGGGGCGCGCCCGCCACAGGGGACCCGCGGGACAGGCCCCACCCCGCCTCTCCCGCAGACCCCAGGCCAGGGCCAGTCCGAGCGTCCTCTGTCCCGGGTGGGGTTTTGAGTTACTTGTAAAGAGCAGGAGTCGGAGCGGGAAGCAGCCAGTGGAGGTGAGAGAGACAGCCTGGCGATATGGGGTCGCGGCTGTCATCAGCACCCCTTCTGGGCTGCTTGCTACAAGCAGTGATGATAAAATTACGGGTTTTTTGAAAACCAGAATGGTAACACAGGAATTTTTCCTTTGCATAAAAAACTACCATTTCCTACCACCGAATTCCAAGGCTGACAGAGGGAACCCCGTCTGCAAGGCCGCGGCACCGTGTCACGGATCGCCCCACGCGCACAGACGGCGAGAGGAACCCGTCAGGTCCAATTGGTTCTGCTCTGGTCAGAGCTGAGGTCTCTAGAAGCCTCCCGTATACTTCACAATTTTTAGTTTGAGAACCCTACACTAATGACGTGAAACTAATGTAACACCGAGTGCCCTCTCTGCCAGTAGGAAATAATTTCTGCAGCGCTTCTAAAAGCCAAACCAAACCAAACAAATAAATCAAATGATTTTACAATGTGGAAAAGCCATGAGCGGGCTGGGCCGTCGCTCTGTTTGGGAGAAGCAGGAGGCTGGAGTGGCTCAGCCACGAGCAGCTCTGCTGGGCTCGGGGTGTCTGCAGCTGGGAGCAGCATTCGAGCCTCCGGCCCAGCAGGCCTCAGGAAAGCAATCCGGGCCACAAATTCAACATGACAGTTTTAACAAATACGATTTCAGCTTTTATATTTGGATTTAGGAAGGGGATGATGGCCTTACCCCGGAATCGCTATTAAATAATAAGCTTATAACATATTTGCTGACGGCAGTATAGACCCTGCTTCAAATTAACTTTAAAGGGGGCTGCCGATCCGGCTTATGCTTAGGAGGAAAACAAAGCTGGAGACTGGGCAGATTTAGTCAAGAGGCAAACGTATAGAAACGTACACGAAGTTGATCAGATTTTTGCCACCTAAACAGCCAGAGGAGCCTTTAAAATGCAGGTTGGTTCTTTCAAGATTTACAAGAAAAATTTTTCCCTCAACTGATTAGGATATCAATTTTTTAACATTTAAAGCAGGCTCAAGCTCCGACAATTTCAGCTTCTCAGAAGTGCAGACGTTTTTTAAATGCATTTACTTTATTGTGAAATTGCAATATTTGTTAATGAAAAGAGAATTGGTTGCATCTGTCTATTTTACAGGTTTTTAATATCCACTAGTCATTTGACCAATGTAGAAAGCAAATAAATATTTTCCCCCTCATGTCATTTTTTTAATTTCCCAGAAACAAGCGTTCCTTTATTATCTGTGACCTACTCAAATGAGAATTATTGTTAAAGAGTTGCAGGTTTTTATACCTATTGGAGTGTTTAGAGCCCAAAGCACTGTATTTCTCGAGAACATTTTTGTTGAGCTTAAACACAGTCTTCCTGCCTATCTTATATTACTTGAGATTGGGTAACATATATCACTTTGGAAAAGATAAACAGGCAACCATAAAAGAGAGGAAATAAATAACTTGTAAGGACGCCTTTGGTTGCAACAAGCAGAAAGTTACTATTATCCCAGTGCTAAAAAATATTCATTTATTTTGGAAAATGCAAACAAACAAAGGGGCAAACCTGTGAGAATTAACTAAAGACTCAAAGAATACGTCTGTCTGTTGCCTTGCGTCTATGTGGGGCTTCACATAAAATTGGGTTTGCGTTTATTGGAGAAATTCAGGTTATTTGAATCAACACTGAGACGTAGGTCTACAAATCATTTATTAGTCATTCATCCACTAGAAGGAAAGCGTCCATGGGAACCTTTTACACGGGAACCCTTGCATTTCTGAGAGCAGAGGCACAAAAGCGAAGCCTTCGTTGTTGGTTAAAAATGATTACAGCTAATACCTGACCATGGCTGATTTTCCTGTCGTTCACCACTTCGACATCGGAAGCATGTGATCGGCCCTCCAGATGCCCGTTATTAATTGCACGCTCTTTGATGTCTGAACGTCAGTGGAATCTACAAAGGCATTAACGTAAGAAAATATGCCTCCTGAAAAATTCCCAAGTCACTAACTGGTGATCGGCGCGTGTTCCTATTCATTTGCTCACCTTCTGTGGCACTGTAAAAATACCCCCGAACCCCAGATGTTTTGCCAAGAGTTTTGGCCAAAAAAAAAAAAAAAACCACCCCACAAATTTCAAGACTCGTTTAAAATTTCTACTTCAAGTGAGGAAAAAATGGCACGTTTGCTCATTCAAAAAGTATCTATGTAATTTAAAGCAACAAATTTCTAAAATGCTTAAGGTTCAGGAATTTGCATGGGCAGAATTATAAGGAAAGAAAAAAAGACAAAGAGCGGGGAGATAAGAAAACAAAAGGTTAAACAGTTCCACTGGACAAATGAATAAAGGCACCTCGCTGCAAATATCTACACTCCGCTGATGTTTATTTTCTCTCAAGAGACAACTTTATTTTTTAAAGGCTTATCATGAGGGAAATCGCTGACGATAGGTAAATTTCTTTTCTTAGGCAGAACTCAAATAAAGAGAGATATTGTTATAGCATGGTTTCTTGTGTGCAGTTTCAAAACAAACAGACTTTTGTTTTTATAAACCATTTATTTGGGGGGATTTATTTGAAGAAAATTTTTCCTTCGCAAAGAAAAATTTATAAAAAGCTACATGTGCAGATTACTTGACCCACTGCCTACCATAACATCTTTACACATCTCAAGGATTTAACACAGTGAAAGGAAAAGAGTAAAGAGGGCTTGAAGGGTAGCCCAGCTCGGCTTGCATGGCTGGCTGCTTTCCTATACAGAGATCAGAAATACATCCATCCCAGAAATATTTGTCTATCATGAAAAAATATTTGAGCCACTCATATTGAGTTCTTTCACATTTTTGGGCAAGGTCTTTTTGCCATCTGGAACTATGTGTGTGAAGTGAAACTTGTATTCTCAAATATTAGATTTTTCTATCATTGTCTGAAATTCTCTCAAAGCATGGAACTTGAATAATAGTGCTTTACCAAAATTAGAGGTGGAGCAAGGCAACTAAAAATAAGAATTTTTAGAGAAAAAAGAATCTCTTCCAAAGAGTGGAGCGGAAAAAATTATCACATTGTACATCGTTCTCAAAGTTAAATTAAATAACCTCCGACAGATCCCCAAGAAACTGATTGGGTATTTGCTATCTGAAATGATGCGCAATTAAAAGTAAAGTAAATATTTAAAACAATCTTCCTGCTCAAAAGAAGAATCAGAAAATTAAACATTTACAGCCAGGAATCTTGGAATCGAGATTCCTATACTCTTATACTTTGTGCGGGTACAAAATAAATGCGAAGATGGAGTTTCCAATTGTTTAAAGATTCCCTCTGCAAATAATATCGTGGCTTCTCTATGTGTACAAGCCCCGCGAACATCACGATGCATTAGTTGAACGTAAACCCTCTCTGAATTCCCAGTAAATCTAAATATGTACGAAATTAAAATCGAAACAAGGAACAAGTCTAGTGTTAGTCCTTTCAAAATACTAATTTAATAACTCTCCAAGAAATAGAGTGTTTTAGGAAAGGCAACCCAGATGTCAGCATATAAAATCAAGCTATAAAGTGCCCTTCAAATATATTTCAATCATTTTTAAATATTTACATTTAATAAGGACAAGTTTTTATGGCAAGAAGAGGTAATTACACTTATCATTCATGGAAAAACGTAGTTTTAATGGGTTGTATATTGATTTGCAAAGGTGAAAGAGTAACCTAAAATATGTCATTGTCTTTTTTTTCTTCTGTTCAGCAATTTGTTGCTTTTGCAAAGCAAAATATGAAATGCTAGATGTGCCGCTGTTAGGGTTGAAGCCGTTGTTAAAAAATATTCACTCATATACATTGTTCCCTCTTTCTCCGTGTCTCCTACATTATGCTAAACTGAAACCCCAAGTATTTGTGCTCTGGGAGATAATTAGAAAATCTTATCAGACTTTTATAGCCCTTCCTAATGAGGCTATTTATTCGGCAAACATTAGCCAGCTAAGGATTAGTATCACCTTGATATGGACCGTATTGAAGCTGCTACCCTCCCGCCTGCTGGACACAAAAGCCTATCTTATCAGCAGAGCGGGCTTGGTGCAGGCTAGTCCTGGCTTCTGAAAACTCACCAGGGGTCAGCCTTCATTAGTCAGAAGTTCTGACCAGGAGCTGAGGCAAATTCAGGTTTGGCCACTTTGAAGCCAATAGCCCCATCAACTCAGGGCGGTGGGCTGCTGGGAAGACGGGGAGGGGCAGGAGCCCGGGGATAATCTGGGTGGATCTTGGGGGAAATAGCACCAGCATTGAGCGTGCACAGTCACCCCTGGGAGGGACCCAGGCCTCTCGGGATCTCAGAGAACAAAATGCAATAGGCTTTCTCTGCTTGCCCGTGCTAGCCAGGAAAGCAAGCCAAAGGGAACTGCTTACCTGTCCTAAAATACCTCGCTCTCAGCCAGTGCCCTCTGATTCTGGGGCTCTGACAAAATCCCAGAGAAAGAGGCTTCATTTGATTAAAAGTAATTTTTAAAGTTATTTAAAATGAATTCATACATAAAATACTCTCACCCCTGGCAGGGAGGGCAAGGGCTGTGCGTGTCTGGACTGGGAAGTCCTGACACATTCTGGGACTCTAAGGACAGACTAGACAGAAATAAACAAACCGTTCAGGTCAGCTTTTCAAAATCTGCCAGCGTGGAATTCTCTGCCCAAGGCTTCTAACTTCATTTTGGGCAACCAGGCCGAGGGGACAGCCCTGGGGTGGGATGGCAGGGGTTAGGTTTGCAAATGACCTAAGGTGGATAAATATTTGTAAAACACTTTGAGAGTTAACGAGCTACACAAGCACCCCGGCTACAGAAGAGGCCTCCATTCCGTCACTTAGGAGAGATTTTTCATGGGTGCTGTTCTTTGAGGCCCAAGTCAAAATGTGTCCAGAAGGAGCAGACCCCCACAGGCCCATGACCAGAGACTCTGGGTGGCAGAAGGCTCCACAAAGAACACTCTATTGTGAGTTTGCCACAAGAGAGGAATTTTTCAACTCCAAAGTCTGGCATAACTGAGTAGCCCTCCTTTCTGTTGGTGAGCCCACCTGTGGGTTCCCTCCTGGACCCCCAGAATAATGCCAAGGCAAAACGGCCACTCTGAAAGGCTGTCACCCCTCCTCCTGAGGCCAGGGCTTCACAACATCCAATCCTCAGAAGGGAGCGAGGACAGAGGCCGTCCTGTCGGTTGGCCTCGCTCTCTTTGTCTAAGACAGGCACTCTAACCACAAAAACAATTCTCGCAATTGGCACCGCTTCCGTCACCATAGCAACTGGCACTTCTAGAAAGGCTAACGCATTGGTTTAAGATTCACAGCCAAATTAAAATTTCCGCAGCTCACTTTGCTCCTCGCTTGTCCCCTACCCCTCCTCTGGGACCTTCGAGAGCCCGGGCCCTCGGCAGCTGGATGACTGCACGGCAGCGCGAGCCCACGGCTGCCAGATTCCGCCTGTGAGGATCGGCTGCATACCGATGCCCACATGCCCAACGACCACCCCACTGAGACAGGTGAGCCCACAAAGGCTTCCGACAAGTTTCCATAGCAACAGGGTATTTGCTGGACCAAGGTCTCCATGGGGGAAGGGGAAGCAGGAAAGGTAGATTCATTCCTGTTATGGAAGCAGCTGGGTCAGTGAGCAGTTAGGCCTCCCTTGGCCAGAGAAGGCCAAGCTGTGTTCTGCTCGTGGGGGCAGCGGGCTTGTTAGGACACTGGTGGGCTGCTGGAGAGAAAGGCATTTAGGATCCCTTCTGCCTAAACCAGCCACACTGACTAGATGGGACCCGAGTGCAGACAGACTCTGAAAGCCCGGATTCTGTCAACCACACAACCTGATACCCAGTAACCCCTCCAATACCCACTTCGCTTGAATGAACAGGCACACTCGTCTCTAAAGTGCCCCCCACAGAAGGAACAAGGACGTATTAGGGACACCCAGGCCTAGCCTCTGGCCTCTAGACGTGGGGGCTGCCCAGGACATAACGCAGAGCTTGGTCTAAACCTTGGCCTCTTGGACACGCCTTTGGCTGCGTCAGTCCCCTGGCTGGGTGAGATATCTGTTCCTGCCTGCCCGGTAACAATTTGCAGTGAGGGCCCATCCCGCAAACTGAGAGAGACTGGAGATGGGCTATTAGCTTCAGCTCCTTTCATGTGGAATTACTTCTGCTGGCACTAATATGCCATCATTTGAAAGCCTTAACCCAAACGGACGGGCGTCCGCCCCAAGCCAGGGCCGCCTGGACCGAGGCAGCGGGCTCCATGTGCTAGCTATTACCAGGTTGTTTGGTCCCGTCCCCAGTCGGCGTTTGTTGCTGCACACTGAGAAACTGCTGTCAGGAAATGTTCTTTTCTAAATTACATAATTAGGGTATTGGGGAGTGCAGTGAAGGCAGATTAGGGGCATCACTTGTTCTTACTGCAAGCAATGATTCAGAGCACATAAGCAAACACTTAAACTACGTGAATGCTTTAATATTGATTAAACAATGATCTCCGAGACTAAACTCTAAGCATGGTAGGTAGAAGGCGCTGGAAGGAGAAAAAACAAAAAGTGGGCTTAATAGTGTGCATCGATTTACAGAGAAGTGTGGACTTTGACCTGGCAGATCAAAATCAGGATTTGCAATGATTACCTAAAATAAAGTCTTAGGGTCCCACCCCTGCAAGCCCATGGTGAGACTGGGGGCTATATGCTCAGGGTCAAGGGTCAAGTTCTTCCCTTGGAAAGACCAGCTTCTCACCCACACCCACTTCCAGAAATGGAGACTCAAGCAAAGTGCTGGCTCAAATTGCATTTCATTTATTGTTTCTAACTACGGGCCACGGACTTCAACTTGATTAGAAAATTGTGCTGACACTTCCTGCGAAGCATATCCTGAGCCTTCCAGAGGAACCTCAGAAGGGGATTTTTTGCACGTACCTGCTTCTTCCAAATGGCGTCCCCCTGCTTAGCAGTGCCCATGGCCACACGTTTGCCCAGATGCCCTGCAGGAGACTCAGCCACAGAGCCACTGTGGACCCATGCAGGTTCTCAGGCTCCCTGCAGGCTGTGGCTGGAGGACAGAGAATAGCTCCCCTCTCATTTCCCGGGACCTGTGTCCTGGCTGGTAGCAGGGTCTTCACCAGGGGAAGCCCAAAGTCACCTCTGGCCTCGCCTGAATGCAGACTCGGCAGTCTCTGCCCAACTCCCTTCCTCCTGGCCCACCCTCCTGTTTTCTCTCTTGCCCTCACCTGAACTCGAGGCAGGAGACAGGTGCCAATTAATAACAATACCAGTAAAAACTATTAACAATTTTTAAAGCTTACTCTGTGCTAAGCTCTTTATGCATCACACTGAGTCATCACAGCAACGCTTTGTGCAAGGTATCGTCATCCGCCCCGTGTTTCAGATGACAAAACTGAGGCTCAGTGAGGGCTGCTTGCTCCAGATCACACAGCGATTTTAGAAGTTTTATTTATTTTACGAACTCTCACGTCGCTCTTGTTCTGTGCCAGGTGCTGTTCTAAATGTTTTTAAAATATTAACTAGTTAAATCCTCAGTGTAACCTTGAGAAATAGGTAATAATACCTATTACTGTACAATAATGTTATTCTTATTTTTAAATGAACTAAGACACAGAGAGGTTAAGTTACTTGCACTGGGTCACACAGCCGGGGACTAAGCCAAGATGCTAACTGGGCAGTCTGACTCTAAAGCCCAAGTTCCTAACCGCCCCACAGGACTGATAACAGCCTTTAACAAAAAAAGGCAACCATCGCCTCCTGCCACTGGCTGGGCGCCTCCGTGAGAGGGCGCAGCAGCGGCGCTGTGCTCACACAGAAAGAGCACAGGTCTGAGAGTCCGAGGCCTGCGCCCCAGCCCTGCTGTGTGGTGACCGGCGGGTCTCACTTGCCACCTGGAACTGAGGTGGCCGGAGCCCGGGGACCCTCCAAGAGTCTCAAACTCAGCCTCTAGAGCAGCAGTCCACAACCTGTTTGGTACCAGGAACCGTCTTCATGGAAGACAGTTTTTCCACGGATGGGTGGTCAGGGAGGGAGACGGTTTTAGGATGATCCAAGCGCAGTACATCTATTAATACTGCGCACTTGATTGCTATTATTAGTACACTGTAATACATAATGACATAATTATACGACTCATCATCGGCCGGGGACCCCCGCTCTAGAGGATTCTTGGAGTGCAGGTAAGTCAGCCAAGAGGCCAGGGAGACTGGGGGGGCCTCTCTGCTCCTTCCCAGGCCCACTCCCTGCCCCCCTCACGTTCCCCCTTGAGCCGGCCTGAGAGGACTCTTGAGGAATGGGGAATTCACGTTCACCCCCACCCTGCTCTCCTCTTCCTCCGCACAGATGATTGGGCTCCTACCTAACCCACGGCCAACTCAGATGACATCCCATCTCTGCCTGTGCCCTGCGAGCCAACGGGGCAGGACACAGAAGGGGCAAAGTGAAAATCCTGCAAAGTTTCTTCTCACTTACGGGTTCAAAATATGTCCAAAGAATAAAAATAAATAGACCCCTCCCACCCACGTAAACACACTGCAGTAAACAGCTGAAGCGCTGTGTGTGGAAAACTCATCAGGATAACTATGGACAAGGCATCCAGGCCTGGCCCAGCCCAGCGCCTCAGAGCCCCCACCTCCCTCTGCTCAGGGCTGGGCCGTCTGGGGAGCTCCCTACTTCCATGACTCCTATGGCCCAAAGGCTCCATCCACCGCCCCCCAACCTTGAGCAACCCCCCAGGCTGGGCTAGAACTTCGGTAGATCCACCATATACAACGATCCTCATTACCTGTAGGTCCACGTTTGCAAATTTGCATACTCACTCAACCATTTGTAACCCCTCAAATCGATACCCATGGTGCTCTCGCGGTCATTTGCAGACACATACAGCGCAGTGAAAAATTTGAGTCACCTGAAGTGCAAGTTGCCAGCTGAGGTTGAATGAAACCACCCTCTGCCTTCTTGTTCCAGCTCACACTGTAAACAAGCGTCCTGCCTGCCATATGCAGTGCCATGACTTTTGCATTTTTTGTTGATAATTTTGCTATTTAATAGCCCCCAAATGTGGTGCTGTCTAGTGTTTCTGAGTGCAATAAAGCTACAATGTACCTGACAGAGAAAATGTGTCAGGGCAGGCGCGGTGCCTCACGCCTGTAATCCCAGCACTTTGGGAGGCCGAGGCGGAAGGATCGCTTGAGGCCACGAGTTTGAGGCCAGAGAAAATGTGTTAGGTGAGCTTTGTTCAGGCGCGAGCTACGGGCCGAGAGATCAATGTTAACGAATCCACGACATATACTAAATAAGGTGCTTTAAACAGAAACGCACATAAAACAAGGTTACATATGGATCAGTTGACAAAAATGTGACCAGAGACTCCCAGGAACCTAAGCCCATAGTTCCACTAGGCGCAGTGCTGATTCGGTGTTGGTGGCGACTTAGAGGACATAACCACTGCGAATAATGAGAAGCAAGCGGAGTTCCTCTCCCGGAGGCAGCTCAGGCCTGTCAGGGGATGAGAAGACATGGTGCCAGCAGCTAGTGACAGCTCCGATTCACAGGGCACCATCTTCCCAGACCAGGCCAGGTCCCCGTTACCTCGTAGAATATTCTTTTTCTTTAATAACAGTATTTGAAACAATAGTGGCCACTAACACCAACTGAACAGCAACTCTGAGCCACGTACATGCTGCACACTTCATACCGATCGCACAGCGTCTCACTGAGTGCCCTCGCACCTGCGAAACCCGAGGGCACCTGTGCGCACACGGCACATGGGACGCACGCTCACCGTCCTGGGTCTGGCTGGGAACAGCCTTCGCCCCAAGGATTTTTAGACCATTTTCCAGCTCTTTGGGGCGCACAGTGGAAGACAGAGGAAGCGGGGACTCAGCGGTGGCCTGGGAGGGCGGGCAGCCAGCTCTTCCCCGGGCCGTGCCCCGGCCCACACAGGGCGGCGCTGCCCCTCTGCCGCCTGCAGCGGGTGCCACCCTGACGGCCTCCCTGTGCCACAACCAACAGCGACCTGCCCTCTTTCCCAGCTGGAGCAGTGGGAGGGGCCCAGATCCCAGCCTCGGCTCCACCCCAGCTGAGCTGCGAAAACCCGAGCACGGTGCCACTTGGCACGCTGCTGGCCCTGGGCCACCGTCAGATTCCCCAGGTGGCCCTGAGCAAGTGGCTCACTTTTCCGACCTCTGGTTTTTTCTGTCTGCAAAATGGGCGTGATTACACTCCTGCTTCCGAGTTTTCACACCCGCTGTCTCATAATTTCCGGAGAGACACAGGCAGGGCCGGCAAAAAGAAACACAAAGTCAGTGATTGTTTTTATTGCTCATAAAATTAGATGAATAAAGTAATATCACCAGCACTAAGGAGAAACAAAGCGGCAGCATTAACCGTCTCATTTTTGACATTTTCACTAAGATGCGATAGGTTTGGCTCCTCAAACAGCCAAATTCTCAGAATGTTCCTGAGACAGAGCTCCCCATGGGAAGAGGTATACAAGGCTTCACTGCCCGGTCGGGGGGACTAATCCTCACTACGATGCTGCGGTCCCACCTGCAGCCAGGGAGAGCGAGAGAGGCTCAGAGACAGCCCCCTGCCAGGTGAGGACAGGGTACAAGGGCCCTCCCCGAGCCAGGCCTCAGAGAAAACCTAAACGGGGCTGAGCAGCGGGAGGGGACGGCTCTCTCCTGCTGCTGCAGGTGGAAGCTGTGACCCTGCAGTCCCAACGGCCCCTCCTGCCTCTCGGCTGCGCTGCCGGAAACTCAGGGGCCCAGGCCTGGACAGCAGGAGCCCAGGTAAGCCGCCCCAGGTGCAGAAGTGGCCTTGGCCACAGGAAGTCCTGTCTCCCGCCTGCGGCTAATTGCAGCTGCTGCCGAGGAGCGAGCTAATTACACAGAGGTATGTGGCTCCCACATTCCTGGGCCACCACACACTTGCACGCAGCTCACAGGAGATGCAGCCCAGTCCACTCCTGCCCCGGCCCCTCGCTGGCTCCTCTGAGCCCCCAAAGGTGGTCCCCTCTCCTCTGCTCTCTAGAAGCTCTTTGGGGCTGCCCCAGCAGCAGTTCCCTCCACTCTCCCCGTGCCTGCCTCCAAGGCACTTAACCCTCATCTTCGCCTAATGTAAATATTTAATCCTGTGCATTTAGGATCTGCCTGTCACCTGCCTCCAGTCTGCTCCTCCGCTCTCTGCTCGCCCGCCAGCCTTCCTGCCAGCCCCGGGATTCCGAGGGGCTCCCTCTCCCTGACGAGCTCCCCACGCAGCCTGGCACCCAGCTGACACTTAATAACCACACGTGAGGGTGACAACTGCTCTAACCAGTGGTGCAACCTGAGTCAATGTCCGTGCTCCAAGCTTCAGTTTTCTCATCTGCAAAATGGAACTAACAATACCCACTTCGTAGAATTTTTTGGAAATGAAAATCTAATATGGTACCTGACATGATAGGTACCCCACAGATGCTCACAGAATTCCTACTGAGCACTGACGATGGGCCAGGGCCTCAGGAATCTACTACAGGACACGGCCACCACACATAAGCATCCTCCGTCTGTCAGCCACTCGCACCTCCTCCAGGACACAGAATCAGGAGCCTGGCAGCAGGCAGAGGACGAAACCAGAGAAGGGCTGGGTTGGGAGGCTGGGCCCACCCACGTGATCAAGCACTGGGGTGGGGATGTACGGAGGGAAAAGGAAAAGCTGGGGGTGAGAAGAGACCCTGCAAGCTGTGGGTGGCAGGGAACCGCGTGAGCAGGGGCACAGGACAGCGACTCCCAACCTCCGACTTGCTTTCAAAGGACTATCCAGGGTCAGTTTTCTGATTATTTCTGGCTGCTTGGTGTGCAGAGCCTGGGCCGTGTGGGGCCCCGGGACTAGGAGGATTACACACCCATTATCTCTTTTAATGCTCACGACACTCTTGTGCGGCATATTTTTGTCTCCATTAAACAGATGAGGAACCCGAGGCTCAGGAGGGTGGAATAACTTGCCTGAGCTTCCACGGCGAGTGAGAGCCGTGCCCGGCCACCCCAGCCCTGCTGTCTTCTGAGCCTGTGCCCCAAACCCTCGCACCGCTGCTCAGAAAGGGGGCACTCTGCCTTCCTCCCGCCTTCCTGCGCGACACTCAGGGTGGGAGGAGCGCACTGGGCGACTCCTGCCGGTTCTCGAGGAAATGCTGCCTCCGCAGATGGGGTCCTGAGCCCCTGTGAGGCGCCAGGGCCCTGTGGGGACACACGAAGGATGGACAGACTGGCGGGGGGCCATCCAGCGGTCCCTTGCTAGCAGAACCAATGGGAGCACAACGGCAGCAGTGGGGTGGCGACAGCCACCAGGGCCAAGGGTGGTTCCCTGAGCAAGGAGAGCTGCACTCTGCCCAATGGGGCCACGGAAGCTAGGGGGGCTTCTCGGAGGAGGTGACCTTTGCCCACCCAGGAAAATGCGCAGGACTTAAACAAACAAGGCAGAGACCTGGGTAGAGGAGGCAAGACAGGCACAGGGTGGCGATGAGGTCGCACCAGCGTCCCCCAGGGAGGAGGACAGGCAGGCGGTTCCTGAGCAGGTGGGGGCCGTGCAGCTGGCAACCAGGGCAGGATGACTCCAGGGGGCCTGCGCGCCTGGTGAGAAGGCAGGCCGTCCTGGCAGAGGCGCCGGGGAGAGCGCGTGAGGATCCGGCCTCCACGGAGCAGGCCGGTGGCAGTGAGGGGAACACAGCGGGCAGGGGCCTGCCTTCCCCCCGAGATGGTCTCCCTGCGCGGCAAGGGTGCCGGCGGCTCCCGTCACACCTAGAGCCCTCAGGCCCGCCTGGAAGGTGGAGGTGCAGAACGCTGAGCTTCCGAACCGAGACCAACGGTCCTTCCAGCCTGCTGAGGGACCGGGCGCAGGGCGGACTGAGACTGTGTTCTGCAGAGCGGGGGGCGTCCGTGAGATCCCACCCCCACCCCCCACCTCGCACGGCCCCCACCCCACCTCCACGCCTGGCCCGTGGAGGCAGCTCCACGACTGCACCAACAGCGCCCACGCGCGGGCCAGCACCCCAGCTTGCTCAGTGCTGCCTCGCCTGGTTCCCTGGGCCAGTCTCCATCCCGCACAACCCGCTTCCTGTGCATCCCGCAGACGCCTGGCCTTCCCTGGGACGCGTCCCCGGGCTGCCAGAGGCCACGCGTCAGCCTGCCTCTGAGCTCCGGGCCTTCCCATCTCTCTCCGCCCATCAGGACCACGCTCCCTTCCCCCAACCCCATTCCCTGTTCCCCTTCAGCTCTCAACCTACACGAGCCCTCCTTCCGGAAGCCTTCCCCGAGCTGCCCTCCTCTGCTCTCATATCCCCGGTGCGGTCACCGTCATCACTTCCTGTCCCTGGCCAGTCGTCCCCATGGGACTGTGACTGCCTGAGGGCAGAGGCTGGTTTCTCTCTTCACCCAAGCTGCGTTCCCAGCTCCTGGGCAAGGCCCCGGCCCACAGCCCCCGCTTTCTCAGGCCCCCTTTCCTGACCTCTGCACTGAAGGGCCCCGGCCCAGCCCCCAGCTAGAGGTCGGCCCCTGGGCACCAGGCCCTCGGCATCGCGTCCCCGAGCCGCACTCGCCCCACCCAGACCTGCTCGCGCCCGCCCGACGGGCCTCCTCGGGAGGGCCTGGCCCAAGCAGGACGCCTCACTCGGAGGAAGGGCCGGGCTCTTCCCACCAGCCCCGAGGCCTTCCCTTCGCCTCCCAGGCACCCGCCGGGCCGCTGGCTCCCTCGCGCCCCGAGACGCCGCCTTTGGCTGTCGCCGGCCACGGTTCTCGGGCCCTCCGCAGACTGACACGCTGGGTCCTTTTGCCTCCCGGGGCCTCCGTGCTTTATCCGTGAGGTCCCTCGCAGGGACCTGAGGGGCCTTTCGACACACTGGCACCCTCTCCTTTTCCTTTAGAAACTTCAGACCAGGCCCAGGGAACGTACAGAAGGGACTTGGCTCAGTACAAACTTTCTAGAAGGCAATTTAGCAAAAGATATCAGAAGTCTGAAAAACACAGACACCATTTGACCCAAAAATCAACTTCCAAGCTTTCTCTTCGGGAAATAGTTACACAAGCTCACCAAAATGCTTATCCAAGGATGTTCGTCACAACGTGGTTGGTGAGGGCCGACGCTCAGAAATAACCCACACAGCCAAACACAGGACAGTGGATCTGAAAACCACGGCACATTCCGACCCCGGCCACCACTCGCACCATGCAGACGTTACACGTGGTGCTGGGTGTAAAGGCGACCACGACATACGACCAAGTGAGGAGAACCAGTTACGAAAAATGAGTCACACTGTTTTGTAAGAAAAAAATAACATATGTATACATAGAAAAAAACTAGAATACTTCCAAATGTTACAATGGTTATCTCTTTTTTTTTTTTTTTTTTTTTTTTTGTCTTACTCTCTTGCCTGGGCTCCTCCCCCCTCCCCCCTGCCCAACATCCAATAGATGTTATTCTTTTTTTTTTTTTTTTTTTTTACAGTTTTTCTGAAAGTAACATACAGTACTTTGCACAGAATGACATTTTTAAAACAACTGTTCACTGATAAAGTCACTAATCGGGTGTGGAAATGGGAAAATCCTAATAATCACCCCAGCCCCACCTCCACCCCACAGAGTGTGCGCGCACACACACACAGAGGAGGTGACCAAGGCATGTACCTAGGTACACGCGTACGTGTACACTCACCCCCCAGCCACGCTAGGTCACCGGCTGCTGGCCCAAGGCTGTTTTGATCCTCAATGGAACCTACTACCACTAAGCAATCTAACTCGTTGCTCTGGAACAGATTCCAGTAGCCACCAGCCCATGTCCTCTACAGGAAGTAGCCAGCACCCCGTGCAGGAGGTGGTAGCAGGACAGCCACCCTCTGCAGAGTGGCCACTGAGCTCAGGCTCTCAGGGAGCTCCAGGGCCACATCTGGTAGGAACTAGCCATGGGTGTAGCCCAGCCCGCCACAGCATCAAGCTGTGAATTGCAGCACTAATCCTCGCAGGAGCTGACGAGCTCACCCATCACACGGAGGCCCATGGGCACTCCCCTGGGTCTTCCTCATTCTCCGGGGATGAGGCATGGAGTGGGTGTTGGTCCAGCCAAGCCCAAGAACAAGATAGTAAAAGGTCAGTGATGTAATGCCAACTCCATGCCAAACACCGCAGTTGTCACCTCACACAGTAACAGCCCTCAGAGCCGTCTGGCGAGGAAGATGCGGGACCCCACTGTCCTCATCTGTAAACTGGGCAAGTAGAACAGTGACCTGACATTCTCGAGGTCACACAACAAAGAGGAGGCTGAGCTGAGATGTGAACTCTGATCCTCCTGCCTCTTCCACGATCCCGCACTTCCAAGATGACAGGACTCAGGCCCACGCCCGCACCCCCTTGACCCCCAGGCAGCCCAGGGCTCTGGAGTCAAAGCCCGGCAAGTGCAGGAGCCCAGGCCAAGGCCCTCCCTCACCCCCCCCCCCGACCCTGTTCATAACACGGCCGCCGTCCTGTGCTGAGGAAGGTGTCACAAACCAAAAAAAAGTACCAAGAAAGTGCTTACCTGGCCCAGAGGCTGCAGGGCCACCTGGTTCCCTCACAGCACAGAGGCCTTGTCCAAACCATCATGGGGCAGCCTGGGTGCCGCGGGGAGGGCCCTGGCCCGTTATAGGGTGGGCCTTGCTAGGTGGCGCTGGGAGAGAGAGAGGAGGGGGGCCCATCTGCAGGTCTCCATTGCCGAAAGCACGAAGCAAAATATTTTCATTCATGAGTTCATCCAGCCTAAACATGCATCTAATCCCCGGGAAATGACAGTTCAAAACAGCTCCCAGGCGGGAGAGAGACGGCGCTCAGTTCAAAGGCGGCAGGGCTGGGCATCACCACGTATCGCCCAGTGACCGTCGGCAGAGTCACGGAGCTACCCGGGCTTAATGAATCCAGGCCAGGCCGAGAGGCCAGCTTCTTCAATGTGCAAGGCCCCCACTGCTGTCGGCTCTCAGTCTGCCCACCGGCCTCCTTGTCTGGCCACAGGACAGAGGGAGAGAGGGGGCCTTCCTGCTTGGTTACTGGGTACAGCTTCACTCTCAAGAGCGGTCCTTACTGGGGGCAGAGAGATAGCACACAAATGGGCTAGGATGTGCCTTCTGCCCAAGCACATCTGGCGAGGAAGGGTCTTTGGATGCCCAGTGACCATGGCGAAAGGGGGAAGGGCCAGGCCGGGGCTCTACAAAGCCGTGCTCAGCACCAACTGGGCACAATGATCCCTGCCTCCCCCTGCAAAGCTGGCAAGGGTTCACCCCGAGCCTCAGGGGCTGGGCTCTGGGTCCTCCTCTGGCAGGCTGGCCAGGCTCTCTACCTTGAAGGCAGCTTGGCTGGAATGGGAGGATATCCATAGTCGCTTCCTGGGCAGAGAGTGTTTACACAATCCGGAATCTGCAATCTCTTCTAGGAGACAAGGTTACCCTTAGGGACTTTGAGTAGAGCAAGGGAAAAACAAAAAGAATCCCCTTTGGTTCCCACTTGACTGATATTTTTAAGAAAATTTCTGGTACAGAAAGTCAGCCCCTTGAGAAACCAACTTTGCGTCAAGGTGGTTGGTACCAGGCGAGCATCTGCCAAGATGGCGGGGGGTGTCTCTTCCCTCCAACTCAGCGGGAGCAATTTCTGAATCCTCTGGATTTGTGCAGCTCTGCCAATCTCTTCCTAGCATACCGGTGGTGCTACCAAATTTTACGGTGAGGAAACTAAAGCACCCAGACTGGGCATGTAATTTATACCCGGAGAAAATTCCACAGTCCTGTTTCCTATCTTCCAGGCTTAGGACCCCCGGCTACAGCTTGTTTCCAGGACCATCTGCTTCCTGTGGAGAGACAAGGAGGGTCCCAAGATCCCTTAGATGTCTGCATGCAACTGAGCTGGTGTTTACTGCACCACCACCAAGCAGGCGGGGTGCCAGGGGTTCCACACGCTCTGTGCTACATCCACACCCTGCAAGATAAAGCCCCATTTTACAGATGAGGAAACTGAGGTTCAGAGAGGTGAAGCAACTGCCCCACATAGGTAGTACAGGGGAGGGCCAAGACACAGCCTAGGGCTCCAAAAGCCACTCCAGCCAAGAGACAAGATCCAGGCAAGCTCAGGATCTGCTTTCTCCAAGGAAGTCCTACCTGGCAGCCATCTGTCCTCAGGCTTCAGGAGAAAATCAGGGGCCCTTGGGAAAGAGATTTCCAACCTCAGAGATGTTACAGTGAAGGCCAAACATGCATCTGAACCATGAAAGACCCCCAAACAGCCAAAGCAATCTTGCACAAAACACAGGTGGAGGCATCACACGACCCGACTTCAAAATATAGCACATAGCTGTAGTAACCAAAAAAGCACGATACTGGCATAAAAACAGCCATACAGATCAATGGAACAGGATAGAAAGCCCAGAAATAAATCCACATATCTATAGCCAACTGATTTTTGACAAAGGTACCAAGAAACATATTAGGGAAAGGATAGTCTCTTCAACAAATGGTGCCGAAAATACTGGATAGCACCATGCAGAAAAATGAAACCAGATCCCTATCCTTCACTATATACAAAAACAACTCAAAATGGATTAAAACTTAAATGTAAGACCCAAAACTATCAAACTACTAGAAGAAAAGACAGGGGAAATGCTTCATGACAGTGATCTGAGCAATGATTTTTTTTTTTTATCTTGGAAATGACCCAAAAGCACAGGCAACAAAAGTAATCCATGTCTGTTTTTGCATCAGACTAAAAACCTTCTATACAGCAAAGGAAACAATTAACAAAGAGCCAATGTACAGAATGGGAGAAAACATTTGCAAACTATACATCTGACAAGAGTTAATATTCAGAATATGAAAGGAACTCAAACAACTCATAACAAAAGAAATGATTAAAAATGGGCAAAAGAAATGTGTTATTACCTTTTATGAAGCCAACATAACCCTGATACCAAAACCAGGAAAGGACGCAACAAAAAAGGAAAACTACAGACCAATATCCCTTATGAATATAGATGCAAAAATTCTCAACAAAATTCTAGCTAACCGAATCCAGGTGCTTATTGAGAAAATAATCCATCATGACCAAGTGGGCTTCATTCCAGAGATGCAGGGATGGTTCAACATACGCAAATCTATAAATGTAATTCACCACATAAACAGAAGCAAAAACAAAAACCATATGATTCTCTCAATAGATGCAGAAAAAGCATTTGACAAAATTCAACACCCTTTTATGATAAGAACGCTTAACAAAATAGGCATAGATGGGGCTTACCTAAAAATGATACAAGCCATTTATGACAAACCCACAGCCAACATCATACTGAATGGGGAAAAATTGAAAGCATTCCCACTTAGAACTGGAACCAGACAAGGTTGCCCACTATCTCCACTTCTATTCAACATAGTGCTGGAAGTCCTGGCCATAGCAGTCAGGCAAGAGAGTGGGATTAAAGGCATATGAATGGGAACAGAAGAGATCAAATTCTCACTATTTGCTGATGACATAATATTATATCTAGAAAACCCCATGGATTCAACCAAGAGTCTCCTGGAATTGATAAATGAATTCAGCAAAGTCTCAGGATATAAAATCAATACACACAAATCAGAGGCTTTCATATACGCCAACAGCAGTCATACCGAGAACCAAATCAAAAACTCAATTCCCTTCACAATAGCAACAAAGAAAATAAAGTATCTAGGAATATATTTAACTAAGGAGGTAAAAGACCTCTACAGGGAGAGCTATGAAACATTGAAGAAGGAAATAACAGAGGACATAAACAGGTGGAAAACCATACCATGCTCATGGGTCGGCAGAATCAACATCATTAACGTGTCTATACTACCCAAAGTGATCTACAGATTCAATGCAATCCCTATTAAAATACCAACATCATTCTTCACAGATGTAGAAAAATTAATTTTACGCTTTGTATGGAACCAGAGAAGACCCCGCATAGCAAAAACAATTCTAGGCAATAAAAACAAAATGGGAGGTATCAACTTACCAGACTTCAAACTTTACTATAAGGCTGTAGTAATCAAGACAGCTTGGTACTGGCACAAAAACAGAGCCATTGACCAGTGGAACAGAACTGAGAACCCAGATATAAAAGCGTCCTCATATAGCCACCTAATCTTTGACAAAGCAGACAAAAATACACTGGGGAAAAGAATCCTTATTCAATAAATGGTGCTGGGAAAACTGGATAGCCACACGGAGAAGACTGAAGCAGGATCCACACCTTTCACCTCTCACAAAAATCAACTCACGCTGGGTAACAGATTTAAACCTAAGGAGTGAAACTATTAGAATTCTAGAGGAAGATGTTGGAAATACTCTTCTAGACATTGGCCTAGGCAAAGAATTTATGAAGAAGACCCCAAAGGCAATCACAGCAACAACCAAAATAAATAAATGGGACCTGATCAAATTTAAAAGCTTCTGCACAGCCAAAGAAACTGTCACAAGAGTAAACAGGCAACCCACAGAATGGGAGAAAATTTTTGCATGCTACAAATCCAATAAAGGGCTGATAACCAGAATCTACTTAGAACTCAGGAAAATCAACAAGAAAAAATCAAACGATCCTATCAAAAAGTAGGCAAAGGGCCGGGCGCGGTGGCTCACGCCTGTAATCCTAGCACTCTGGGAGGCCGAGGCGGGTGGATTGTTTGAGCTCAGGAGTTCAAGACCAGCCTGAGTAAGAGCGAGACCCCGTCTCTACTAAAAATAGAAAGAAATTAATCAGACAACTAAAAATATATAGAAAAAATTAGCTGGGCATAGTGGCGCATGCCTGTAGTCCCAGCTACTTGGGAGGCAGAGGCAGAAGGATTGCTTGAGCCCAGGAGTTTGAGGTTGCTGTGAGCTAGGATGACGCCACGGCACTCTAGCCCGGGCAACACAGTGAGACTCTGTCTCACAAAAAAAAAAAAAAGTGGACAAAGGACATGAACAGAAACTTTTCAAAAGAAGACAGAATAATGGCCAAAAAACATATGAAAAAATGCTCAACATCTCTAATCATCAGGGAAATGCAAATTAAAACCACAATGAGATATCACTTATCTCCAATGAGACCGGCCTTTATCAAAAAGTCCCAAAACAATAAATGTTGGCGTGGATGCAGAGAGATAGGAACACTCATGCACTGCTAGTGGGACTGCAAACTAGTGCAACCTCTGTGGAAAGCAATATGGAGATACCTTAAAGAGATACACGTAGAAGTACCATTCGATCCAGCAATCCCATTACTGGGCATCTTCCCAAAAGAACAAATGATACTGTATAAGACAGACACCTGCACCCGAATGTTTATAGCAGCACAATTCACAATTGCAAAGATGTGGAAACAACCCAAGTGTCCATCAATACATGAGTGGATTAATAAAATGTGGTATATGTATACCATGGAGTACTATTCAGCTTTAAGAAACAATGGTGATATAGCACCTCTTGTATACTCCTGGATAGAGCTGGAATGCATTCTACTAAGTGAGGTATCCCAAGAATGGAAAGACAAGCACCACATGTACTCACCATCAAATTGGTATTAACTGATCAACACATAAGTGCACATATAAGAATAACATCTATTGGATGTTGGGCAGGGGGAGGGGACGGATATATGCATACACAAAGAGTGCAATGCGCACCACCCGAAGAATGGACATATTTGAAACTCGGACTTAGGGGGGAGGGGGGCAGGGGCAACATACATAACCTAAACATCTGTACCCCCATAATATGCTGAAATAAAAAAAAATTTAAAAAAAAAGAAATGTGTTATTAGACATTTCTTAGAAGATGTACAAATGTCCAACAGGCATATGGAAATATGGTCAACATTACCAATCAGGGAAATGCAAATCAAAACAATGATAAGATATCACCTCACTCCTGTTAGAATGGCTATTATCAAAAAGATCAAAGATAAGTGTTGGCAAGGACTGGAGAAAACAGAACCCTTACACGCTGTTGGTTGGAATGTAAATTAGTACAGCCATTATGGACAACAGTATAAAGGTTCCTCAAAAACTTAAAAACAGGACCACTGTACGATCCAGCAATCCCACTACAGAGCATACATCTGAAGGAAAAGAAATCACCATGGCGAAGAGATACCTGCACTCCAGTGTTTATTGCAGTATCAGTCACAACGGCCAAAACATGGAACCGACTGCAGCGTCCAACGAAAGGTGAATGGATAAAGAAAATGTGGCATACACAATGAATTACTACGCAGCCATAAAAAAGAAGGAAATCTCGTCATTTGTGACAACATGGATAAACATGGAGGACATCCTATTAAGTGAAATAAGGCAGGCACAGGATGACAAGAACTGCGTGATCTCACTCAAAGTCGGAATCTGAAAAAGATCTCGTAGAAGTAGAGAACAGAACGGTGGTTACCAGAGACTGGGGGGAGGGTGGTCAACAGGTACGAAGTTACAATCAGAAGGAAGAATAAGTTCTGGTGTCCTGTTGCACAGTAGGGTGACTGTCGTCAACAATGAGGTGTTTTATATCTCAACATAGCCAGAAAAGAGAATTTTGGATGCTCCCACTATAAAGAAATGATAAATGATCGAGGTGATGGGCTGATTGCCCTGACTTGATCATTACAATGTATGTGTGTATCAGAACATCGCATTGTAGCCCACTGTATGCACAATTATTGTGTGTCAACTAAAAATGAAAAACAGGGATCTGGGCGTAGCTCACTCCCCCGCTGCAGCCTTTCCGATCCGAGCAGCTCCGCCTACCCATTCACCATCCTGCCGCCTGATCCCCGCCCTGCTACGCTGCCATTCTCCGTTACCCACGTGGAAGACCTCAGAAACCTGCTGGACTCCAAGGTTGACTTACCCAGAAGCAATTATGTCCAATGGAAGCATTTCCAGCACCATGAAAGTGATGATCTGGGACTTTCCTCTAAACCATAAGCCCGGTGATACCTTTTATTTTACCTTTGCCTGGAGCCAGATTTAGTTAGTGGAAAGAACTCTGAATATGGTTCTCGTCCTAGTCCAGCTCATGACGCTGGTGAAAACATTCCGCCACAAAATGAGACGAGGCTGCAGCCGAAATTGGAGACCACGTCCCCTGTGCCCTCTCACCCATGAGAGCAGGGTGATGATGCCCCCAGTTACCCCCAGGGCTCCCTTCCCCTCCAAAGTGATCACCTCCCAGGAGGGATGCTGGTGTGATCTCCCAAGGATGCTTATGGTCCTCGTGGTCACCTGTGGACACATCCCTGCTCAGGGACATTGAGCCTGTCCAGTTCTAGGGTTCCAGCTCTGCTCCCTACTAGCTGTGTGACCTTGAGCAAGTTACTTCACTGCTCTTACATTCAGAACGTTACATTTAAAATGAGCATCACGAGGCCGGGCGCGGTGGCTCACGCCTGTAATCCTAGCTCTCTGGGAGGCCAAGGCGGGCAGATCGTTTGAGCTCAGGAGTTCGAGACCAGCCTGAGCAAGAGCGAGACCCCGTCTCTACTAAAAAGAGAAAGAAATTAATCAGACAACTAAAAATATATAGAAAAAACTAGCCGGGCATGGTGGCGCATGCCTATAGTCCCAGCTACTCGGGAGGCTGAGGCAGGAGGATCGCTTGAGCCCAGGAGTTTGAGGTTGCTGTGAGCTAGGATGACGCCCCGGCACTCACTCTAGCCCGGGCAACAGAGTGAGACTCTGTCTCAAAAAAATAAAATAAAATAAAATAAATAAATAAAATGAGCATCATGGAATTTCCATCATAGGGCTCTTGGGAAGATTGAAAACGTTAAGGTCTTAGCACAGTCTGGTACATGTAAGTGTCCAACAAATGGAACCTTGGCCACGTAACAGTATGTAGCAGCCTCAGACCTGAACAGTGGTCATGGAAGGGCCTGGACCTGCACCGTCCAACAGAAATGCAAGACGAGTCGCATATGTGACGTAAGTTTTCTAGAAGCCACATTTTAAAAAGTAAACAGAAACAGGCGAAGTTAATTTTAATATGTTTTATTTAATCCAATATACCCAAATATTCTTCTACTAAATAATAAATATTAAAAATAATTAATGAGATTTTACATTCTTTTTTTCCATACTATGTCTTCAAACTCCGGGTTGTATTTTACACTTGCTGCACATCTCAATTCAGACGCCAGATTTTCCTCAAATACTTGATCGGTATCTAGAGCTCATAAAATTTACAGTTGTAAAAGTAAATTCATATGCCCAAGTTGTTCCAAACATACTTAAAAGTTTCCCAATAACTTTTTGAATCCTTAGATCTATCTTTTTATAGTTTTTTTTTTCTCTCTTCCCTGCTGGCAGGCTGTAATTGTTTTTTAACTTTAAAATAAATTAAGATCTAAAAAAATTAAAATTCAGTTTCTCAGCACCACCAGTCATATGTGAAGTGCTCAAAAGCCTCACGTGGCTGTCGGTCACTATCCTGGGCAGTGCCCACTCAGATGCTCCGGGATGTAGACCAAGAGCTTGGGAGACCCATAGTGTAACAGAAACGTGCCCCTTCTAAAGGACTGGGACCACAGTGCCACCAGAGGCAGCTGATGCCCCTGAGGGTGCTATGCAGGCCTCGATGTCCACAGACCCTCCTGTTTCCCCAGCTCCATCACAGAAATGCCCCCTGAGCCACCTTTGTGCCCACTTCACAGCTGCCTTGACCAGGGAGGTCCCTCAACACCGTACACGGATACGCCTCTATTCACAGCCTAAGGCTCTGCTCACTAATGACAAGTCTTAAAACATCAAGGCAAAAATGAAGAAGATGTGTATCAACTTGCTAACTAGCCTTCTCTCTGAAGATACAAGTCAACATTTGATTGTTTCCAAGTGCGTGCTGGAAGTATTTGGACAAGAGGAGGGGAGAGAGCATGGGGGAGGGACAGCCCGCCAGCAGGGAGGACAGAGGAAACTATGGACGGCAGACCCAAGGACTCGAACAGTACAGCCCCCGGGAGCATTCAGTGCGGGACAAACAGTGCGCCCCCCTCGGAGGTGGCTGAGAGCACAGCCCAGACCAGGCATCGCAACAAGCCAGAGGTACCACAAAAGTGTATCGCACGCTCTCTTGCCTTCTGGAACAGGGAATACGGAACACAATAAAACATTAGGGGAAGATTTCCATGCAGAATAGCACAAGGAAGATTGTGAGCTACCCAGACACCCAGGAGCTGCCCATTCTCCAGAAAACCAAGATATGACTATTATAGACTCACTGCAATGTGTGGCTATGCATGTATTTTAAAACAACAAAAATGTTTCAAACAAGAAAAGACACAGAAGTCATTTAAATTTCATTGACAAAACTATTCATACATGCCTGATCCTGGACACACTATTTGTTTATTTGTCTGATATTTCACTTCTCCAGTGGAATAAATGCTCCATGCGGGAGCTTGCATTTTCGTTCGCCTGCAGCTGTGGCCCTAAGCCGAGCAGCGGAGCCTGGCACTCGATACAGTGGCCGGCTAGCTGGATTGACTCCCAGCTGCCCCCCAAACTCAACACCCTTTTGTCATTCAAGAAATATTTTTCTCATGGGTTACCTGCTCCAAATTTTGTACAGATTGAATTTTTCATACGGAGGAAAGTTCTAGGTAGTCAGCTCAAAACACTCCACATGGCCCACTTACCTGCATCAGCTTCCAGACTCCCCCAGACAGTGCGACAACTTTTTTCAAGCCGCAGGGAAGTAGGGGACAGCACAGCAAATACTCACCCAGCCCAGAGCGCTGGCTGTGGGGGCAGCGGCAGGACCCTCCCTCCCCACATCTGGGCTGTCAGACTCCGCTCCCGCAGGAGGAGCAAACAGCCCCAGCTTTCCTCTGGGCAGCCCCCACCGCCACCAGCCGCGAAGAACCTGCAGCCACAGAACGGCCACTTTTATCTCAAAGGTGCCACATCAGGGCTTGGCAGGTCCCCGCGATCCGCGTGTGGTGGGTCCAGAAGCCGGAGCTGCATTTGCAGCAGCATTTGTACCTGTGTTTAATTTCTGCCTAATAGGACAAGGAAAATGTTCTACCTAAAGGCCAGTTGAGTATAGGACACACATTTCCGGATTAACAGCTCTGTTAGAGATGTTTCCAGCAAGCAAATGATCCGTCTGTGATGTCTATAATTATATCCATATAACATCTAAATCTCAATATACTTTTAATAAGCAGTTAATTCTCTGATATGAAATACTGACATCTCCACTAAATTCATCCTGCATGGAGTAGCCCCGGTTTGCTGAGTTACTGAAACCACTGCCATCAGTCACCCCAGCTAGACAGAGAACCAAGACACCAAAGCAAGCTTCCTTCCTGCTCTCGGCACAGGCCGAAGGCTTTCTCAGCTGGCACCTTAAATAGCACCAAATGCCTTCTGCCCACTGTTCTCCACTGAACGGCAGGACCTCTGTCGTGGAGAAGCCATCCCTCCTACCACCAAGCCAGAAATCTGAGAAGCCCCACGGACCCTCCACCTTCGCTCTGGCACTGGACTGCTCTGAGGACCCACAATGGGTCCTAGGCCAGCCGCCAGGGCTGCCGGGGTGGACAGACGAGGCACATACGCTCCCTGCAGAACTCACGATCAGCACAGCCAGCCAACCACCTTCTCGGTCCAGCTCGAATGTCACTTCCTCCGGGAAACCGCCTTGAGCAGGGCCCCGCACAATCTGTCTCACGGGGCAGCAAGACTGCTGCAGCTGGTCATTCTCAACGGCTCCAGTACAGCCCACACCCGATCCGGCAGCGCCCCCCCACCCCCACCGGGACCTCTTGCCAAAATCCATCCAGAGCTCGTCCCCTTCTCACACCTCCACTGCCACCACCCTGGTCTGAGTGGCCACCGTCTGTGACTTGGGTCACTGTGACAGCCTCCTCCCAGTCCCGGCCAGTCCTGACACCATAGAGCAGCCAGAACCATCTTTAAAAACGTAAATCAGACCTCATTCCTGTGCTCCAAACCCTGTAGTGCTCAAAGCGCAAGTTCTTAAGGTGAGTTATCAGGTTCTACATCAGAGGCTCGTCACTGCCATCGCGCCATGGCCCCCGGCAGTCTGTAAGCCCTACGGGACCCTGTCTCAGAGAAACGTGTCACATGCATAAAAACGCTATAGCATTACAAACGAAGCCACTTACACGGAAACAGTTTTACTTTTTAAGATGCGTGACATAGTGATACACATGCATTAAACAGTAAGATCTCATAGGTGCTGTAATTTCAAAGTAGTGATGAGCAGGAATATTTCAAGGTATCTGAAACAGGTTTTATGTACAATAAGAACATCTAATTTCTGTTGTTGACAAAGCCACAGCTCTCTCTATACTTTCATGGGATTTGTGTGTGTGTGTTTTGTTTGCTTTTTGTTTTTAGGGTTTTTTTTTTTTGAACTACATTCACAATTGAAAGGGGTGCTAAATTTCACTTTAAAGGCTAATAAGAATAAAAAATAAACATGTAATTTTTTTCCCATCCACATTCAGAGATTCCATGAGCTCTATCCACAAACCCTGGGGGGCCTACGTGGTCTGCAGCCCTCCCTTCCCTCCACCCCATCCGCTCCTCTGCTCCACGACCTCATGGCTCCAAGCACACGGCCTCCTTCCTGTTCCTGAAACACACCACGTTCTTGCCTTAGGGTTTCTGCTTCCACCCCTGTCTACAAAGACCCTTCCCCTGTCTACACGGACAACACCTCACCTCCAAGTCTTCGCTCAAATCTCACTCTGTCCACTCCCAGCACATCCTAGACCCCTAGGCCTGCTCTGTATGTTCTCTGTAGCCTTACTGCCTTCTAATATGTTGTATCATCCGCTTACTATATTATAGTTGTGCATCTTCATTCCCTCCTCTCCCTTTCCTTTTCCTCTCTCCCCCGACCCCCAGTCTGTCCATCTCCTTCACCCAACCCTTCTTTCTCCTAGAACACAAGCTCCTAGAGGACAGGGATGTTTGTCTATCTGTTCAGCGATGCAGCCCCAGCTCCTAGAACAGGGCTGGCAGACAGTGGGAACGCAAGTATTTATTTGCCGAATGAGAAATGAATGAATGAATGCATGGCCTGCCTCCCTCCTCAGTGGTCTCACCCTCACATCCAAATATGGTCACATCACTCTTCTCCTCAAGTGTGTCAGGGGCCTCCGTCACCACGGGAACGGCCTTAGCAGGACCCTCGAAGCCTCCACGCTTGCTGGTGCGCCTGTCACCCCCCAGCTCCCCCTCCGCCTTTCACCTGGAGTAGCCCACCTCTCTGTACCTACCTCTGTCTTACCAACTGCCGTCTTGCGTTTACCTCTGCTCCCTTTCTAGACCGTGAAGTCCACGAGACACCATCTGGCGCAGTTCACCTGCGGGGCCCTAGCATCCCGCTCCAGGCCGGGTGCCCCGCTAGCGCCAGGCACTGTCTGATGGGCGAGTGAATGAGCAAATCACCTAGTGGCCGAGACCGGAGCGGAGTCCCGCCTGGGTGCCACGCAGGCAGCAGGCTCACTGACACCAAGCACATGCCCTGGGTGGGGCCTGTCACTCTGGCTCCTGACTGAGCGTCTCCCCTGGGACCCACGGAAGCTGGTTCTCAGTTTGAAGACATAATCCAGCTAATAACAGGATTAGTTCAGGCACATCCCCTAAACTATACACTTGACACCTCTACCTGGGCAGACGTTTGGCTGGCCTCTGCCAGGATCCTGCCCTCACCAACCACAGGCCCTTCCCCATCCCGCACAGCTCCGTGGCCCTGCCAAGCCACCAGGGTGCAGGTGGGGGCTTGGAGACGAGCAGCCAGAGGCCCTGACGTCCCCCATGCCATGAGTCCCCACCGCATAGCTCTGCCACCCTCCGCCCCTGCGACACCACCTGCTCTTCCCTGTGCTGAGAAAGGCCATCATGCAGGCACAGTGGAAAAGGAGGCCCCAGGAGGGCAAACACCAGCAGCTCTGAACGGAAAGAGAGGTGCAGAGGCACTTGGGAACGCAGGCTTAGCACCGCGCCAGAGCCCACATGGGGCAAAGGTGCTGCCACGCGTCCCAGGTGTGAGCACTCAAAGCCTGTGTCCAGCCCGGGCGCTTCTGCCACCCCACACACCTATGCCCTCATCCCCTGCTGGTTCCCTTAGAATCAGGCACTGACTAAAAACGACCCCAACTCCAAGGGGACAGTGGTGAAGGAGTCACAGAGGCTTACAGGGCAAGGGAGAAGCAGCCACGTGTCCAGGACTGCCCAGCTGCGGACCCCTCCCTCACTACGGTTCTAACCTACCACGTGCTAAGCAAGAGCTCACACAGCTTAGCCTATCAGAGCTGTGCTAATACAACAAGTCGCACCAGCTATTTAAATGTAAATGAACATTAATTCAAATTAAATAAAATTGAATGTTTAGTTCTTTAGCCACATGTGGCTGGAGGCTACCATATTGGACGGTGCGGAACAGAACATTTCCTCCCTCACAGATAAAGTTAAATAGTATAACTGCCGTGCAAAAAGCCTGGCATGGCATCCAGCACAAAGTAAGTGTCCAGTGTCCTCCGCCCTCCCCAAGCTCCAGACGCCCCAGGACCCCTCGCTGCTCCTGCCTTCTTGGAGCCCGCTTGGTTGGCAGCTGCCCGGTCCCCACAGCACGCCTGCCTCAGGCTTGGGAGACGAATCAGTGTCCTCTTTGCTCCCCACTGCCACGTCACAACTGTGATGCCATCACCCCATTTTACAGGAGGAGATATGGCAGCCCAAAGAGGGTAAGGAATGTGCCCATGGGTAGGAAATTGGATGTGCACAAAATCATTGAAAGGGCTGGAAAAAGGGGTCCAGGTGGGCCTCCAGGAATGACCTCCAGAACCCCACTGACCCGCCCTGCAGTCTGGAAGGTAGGTGTGATAGACAGAATAACGGCCTCCCAAAGATGTCCACATCCTAAATCCCAGAACCTGCAAATACCGTGTCTCGTGACAGGGGAATTAAGGTGGCAGACGGAATTAAGTTTGCAAATTGGCTGACTTTAAGGGAGGGAAATTATCCTGGATTACCTGGGTGGGCCCAAGGTAATCACAAGGTGCTTAAATACAGA
This sequence comes from Propithecus coquereli, assembly GCF_000956105.1. Taxonomy (NCBI): domain Eukaryota; kingdom Metazoa; phylum Chordata; class Mammalia; order Primates; family Indriidae; genus Propithecus; species Propithecus coquereli. The sequence goes on from NW_012149208.1 coordinate 529,409, forward strand.
AGAGGAATGGTCAGTGTCAGAGCAATGCAGTGTGAGGAAGACACCACCAGCTACTGCTGGCTCTGAAGATGGAAGCATCCCTGAGCCGAAGCATACGACAGCCTCTAGAAGCTGGGAAAGGCAAGAAAACGGACTCTCCCCCAGAATCCCCAGAAGGGAACGCAGCCTTGCCAACTCCTCGATATTAGCCCGTGTGCTTTCTGACCTTCGAAACTAAGATAATAGATTTTGTCATGGTAATGTGTTATGGCGGCCATAGGGAATAAATACAGAGTTTGGTACCAGAAGTGGGGAGCTAACAGACACCTAAAAGTGTGGAAATGGCAGGTGTACAGTCTAGAAGAATTTTAAGGAGCATGATAGAAAAGCCTGGATTTCCTGATACAGGCTATTAGCAGAAATACGGATATTAACAACGTTACTAAGTAAGGACTCAGAAGAAATGAGGGACATGGTAGTGAAAACCCAAATCACTTTAGAGAATACGTCGATGGTTGTGAATGGGCGGTTAGTAGAAAAATGAATGTTAAAGGCGCTACTGGTAAGGGCTTGGAAGGAAACGTGGAAACTTGAAGGAGGAGGATCCCTATTCTACAGTAGCCAAAAAACACTTAGTGGAATTGTGCCCTGTGGTTATGTGGAAAGCAAAACTCACAAATGACTAATTTGCATATTCAGTTGAGCAGAAGTCCAAGAGACATGTTAAAGGTGCGGCCAGGTTTCCTCTTGCTGCTTGTGGTAAAATGCAAAAGGGAGGAGATAAGCCGAAGGAAGAATTGTTAAGAAGGAACCAGGACTTGATGACTTGAGGTACTTCTCAGCCTATCCAGATTGTAAAAACACTAAAATTAAGAGATTTACTATCAAGAAAGTGTGTCCTGGGGCCAAAACTTAGGGTGTGCCTTGACGACCTATTGCTAGTACCTCAGAAAGATCAAAAGGCCAGAGCATTCACTCACCCAAAGGCTCTTTGGAATGATTAAGTGTGTAACTTATATATCTCCTCAGCCCTCTCAGCAGAAGCCAAAATAGAAGTGAGATTATCTATGAAAGACCTAGATTATCTAGGAGGAGGAGACCGACAAGGTTCTTAAGAACATTACACCAGCAGAAACACTGCCAGTTTTTACTGAAGGGGCAGAGAAAATACAAAAATGAAAGAAGACTGTAGGACCTCCAAAATTCTCCAGGCAATAAATGGCTAAAAAAAACTCCTCAGCTGCAAATACATGCTACCTTGAATGCAAAAGAAAGGATGACTCAGAAAGTAGAGTCTTGAACCCAGTTAGTAGAGCCAAGAATCACAGAAGAAGCCTTGAAACCACATGAAGTTTGCCCAGCGAGATTTCAAAATTGCTTTGGACCAGTGACTCTTCTTTTTCTTCTTTCCATTTTCTCCATTTTTGAACAGAAATATCTAGAACTATTTTCCTATGCCTGTGCCAACACTGTATTTTTGGAGCAGGAAACTTTTTATTGAGTTTCACAGGTGAATTGGAATTTTGCCTCCAGATGGATTATACCCAGAGACTCACCTGTACCTGATTTAATAAAGAATGAAGAAGCTGCCACCGCAACTGCTGACATCAAGAACACACTGCCACAGCTGCAATGAAGGGATAGAAAAGTACTGTCACTACCACTACTACCTCTTAATACCCACAAAACTAGGGACCAGATATTAGAACTCTAACATGGCAAACTCAGTCTCTCTATGGCCATGCTTGTTGCCAAGGCAACAGGAGGACAGTATTCACCCTCATTTCTGCCTTCCAACTCATGCGCAAATGCATCTAACTGGTAGGACCCATTTGCATCCACACTTTAGCTGTAGGGAATCTGAGGCATATAGTTTTTAACATTTGTATACAAGAAGGTTTACTAGGAGGAGGATGGGATGAAGGCTGAGAGCCGATCCATTTCATCCAAAGTCACCCATGATGCTAAATATTGTTTCATTTAATCCTCATGGCAATCCAGCAAAATAGACATGACTCTTTTCCCGATTTACAGACAAGGAAATTAAAAGTTCAGAAAGGTTAAGAGACTCAAATAAGACCATATAGCTAGGAAGGAGCAAGGATCAAATCCAGAACACTCTGAATTTAAAGCTCATGTTCTTAACTACTATGAATACATGCATATTAGGGTCATCCCAGTCCTTGAGGGATCTCGAACATAAGGTAGAGGAATATTGAGTTGTATGTTGAAAGTAATGCCCAGAAAGTTGCTCAACAAACAAACTTGCTTGACCAAGTAAAGGAAGTAGAGGCTGTCCCAATCATTAATAGCTCTTGAGTGCATATTATGTGTTAAACTCTGCTCTAGGTATAGTGGTGACGCAAACAGACACTGGCCCTGCCTCTGCCTGCATGGACTTATCTTATAGCCTAGAGGCAGAGAGAGGTGTTAACCAAATAAGCACATAAATGAACCAGAGAGTACAACCATGATGAGAACTAGTAAAGAGAGAGCCTCATTGTGCTAGTAGAGCATACAATTAGGAGCCCAGATCCATGCAGGAAGTCAGACAAGGCTGTCTTGGGGAACTTATAGTTGCACAAAGAGACTACATCCCACTTAGGAGAAGCTAGTTAATTTGAACTAAGCCTCCTACAAAGGATAACCTAAAAACTCTGAATAAAATACTTTTAGTACTCTCAGAAGAATCAAAAAGCTAATTAAGATAGTGAAGGACAAATTACCAGGCCAAAACCTACAAAAAGGTAAAGACATAAAAAAGTAAGCCAAGAATTCATAGCTACCTTTGCCTTGAGGACATTTTCTGATCTAGAAAAACATGGTGCAAAGTTGGTGGTGACCTCCTAGGATGAGGGGGACAAAAGTCAAAGCTTAAGTCCACCCGTGTGGGGTGAGCTCATAAAGGGCTTCAGTCTCAGCGTGAGGGTGAACCAGAAGTAAACCAGCCTTCTTGTGGGCCTGCGGCTCATGTTCAAATAACCTGAGAGGTTAAGGAATTTCTAGTTTGAATTAACTGATAGTATCCCACAGCCCAGCAGAAGAAAATGAAGAAAATCCTCTAAAAGTATTATTCCCAAAATAGTTTTTAATGTTAATGACCAGCATATAATCGAAAATAACCAGACACGCAAGCAAATGAAACATCATGAACCAAATAACTGAAACAGATTCAGAACACTTCAGATAATAGAATCTTCTCAGTCTATAAAACGATTATGTTTACAATGTATTAATATAAAAAAATTAAAAACAAAATGGAAAATATCTACAGGGACAACTGTTCTAAGAACCAAAGGATTAATAAGAGTTAACCAGGTGAAAAGAAAAGAGAAGGATGTGGGAGGAAAGGCATCCGCAGCACAGAAACCAAAAGGTTCCACGTTCTATACCACCACCAGCTCTTCATGTCAGATTTGTGGCAAGAGGCCAGCAGGGCTGGAATGCAGAAAACAAGAGGTCAGGGGCAGAGGGTGACATTAGGAACTGAGATGAGTAGAGGCTGGACTCTGATAAGCATTTTGGTCTCTGTGCTGAGAACCACCAAGGTTCCTGTCTTTGTCCATTTGTGTTGCTATAAAGGAATACCTGAGATTGGGTGATTTATAAAGAAAAAAGGTTCATTTGGCTCACAGTTCTGCTGGCTGGAAGGTTGGGCATCTTCCACTCATGGAGAAAGGGGAAGGGGAGCTGGCATAGGCAGAGATCACACAGAAAGAGAGGAAGGAAAAAGAGAGAGGAGATGCCAGGCTCTTTTTAACTACCAGCTCTCATGGGAACTAACAGAGCAAGAACTCACTCAATACCACAGGGAGAGCACCACGCGCCATTCATGAGAGATCCACCCCCAAGACCCAAACTTTTCCCATTAGGCCCCACATCCAACATTGGGGATCAAATTGCAACATGAGGTTTGGAAGATCAAATATTCAAACCGCAGGGAGCCTTGAGAGGTTTTAAATGGAAGCTGAGCTAGACAAACTTGGGTTTTGGAAGATCATTGTAGTCTCCTGCTCAGCTCTGCAAGGACCTTCTCCCCATGTTCTCTGGGAACTCACAACCCTCCTGAGATCCATGCTGAGCTGACACTACTGCCTCCCTTGAGCAGATGGTAACACTGAGAGACCCTGAGATAGGCAGTGGCCTGTTTTAAGGGCCCTATTGAGTAACTCAGGTCTGTTTGGGCTCATTTCACCTGGGGATACGGCATGGGGGGGAGTAGGAGGGGCAGTCCCCATTGGCAGAGTCAACTGGAGGGTCCCATCACCCGAGGCCTGCTAGGACTCAACAGCCACAGCTGGAGAGTCTCCCAGCACCATGGCCTTGGGGCGTCTGAGCTCCCAGTCGACACGTGTCTCCCAGCCTCACCGAGCACCATGGCCTGTGTGTGCAGGTGCGTGCACACGTGTGTATGCAGGAGAAGGGGTGGGGCAGGGCCAAAGAAGAAGGGCCAAGATTTTCATCCCCAGTGCTGAACTGAGCTTAGAAGTGCAGAGTGGCTAAGCAAGCCCCACAGAGCAGGCCATGTTTTCTGGGAGGCCAAACAAACGTACCACCCAGGAGCCCATGAAGTTCCTCCCTCTCCGTGCCCGGTGGGAGGCGCTGTGGACACATCACCCACCTGGGGCCCAGCCACCCCCACCCACACCGCACACATCACCACCAGGCCACTAGGCCTTTGTTCCTGCACACCAGGGAGCTGCCAGCCTGCCCCTCACCCCACAGCAGGCTCCCAGAAGACCCTCAGGAGCCAGTGCCCACCCCTGCCCCCTGCTCTGAGCCTGCCGGAGGAGGCCCGAGGGGGTGGCAGGCAGACCCCCATCAGCCCCGGCTCCCCGGGCAGTGGTGGGGCCTTTGAGGGGAAAGTTCATTTCATCAATCAGCCCTTTGTTGGCCTGCCAAGTGCAGGCTCGTCCTCCCCCGTGTGTCACTGGGTGCTGTTGACACAGATGTCAACTGTCAAGGCCGCCCTCCACCCTCCGCCTCCCTCCTGGGCGTCCTGCAGGCCCGGCACAAGGGCCTCTGTCGCAACGCTCCCCACTGGCCCCTTGCAAGAACCAAGATTGCCACACCTTCGGAATTGCCAAAACTTGACTGGATACTTCATCATGCGGATTGGCCGTGGCGGCTGCAGCTGACACGGCCGGGTATGGCAGATACTTGACTGTTTGCCAGGTGACAAATCCCCACCGAGTGAAACCTGCAGACTTCACAGTATCTGCGGGGCAGGCTTCCTCCCACCCGCCCAACACAAGTGGCAGGTGCTGGCTTTCTGGGGCCCATGTCCAGCACAGGAAGAAAGAGGCCACATGCCCACAATGTGCACATACGTGGGCCCAGCCAGCAGCTAACACCGTAGCACTGGCTGAGCTGCCCCAGCCCCCCAGACCCACCCAACCTGTCTCCAGGAAGGGCTGGGGAGCAGTGGGCACAATGGGAATCTATGCAGCAGGCCCCCTGTGGCCCCGGCCCCATTCCTGTCCCTCACTCGTCCCAGCGCACCTCAGGATAGAGGACGTCTGCACCACGGCAGCCCACAGGTGGAAAAGACCACGCAAGTGCCAGAGCACGGTGAAGATTCCCAAGATGCACTTAGTGTCGAGCCCAAAGGAAAGCTGTTAAAACTCGAGGAAAAATATGTGCTCCATGGGCTACTTCGCCCCGTAGGCCACCATGATACTGCCGAGTTGTTTTCACGTCTATAGTTTCCATAAACTCCACACACCATGGCCAGGGCTTTGGGAGAGAGACGAAGAGGAAAGCAGCTGGGCCCCCAGTTTCGACAGGGAAAACACACACAGATTCCAGCGCAAGGCGGGATGCGCCCAGCGAATGGGTCCAGGGAATCGTAGGGCAGGAGGAACGCTGTGCGCGGGGCGGACGAGGGAGGCAGGCTGCCCAGTGGGGCTGGGTTGGTTCCGGCGTGGCCAGGTGCGCTCCAGGAAGAGAAACTGCGAAGTGGGAACGAGAGCAGTGCCGTGCGAGGACAGGGAGCCCGGACTCACAGCCCGGTTGGGACTTGCTGGTGTAGCCCATCATCGCCACTACTGTTCAGGTGGGGAGACCGAGGCCTGCAGGGAAGAGGACGTCCCCGCCATCGCTCAGCCAGCTGGAGACTGGTGTCCGAGGCTTGGCTCTGAGGCCAGTGTCCTGGCACCGTCAGAGGACATCGTACAGGGCAGAGGATGATGCCCTGGGCCCTTCCTCAGGACACGCCGCCATGCACGGCTAAGGATCCCTTCCCAAGGGCAGCTCAACGTCGCACCTGGAGCCCGATCCCACAGAGCTGTAGCAAGAGGCTAAGGGGAGAGGACAGGTGCGGAGCTACACGGCACCCTGGCCTCGCTCAGGCCAGGATGGGTTGACAGGCTAGGGCTTTGGGTCTTCAAATTTTGAAATATCTGTGAAATTATTTTGAAATCTTGCTCAATTTTGAAATTTCTTCATGATAAAACCAAATCTGGTTTTGATGAGTTGACACCTTGAGCATCAGCCTGGTATGTGGTAAACTGTCTCCCCTATCCTCATGACCTTGGGGCCAGCTCCACAAGCCCTACGCTGTAGCCTGTCAGCAGGAAACTGGCACAGTGCGGGCTCTGCCCTGGGAAAATGCCACTGGCAAGAGGCGCACATGGCATCACCAACGCGGCACACCTCAACTGCCTCCTGGGCGGGCTCTGGCTGCCTGAGCCCCAGATCCCGTGTCTAGCGTGGAGTCTTGGCACATCATAGTATCCGATACGTGTTGACCTTGCGAGCCCAACACTAATTCTAAAAAGCAGCCAAGCACCTAGTGCTACAGTTTACCTGCTAGATGAAGTCGGCCCATGGTTTCCTGCTTCTGAAAAGCTCCACCAGTTGAACGAAGGCACTGCCAGGGAAGACCCCCGAGCTCCACAGACCACAGCCTTGGCCCACGACCCAGGTCTACACTTGTAAAACAAGTCTACAAGAGCCCAGGGCCCAAAGCAGCTTTTCTGCTGTAGGGAACCGGTACCCCAGAAGCTCCCACAGCAAACCGCAGAAGGAGCATGCAGAAAGCTATAGAGCTGAGGCCACCAACCCTTTGCTCTAGAAGGTCCTTCAGAGGGCACATGCCCCCAGCCCCTGCCCCATCACACCTTGACCATCAGGCTGACACCAAGAACAGTGCCCAAAGTAAGAGAGCAGTTGTAGTGAAGAATATTCTGGAAGGCTAGCCTATTTTCTAAGCTAGGATTTCCTCCCTGGGGCAGGGCAATCACGGAAGCCAAGATGCTGCTCTGTGCAGGTGAGGTGGGCAAGGTCTTTCAGGGCTGGTGTAGACTGTTTGGATGTGGCAGTGGTAGGTCCCTCTGTAAGATGCCTCGGTGGACAAAATACTTTATCATCTTTATTTTCTACCCTGATGGAAATTCAATCATTTCACGCTGCACCAGAACACAAAGCTCCACCAGTTACGCAACACAGGTCATGATTCAAGTTCTATGTACCTTGGACGGTTGAATCATGTTTGAGAAATACCTCCAAACACTGTTCGCCTATTCAATAAACCGCTGGGTGTTTCCTAAGCAACAGGCTCAGAACCGGAGCAGCTGAGTCCGGCAGGGGCAGACGGGGCCTTTCCACTGGGAGGGAGCAAATGGAACACCCTCCTGTCGGGCTGTGCCTGCCCCCAGGACCCCTTCTGAGGCCAACCCAGGAAGATCTGCTGATGCCGAGACCTCAGAGCGTGCCCGGGAGACCTCGGGTTCTGACCCTGAATCAGCCACACGAGCGGCTTCAGCTTTGGCCTCGGCTGTCCCATCTGTGGGACAGAGATAAAAGGAACAGTCCTGGGTATCCCCAGGAGCCGACGGGGACGGCAGGGGACGGGGGGGCCCTGAGCAACAAAGGTGATGCTCCCATGGAGGAGGGGAGGGGAGCACGGGGCCCTCCCTAGGAAGGGCTCTCAACTCTGTCCTCGTGTCCTGTCGGCCCACACCTACTCGAAACAGGTCTCCTGGCTGGGCCACCACTTGTCTCCTTCCCAGAGCTGCCCCACAGCCCAGACCGAGAGCCAGTCACCCCTCCCGCCCCAGGCAGAAGCAGCAGAATGACACAACTCGACACCCTGATTAATCCTGCTCAACGTCAATGCCAGGACAGAGCTGGGGAAGGAGGCAGGTCCTCATTGTGACTCACCTGCCAACAAGGTCGCTACCCACAACACCAGGGCAGGTCTGACCTGGAGGTAACCCTGAGAGTCTGAAGGAAGGTCCTCTTCTCCGCCTTAAATCTCTCTCTCCTGGCATCTATCATGGCTTCGGTTCTTAGCATTAGAATGAATTTTTTTGGATGCTAGAGACTTTTAAAGGCTCAGGAGTTTCCTGTTAATAAGGAATTTTTTTTAACAGGTGTGCAAGTCATTGTTTTAAACACTAATTTAAGTCTCGTAACAAGCCCGCAAGGTAGAGGTTCTCATTACGCCGATTTCGCAGATGAGTGAAAGGAGACAGATTTAGAAACGAGCCCAAGGTAACGTAGCCAGTGAGTTGCAGGCCCAGGAATTTGATCCAGGCAGTCTGATTTGAGAGCCCACGATCTTCATCTTCACCCCCTCACCCAGAGGGTACCTGGTTTAGGAACAGAGTTGCACGGTGGAACCTCAGAAGCCACCAAAAGAGGCAGAAAGAGCAGAAGGCGAGGCTCCAATTCTCCCCGTTTTAACCAAAGCAGCTTTCTTAAGTGGAATCTCAATTTTTAAAAACAAACAATTTCTAGTTAGATTTTTAATTTCAATCTAATTGTAAAAATGGATCCTTTCACTAAAAACAGTTCTGAAATTTTCTTCTTCAGGAAATTCCCAGCTCACACTTTATGGAATCTCATTCCCCGGCGGAGGTGGGGGGAAGATCTTCCAATTTTGGGGATAAAATACAAAGGAAGTTGCTGAGAAGAACTTGGAAGACTCTGGAATCTGGCTGGGAGTTATCTAACACAGGGCCTTGGGAACCAAGGTTCTCCTCCTTTCTTCCCTAACCCTCTTGGGCCCAGAAAAGAAACGTGATCACAAGGTCCAGAAATGTGGCCGGCACCAGCAGATTGGGGAACCCACGTCCTCTCCCCACCACACACAGCTGCCCCCTACTTTGGCCTGTCCTCAGCAATGGACTCAGACGGGATGGCCCCTGAGTGGCCCCCAAAGTGAAGCCAGGGAGTAGGACAAGCCTTGCTGTCCCCGGAGTGACGGCCTCTCCCCACGCCCCCCGCACCTGCAGCACCCTCAAAGCAGCCCCACGTTCCCCTCAGATGACACCGGGCCAAGATGCTCAGGCCACGTGAGGGAGGGGACCAGGCGACCCCCCACACAGCCCCTTGCCCGGCTCCGTCTGCCCTCCCCGAGCAACAAGGGCTCACGTGAGGCCCGGCCACCCCCACCGCCCCGTCGGGGCCTTTCTCAAGCCCCACACTGGCAATTACTCGCAATTACACGATGTGACAAGACACTGGGGCACTCAGCTCAGGCGCTGCATTATGCGACGTTTTTAATCCTCTTACTTAAGGTGGAAAACCGATACGGTGCTCTGAGTTCATGTGAATGACTGGAAAAATAATTCTAAGAAATAAAAACATCGCCATCAATATCACCTTACAGGCTCCCCGAAAGCATTAAAAGGATGCACACTCTGAATTTGCAAATGCCCTCTGCTGAACTCGCCTTGAGCCTTGCTGACGGAGATTCCTGGCAGGAGAGGGACGCTGTAGGGATTCCCTGGCGGAGATTCCTCTGCGGCTCTGCGCCGAGCTCCGTCAGCTGTGCCCAGGGCCAGAGCCCCCCAGAGCACCCAGGCTGTGCAGGCTGGAGCGCCCCCATCCACACACAGCTACCCAGAGCCCAAGCCCCATCCCTCCTTCACCCCTAAGGCAGGTGCCACCCCACACGGCTGGGAAAGATCCCCTACTGCCTGCCCCAGAATGCCCAGCCCTTCTGGACACACCCACAGGCCAGAGAGAACCCCCACAACAAGGAGGAAATTCCTTGAGCCCTGACAAGGTGGGGAGACCCATGTCCCCATCAGAAGGTCTTTAGCACACAGTGGGCTCCCCATTTTCTCCCTGATGAGCTCTGCTGTCAGTCCTTGCCGGACTGCCATGCCACACTGAACTCACCCAAGGCCACTGGACACTCCAACTGCCGCCCAGCAATAGGTGGGCAGGTAGACACGCAACAGGACCTGCCCTGCAATACCCACACCCAGCCGGCGGCCTTCGAGTGGGAGGGAGCAGCCCAACACCAGCAGGTACAATTATAGTGGCTGGGCCCATTAAACCCTGGGAATAAAGAGCGGCCTGGTAATTACCCCTAATCCCCTTCGAGCCTTTGTCTGCTAGCAGCACTGCCATAAGCCTAATGGTGTGAGATAAGTGGCCAGACTCCCCGGCCCTCCCCAGCGCCGCCTCCGGCAGGGCTGAAGTGGAGGCACTGTCGGCTCAAGCCCCCTGGGATGCCATTCCTAAAAGTCTCCTTTGACAGGACCCTCCACGCAGAGGCAGTCCCCACAGGACGCCCAGGGCCCTGGGGCTCCAAGACGGCAGCAGCGGTGGGCGAGGAGGAGGAGGGTTCCGGACGCTGGCGGGACCCGGTGTTTGGGCAAGCAAGACTCACACCACCTGGACCCAGCAGCCATTTCCGTACCCACATTCTGGTCATGCTGGTACACGACTCCTGCACCGGGGAGCTGCGCACGGCGTGGGCCTGCGGTGCAGAGCTGTTCCCGGGGCAGCGTCTGTCCACGCAGCCCGAGGAGTCAACGGCTGCCTGCTGCAAACGGCTCCGGGGCTCCCGCGGGTGCTGCCTGGGCCTGCTGCCCTCTAGACAGCCCTGAGACGAGAGGGCACTGGGAGCAGCACACATAACACGCCCCTCGCCCTTGGACCCCCGTCTAACCCCCGCGCCCTGAGCAGCAGAGCTCACAGCTCAGACGCTCCCAGGCCCAGCTGTGACATCAAGAAGTGACACCCATCCACGGCGTATCTCAGCACCCACAGCCAGCACAGCGCAAGGTGGTCCGTCCCCACCTGCGTGCTGGCCCATTTCCTGGAGACACGGTTCTCTCAGCTTCTCTCCTATTTCCTCTCTAGTTAGAGACACGGTCCCTGCCTGTTTAAAGAGGGTAGCGCCTGTTGACTGTTGCCCAATCTCATTTCTCTGGAGAAATCAAAACCCAAATGTTAGGTAAAATCTCCCAACTGTTTAATATCAGCAACTAATTCCAATAATTTAAAGCACTGGGTGAACCAAACCCAACGTATCTGGTTGTCCTGGACGTGTCAGTTTTCGGGCCCCTCTACCCGCACCTCCAGCCAAGCTCCTTGAGAGCAAAAGCCACGTCACATTCGTCTGCACAGTCCCGGCCCCCAGCACCAGGCCCAGCACACGTCGCACGCAGTCAGTGCTGAGTGCACAATGGGATGGCGGAGAGGACACTGAGGGCGGAACGGTTAAATGCCCCGTGCAGGGAGACCCAGCCAGCGAACACAAAGCACAGGTGAGCGGCCGAGCCCAGACCCCGGCCCAGGGCACCTGCCACGGCACCACGTCCCAGGCTAGACGTTCCTGGAAGTAGCCCTTCTATCACCCCACAATTCTTCCTACCCACAGCTGGAGTGCAAATTCTGCTATTTCAAATTAAATTCTGCAAAACATCCCTCAACCCCCCCACAGACGATAACTGAGCTGCAGCCCCCTTGCAAGCATGACATGGGGGTACGTATATGGTCCCCGGGTTGCGTACGAAAGTTTCCAGACCCCGGCAACCCTTCGACGCAGGAAGAACGACCCTCATGAGGAAGAGTCCCTCCCTGACCCCACAAGGCCCCTCTTGTGAACTCTGTAGCCACCAGGAGGAAACATAAATGGAGCCGTCGGACAACAGAATCCTGACCCAGAGCTCCTGCCGAGCATCCCACTGGGGCTAGATCGCGCAGCACACGCAGCTACCCGCCCAAGAGGCCAAAGCACAAGGGCCGGACTCTCAGTTCAACAGAGCAGCTCGGGTACAGCCTGTGTTAGTTATCTACCGGCGCGTAACAGTGTTTCCACAGACTGAGCGGCTTAACAAAATACGCATTTATTACCTCCATTTCTAAGGTCAGGAGTCTGGGCTTTACTGTGTTCTCCTCTTCAGGGTCTCATCTGAAAGCTACGAAAAAGGTGTCAGTGAGGCTGCGAGCCCATCTCAAGGCTCAAAACGGGGAAGGACTGGGCTCTCCCAATCTCATACAGTTGTTGGCACACTCTAGTCCCCGCAGCCGGCTGGACTGGGCGTTTCCTGCTGGCTTTCAGCTGGAGGCCACCTCAGCCCCTAGCTGGCTGTTAGGGGCAGACTGCCCTCAGCTCCTTGCCATGCAGGTCCCCGACGCTGCTCGCCTCATCAAAGCCAGCAAGGGAGGGAGTCCCCTAGCAAAGCTAATGTTACAATGTTACCTAATGTATCATGGAAGTGACAGCCTGTCATCTTTGCCATATTCTATTGGTTAGAAAGAAATCACAGGTCAGGTCCCACTGTACTCAAGGCAGGGGAAGGACGGGCGCGGTGGCTCACGCCTGTAATCCTAGCACCCTGGGAGGCTGAGACGGGAGGACTGCTTGAGCTCAGGAGTTTGAGACCAGCCTGAGCAAGAGCAAGACCCTGTCTCTATTAAAAATAGGAAAAAAACTTAGCCAGGTGTGGTGGTGCATGCCTGTAATCCCAGCTACTCGGGAGGCTGAGGGAGGAGGATCGCTTGAGCCCAGGAGTCTGAGGTTGCTGTGAGCTAGGCTGATGCCACGGCACTCTAGCCCGGGCAACAGAGCGAGACTCTGTCCCCCCACCACCCAAAAAAAAAAAAAAGGCAGAGGAATTACACAAGGGAATGAGTACCAGGAGGAGGGATAATCGGGGCCATCCGGAGTGTCCACTGCGCCACTAACACAAAGTAAGAACTTCTTTATTGCATCAGCCCCAAAGGACCAAGGGACAGGAGAAGGATGAGGAAAGCTGTCAGCACTATCTTGGAAGCCCGCGAGTGAGCAGATGAGTGATGCCGACCTGGGCTCCGTGCGCTGCAGCCCGCTCGGCCTGCACCGGGCCGGCCTTCAAGAAGCTGCTGTGCGTGGAGAACCTCGGACGGGCGAGAGAACCGGAGGCGGCAGGTGCCTGTGAGGCAGAAGCGCAGTTGGAAGAGAAAACAGACTGGGTAAAAAGTCTTTAAGAAGAGGAGTGAGATCCCCCAGGTGCCTCCCTAATCCCTGCCAACCAGGCAACTATTCTCTTCCAAACTTGCAGGAGACAGTGGGTTTATCCTCTAGATCCAGGGACACAAAACAGAAATGAGGAACGTGGTGAGATGCCACTCTCAGAACGCAAGAGTCTATGAAAATTAACATACCGAACAGCGAAATCCCCTTCTGGCTCTGAGAGTCACACGCGTCAGGCAGGAGACTGCACGATTCCTCTCCGAAACAAACTAGTCTATGAGAAACTCAAAGGTACCATTAATCCAGTGTTCCTCGTCGAAAGAAGTGGCTTCCTATCCAATCTCATTATAGTGAAGCCCATTAGTCAACAGGCCCCACCGGTGCCCAGAGAGCTTCCAACCGGCATTTTGGTGTCTAATCTCAAATACGAACCGAGAACCAGACACCAAGAGGAGCCTCCAACACAAGAGACGGGACTAAAACCAGAAAAAAGATACAATATAGGGAGACAAGAAAAACTCCAGAAAAAACTACAATTAATATTCAGAGAAATGAGAGAACATAAATCATATATGAGACTTGAAAGCTACCAAAAAGAAAGAAAGAAAAACTTCTAAGAATTCAAAAATACAAAAGCAAGAGTAAAAAACCCAATAGGCATTTGCAAGACAAAGTCAAAACTGTAGTCTGGAAGAGCAGTTCTCAAAATGTGGTCTCCAGACCCTGACGCCCTTTTAGGAGGTCCACAAAGTCAAAATGATGTCCATTATCTGCTTCTTTCGCTGCACTGACGTTTGCACGCTGGTGCAAGAGCCACTGTGGGTAAAACTGCCGGTGCCGTGGCGGTGGCCGGGGACGGCACTAGCAGTCACTATAGTCCTCCCCGCCACACACTCATGGTCAAAGTAAATGTCAGTCTCTCTTAATGCTGTGCTTGATGAAGCAGTAGAAGTTTGAGTACATGTCCTTTTACTATTTTATGTGACAAAACGGGAAGTGCGGATAAAGTACTTCTGCCGCACACCGAAGCACAACCAGTGGTCATCTCAAAGGAAAGCACTCGTGCCATTGATGGGGTCGCAGGACAAACCAGGCACATTTTTCACAGAGCACTATTTTTACCTGAAAAACCACCTGACAGTCAAATCATGTTATTCAGACTTGGGTACGTGGCATGTATTTTCCTGAAAATGAACAGCATAAGCCTG
>NW_012149208.1:546703-589633 GCF_000956105.1 Propithecus coquereli
TGCAATGCGCACCACCCGAAGGATGGACATATTTGGAACTCGGACTTAGGGAGGAAAGGGGAGGCAAGGGCAACATACATAACCTAAACATCTGTACCCCCATAATATGCTGAAATAAAAAAACAAAAAACAAACAAACAGAAAACTACTCAGGCTCCAGAACAGCCAAACTCACCTCTCCACAGTCTCAGCCTCATCAGCATGCTTTGGGTTTGTACTGGTCTGTGCCCTGTCACCAGGGGGCCAGCCAGGACGCTTGGCATGACAGGGGGTGCAGGAGGTTCAGGTCCCTCCTCCAAAGGCAGCACTGCCCGTGGCTGATACCTGAAGCCACAGATCAGCCCCATCACCGTCCTCGCCACTCACTGAACTCTGAACACAGGCCCTGGCTCACGTAAGCGCCTGGCGAGCATGATGTCACCCTGAGATCGAGGCACTATCATTTACCTTCCTCTTCCAGGGAGGCTGATGCTCGGTGACAGGAGGAAACGTGGTCCACTCCCCAAGCTCACTGAGTTTGCGGGGCAGGGATGTGAGCCCAGGTGCTCAGTCTAGCTCTCAAACCCACGCTCAGCTTCAGAGCCGGCCCTTGTCCCCCCTGCAAGGCTCCTGCAGCCTCACCCCCAAACCTCGGAGCCACCCGCCAGCCTCAGCTTTTCCAGGTCTGTCCGGTACCCAGATACCCACAACAACTGACATGCGGTTAGGGAGAATCTAGGGCATGGCCCCACTGGAGCCGGGCAGGACAGGCGTCACTGTACCTCACGTGACAGAGAAGGAAACTGCCCAGAGAGGAGAGGGGCCTGTCTGAATCACACAGCGGCAACCCAGGCGACCTGACTCACCTTCTGGCACCCCTTCAGCTACACCCCACGTGGCCCCCTCCTCGTCCTCATCCAAGCTCTGGGGTTGCGATGAGGAGGAACCACCCACAGGCTCCCCAAGTCCAGCTCTGCGTCCGCCCTTCAGTGGAAACGGCGGCGAGTGGAGGCGAAACAGATGCGGCCACAGCGGCGTGTTGTCAAGGGCCGGGGCAGAAGGCAGCAGAACTCGTCTGCAGGGTGCAGGGCTGAGGTCCAGGGGCCAAGACACTCAGGTTGGGGAGTCCGCTGGGATCCACAGGCTTTAAGGGAAACCTCTGGCTTCCCAGAGGGGTCCGGAGCTGTTCCTGGGGACCGAACTGGAGCCAGGGGTCAGGGGCGTGGGGAGGGCACGGAGGATGGCCAGCACCCCCGTATCTCATGCGGCATCACGTCCCCTTCCCCAGCTCCCCACCCAGGGCGGCCCAGCTGGGCACCAGGAAGTGCCCCCCACTCGTTAGATTCCACGGCGCTGGCACTATTCCACCCGAGAGCCTTTCCCGGAGACATGTCGTGGCCGGGACAGGGCACGGAGCGGACGCTGTGGATGCCTGCCGAATGAATCTGTAGACCCACAACGCCAGGCACCACTCCATGTGGCAGCACGCTGGCTCTGCCCACAGGACAAGAGGATCTGGCTTCTTTCTCAAAACAAGGAAATGGTTCCATGGATACCCAGTTGTGCAAAGCATCCCTTGGCCCCTACCAAAGCCCACACGCTTCTCTAGATCGGTGGTCCTCAAGGTGAGGTCCCTGGACTAACAGCAGCGGCAGCAGCGCCCGGGAACTGACAGAAATGCAAATTTCAGCACCCACTCCAGACCCAATGGAGCAGAAGCTCCGACGGCGGATGGGACCAGCAATCTGGTTAAACAAGACCAACGGGTGATTCAAATGTAGACTACTTTGAAAACCACTGCTCTGAATAAAATCCCCCAAAATAAGACCCCTTGGACAAAATAGGGTTCTTCCTCTAAACCAGAAAAACAAAACAGCTAATGTCACAGATCACTCATCACAGCAGCAAATTCTTCCAAAATCGTTTACTCAGCATCTGTTCTACGTACATCTACTCATATAATATACCCACATACATACTTCTATGTATATTATATTGTATGTTACATATACATGAGTGCATATAATACACAAAGGGAGGAATAAAGTTCACCACTTGTTACAATTATGTGTGTATGTTTGTGTTTGTGTGTTTTTCCTACCTACTCCCTGAGATCTAATAAACTCCCTGAGCATGGGACTCGGCTCTTTCTGGAATATCGGCCCAGCCTTAGGGATCCTGCCAGGGGTGGGGGGTTGCTCTGGGACAGGTGGGGGCTAAGCTGGCCACCATCCCAGCGGAGTTCAAACCCAGCCCTGCCCAGGGGGCTCACACTCCGAGACTCGTCTAAAAACTCCCCAGAGGACGTACGATCCTGCCCTCCTCTTTGCCCTCTTCCCACTCAACAAGAGTCCTATCTCATACGCCGTATTGTGAAATCCCAGAGCGGATTTCTCCCGTTCCGCTTTCCGACCGCGGCCTCTGACGGGCCTCCGCGCCTGGTTCCTCCCCCTGCTCTTCCCCGACCACCCTTCCCCACTGGCTTCAAGCAGCCGCTGTTCGGGCTGCAGCACTGGGCACCCTTGCTCCCCATCTCACACACCCATCCGGCACAGGCCCATGGGAACGTGAGGACGAGTCAGCCCCTGCCTGTGTCTGCCAGGGGTCCCCCCAGGAGCACGCCCCAGGCCATCCCAGCTGGAGACCTGGGCCTGCACCACGGACCCCTCTGAAAGCCTCATGAAAGCATTCCAGGATGCAATAAACCCGTCAGGCCCTGGCTAATTTATATCTAAGCAGATGATTTCCCATTTTTTAGAATGTAAATGTTTAGATTGCAGCATTCCCCTGCCTCGGCATCCGGGGTCCTGGCACGTAAGTGATGAGATCGGCCGCTTTTCCACGAGGGATCCTTAGATGGAAGCGCCACCGTGCCCGCATCGTCCGATGGGAAGCGTCCCGCTCTGGACAGGCACATGTGCAAACCCCACGCCAAAAGCAGAGTCTCCTCTGCCTGTCACCGAGGACGGGAGGAGAAATGGAGTCTGAAAGGCAGGGCCTCGGAGCAGAGCGCGCGACTCAGACTAGCTAGGTATTCCGAGATCCCTCTCCTTTTATACTTCTTTCCAAAATGTTCCTCATTTGCTCTGGGCTCAAATACATTTTATTAGATCTCTGTGTTGTATAAACAGGCAAGAGGAGTAGATTAGTGGGAATAAATATAACAATCCAGGAAAACAGTCCAGCTTGGCTGCCCGAGCCCTGAGCATGCCAGCTCTCGCTCTGTCCAGGGCAGTGTGCACTGAGCCACGAGACCCTGCCACCCAACACCCTGGGTGGTCCATCCCTGAGGGCAGCCCCCCCCAAAGAAATAGAGTCCCCACCAAGAGAGCTATGAACCCAGGAACCACTAACGTCTTCTTGGGTTCCAGGCACTGGACAACCAGCTCCTTTAGACCAAGGGAACTCAGGCTTTTCCTGAGAGAAACCACTAGCATCCAAGGACTTCGACTACTACAACCGAAACGCCCTCATCCATAGGTAAGTGCGATTAGTGCACAGCGTGAGCCCTATAAGCCACTGGGCCTTTTAGTTTCCTTACCGGCCACGCGAGCCTACCCTCCCCACCCCCACAGAATGATGTGAGGAGTCCAGATACGCTGCAGGCAGCGTTGGCGGAGTGTCTTAGAAGGCAGGCTGCCTCCCCCATCCAAGAGGGCAGCAGAAGGCAGCGCCTTGGCGCACTGGCTCAGAAGTGAGTCACACTGCCCAGGTTCCAGTCCACCACTTCCTGGCTGTGTGTCTTCAGGCAAGTCACCTCATCTCTCTGAGCCTCAGTTTCTTTATCAATAAGATGGAGATGATACAGTATCAGTCTCTTAAGTTGTTACCAATGATTAGTATGTATTGAATATTTAGTATCCTAGTCCAAGAAGCAGCCAGGTGGGATCATTTGAGCACACTGTCTGCCTGGCCAAGTGATCCACTCCCTTGAGTGGCGGCAGACGTTTGAGCAAGTGAGTTCCAACGAGAGAGACCTGCAGCACACGGCTGGGCGGGGAGGAAGGCTGACATGAACCAGACCTGCTCCTCCTTTTAAGCAGTGGGCTCTGATCCTCCCGGAGGGCCGGGACTCAGCCTGTGGCTCTCAGCTCCAGGCCTCTGGATAGTTGGTATAATAATCACTATGACTATGATAACCAAGGTACCCCCACCTGTCCTCAGGTCAAGCCAAGTGTGGGCTGCCCGTTCACAGATGTGGCAGCTGTGGACAAGGTCTGCAGGCAAATGCTCAAACGTGAGCCGCCCAAGTTCCATCTCAGACTTGCCCCAGGTCTGCAGCTCCCTGGAAACCTCAAGGGACTTGAGGGGTTCACATGCACCTCTGCAAGAAGCCAAATCAAATGTGTTTCAGCCCTGGAGGCTGGTCAGGGCGCAAAGGGGCCTCCTTCTGTCCCCAGTCTCTGCAAGCCTTGTCCAGCTTCCTGCTCAGCCCCACGTCCCTTCCTCCTCTGGGTCAAGGGAGAAAAGCTGTGAGGATTAGCAAGGACCCCACCCCCAGCCCATTCATTTGCACACAGCTCAGGCTTCCTCCCTTCCTTGCCCTGTGATTGCCCCAAACACTTCTGGCCAGTCCTGACCAGGCAGGAAAAGCCCTGCCTGCTCCACTGTCGGGCAGCCTGGCTAGAGATTTTATTCCATTAATTTTCATCCTGATAATTGGAAGCAGCTCTCCTCCCTGCTTCTGTGGGGTTTAATGAGCTACATAACGTCGCATTTCCCACTGAGGTCGCTTAAACCTGCATTTCACCCCAGGGATGCTGCCACCCCATCCTGCCCCATCCCAGGCTGCCCCAGGCCCTGACCTCAGCCAGCTCTTCCTCCTCGCTGGGGTCCAGCCTCCTCGGAACAGGGCCAGGAGCTCCAGCCTCCACAAGGGCCTCTGACAAACCCCTCGGTAGAACGCAGAATCGAGTCCTCTTTGGACCCACGTCCACATTATGGGTCATAAAGGCCTTTATATGCCCATAAAGCAAAATTCCTGCAAAGCCTTTCCATCTCGACATGCCACGTGCAGTAAAAGGACAGCTGCTCACACACAGCCCCTACACGTGCCAGGTCTACCCACGAGCACTGCGACCAGCTGATGCCCGCACCCACCGACCTACACACGTGTGGGGGTCCCAATCCCAGCCTTGCCACCTACCAGCTCAGTCACATGAGCCTGTCACTTCTCATTAAGCCATATTTTCCTTCTCCAGAACACGGGACAGGAACAGCACCTAATTCACCAGACAGCTGCAAAAAAACCCAATTTGCATTTTATTCATTCATTCGATTATTGAGCAAACACCTGCTGAGTCCCTAGCCTGCCCCATGCCTGTTCTGGGCACAGGAGCTACAGCACCAGCTACGGCCCCCACAGCGCTTCCAGCCCAGTGGGAGAAAACACACGAGACAAGTAACGAATGAACGAACTCAAATTTCAGACAGCGAAGAGGGCAAAGAAGAAAAAAACGAACCAAAAGAAGGGCAAGGGCCAACCCCGAACCAGGATTCGGGTTACACGACTCCACGCAGCGAGCGCAGCACCGCTGGGAAAGCTCCCTGCTGTAATGTCATAGCATGCCGGTCGTGGCCCGTGATGAGTAGCATCCTGCATCACAGCTCAGCCAGCCTCACTGAACCGTGAGATGCCTACAAGACCCAAAAACTTGGGCAGCCTCATAGAAGCTGCTGGAATCTCCAGGGCTTTGGCGCTGCCACCTCATTATCTAGGATGATTTCCGGGGCGTTCAGCCCCAAGTCCACCCAAGTCCTGCCAGCCTTCCTCAGGGCGAGTCCGTGGGACCCGTCCCCACCCCTGTGATCCAGCCGGGTCTGCCCACGTCTGCCCTGCTCAGTGACCGGCACACAGTAGGTGCTCTGAATGGGTGAAGGAGCCGAGGACTCAGCAGATGCTGCCACTGCAGCCCAGCTCAGCACCCAAAACAGACCCCCGCCCCCACGCCAGGGCAGGAGGAAGGAAGCCCAGTTTTGTCCAGACGAACAGTAATGCCCAGATAGGGAGAGAGACTCATGCCACCACGTCATACGCTGGCTACAGTGCCAAGGGCCCGCTCTTTTGTCCCTTCTGGCTCCCCTTTCTCACTCCCCTTCCCACCCCACCCACCCCCTCTCCATTTCCCGTTCTGCCAGGACTGTGTCACCCACCCCAGACGGCCCTCCAGCTCGCCACACCCCAGCAACCAGGGCAGTGGGCCAGACCCGCTCGCCCCATCCGGCAGATGATGCAACGGAGGTAGAGCGAGGTCATCAAAGAGTCACACAGTGTGCAGCCTGTCCCAAGGGAGGAGCCGTGACCCTACCTCCTACAGGGTCATGCGGGTCCCTCTGGACCAGGGCAGTCACTGGCCTCCACTGCAGGTTTGGCCCTAGGCTGAGCAGCACACCTGGCCTGGGACAAGCAGCACTGCCCCTGCCATCAGGGGGAGACAGTGACTGTGCCCTCATCCTGCAAACATCCGCAGCACACGGCTCCCCTCTGCCAAGGAAGTCGCGCACAGCAAGGGTTGACCGCGAGCAGCCTGGGCGAGAGCAAGAGGCACACAGGTGGAAGATACAGGCATATTTTGGAGGCAGGGATGGCCACGCTGGAAGGGGAAGGAATAGCAGATCGAGTTAAAGGTCAAAGGTTAAAGCAGGAGGTAGGATCGGGGCCCAGGCCTAACAATGCTGCCAAGGGCAGAGCTGGGCGTGGAGGGTCAGCACGCAGCCACTCAACAGTTAACTCAGAGTGAATCAGTCGGGGGACGGCACAGTGAGAGGGGAGAGGCCTTTCCTGAAGCCACAGGCAGGAGAACTGAGGCCCAAGGATCAGGAACAGCAGCCTTTTCTGACGGAGCCTGGGGCACGTGGCTTAGGGAGGCATGGAGCCAAAGCGACACCACTGTGCACCCACCACCTGCCATCTTGGAAGGCTCTCCCTCCTCCTGCTCTAGGGACCACTCAGAAGCCCAGAGCCAGGACAGGGCCAGAGGCACATCCACTCGCCAGGCGGACTCCGAGCCTGGTGGGGCGAGCAGGGCAGCTGCTTCCCCAGGAAACCCACCAGGGCACAGAGAGTGGAAATTCCAACGGGTGCTGGGTGCAGGGCCAGGTGTGGCACTGCCCTGCCCAGGTTGCCCAACCTGCTACAGAGGACACAGAACAAGTGTTTTCACACCCAGCGTGGGGCGGGCACCCTTCTCCCCAATCTCCAATGCTCCGGGCAGTTCGACGAAGCTGCTGGGCCCCGACTTTCAACGAGGCGGGGCACCCCTGTCCTCTGGCAAACACCTGGGGCCCTCCCCCTGCAACTCAGCTCCTCCACACCCACCTCAGGTCACAGCTGTTCCAGACCCCAATCTGCAGGGCCCCGAAAAAAACCCAATAACTAGCTGGAAGGCCTAGCGCTTCGGCCTCCTTTCTGGAGTGGAAGGGGCTGGCGGTCATACCCAGCGACGGCTAGTGGCCCCAAGGCAGCCAGGTCTATGGATGGCCGCTCTGATGGGCAGAAGGTTCCTCCTCCCAGTGAGCCAGCATCCGTCTGCCCATGACTTCCGCAAGACGGCCCGCGTCCCGCCCCAAGGCCACACAGCCGGGCAGCTTTCCCTTCCAGTTGGGAGCCCTTCAGCTCTCTGAATAAGATGCCATGTCCCTTATCACTCCACAGTCATTGACCGAGCAGGGGCTACGTGCAGGCAGCGAGTGAGGAGACAGAGAAGACAAGGGCCCGCCCTGAAGATCCGGAGGGGGCACATGAGCGAGGAGGCAGCTCGGCCGGCGAGATAAGTGCCCATGGTGACCGACTCCTGCGGGAGACAGAGCGGGTGCTGCCAGCTTCAGGGCTCCCAGGAGGAGCACGTCACCACATGGCAAAGGGAAGAGCAGCACTGGGGGTTCTGAGGAGGACAAAGACCGGGGCCAGCCAAGCAGCAGTCTGGAAGCTTCCTCCCTCCTCCCACTCACCGCTTCCAAACCACCGGGTCACCTGCTCTGGGTCCCTGACTCTCTCTGGGGCTCCTGGCTTCTGCCATCCTCCTGATCAGCAAAGGACCCTCCAGGGGTAGAGAGGTCACAAAATGGCCCTGGGGGTACCCCGCTTTCATTCATTCATTCACTCGCTTGCTCATTCATTCATTATTCGCATGCCCTCCTGGCCTATCCATAGAGATGACCATGCCACCAACTTACCTGTCCCTCCAGACTGACCGGATCCGCGGCTGCTCCGGCTCTTGGTGGACAGGTGGGTGGACAGGTGGACAGCCCAAGTCACCACCCTGGAACCCTCCTCCTCCCTAGAGAAACTACGGCAGCTTTTCTGCTCCCTGCACACACACAGAGCTGGCTGGCGGCAGAGGGATCGCGGGAATGCCGCGGTCCCCACCTGGGAGAGCACGTGGCCTTGTCCCACGGCTGGCATTGGCGGCACCCCTCCCGCCAGAGCTCGCTCCCTCCGCAGTTTAAGCTCCAACTCCGTCATCACCACTGAACAAGTATGTTTTACAGTTTCCACCCTTAGATCGCTGCAGTAGAATCTCACTGCGTCCCTCGCACCTTCCAATCCACGTACGACAAGTGCTCACGGGCCTCCTGTCACCAGCCAGTGCTGTTGGACACACGGCCTCTGCACCTCTGAACCTGGCGGCTGGGTCCTGGCCGTCACAGAGCCACGTTTCTAGGGGAGACAGAATAAACAAGCAGACGTGCACGCAGCGAGTGCTAGGAAGGTAGAGACAGGAACATGACGGGGTGACAGGGCGGTGGGAGCACTTTAGGTCGGTCAGCGTCAGTGTCCGGGAGGTGATACTGGAGCTGGGACCTGAACAGCCGGGAGCTGCCGTGCAGAGGTCTGGGGCAAGAGCACACCAGTCAGAGGGAAGAGGGAGTGAGAGTGGCGTGTCCAAGCTCAAAAAGGCCACCGCAGTTGGCGCGCAGTGAGCAAGGCGGCTCCGTGGAAAAGCCATCTGCTACCTTCATGAGGTTTTGGGCACCACGAGGACAGCCAGGTTCTGCTGCGGTAACAAAGCACCGCAAAGTCTCAGCAGCTTAAAACCACACAGGGGACTCCTTCCTTACGCCACCCATCCGCCACGGGCCAGCTGGGGCTTCCGCCCTACCTCGTCCTCGCTCTGGGGCCCGGGCAGGCAGATCAGCCACTTTCTCAACACTGTGTCAGATGAAAAGAAAAATAAGGCCAATCACACACTGGGTTTTAAAACTTCCAGCTGGAAGTGACACATATCGAGTCTGCTCGTGCTTTGTTGGCCCGCACAGGTCCCACGGCCACACACAACACCAAGGGAACAGGGAAGTAGAATCCTACCGACCACGTGGCCAGGAGAAAACAAGCATTGGTAGGCGGGACTCATGACCCCACAGAAATGCCTGTTTACTGGGCCGGATCTCAGGTCAACGTGAGGCCTGGGATCTACAGGACCATCCTCATCACCTGACGGGCACCAACGCCCCTGACAGAAGCATAGACTCACCTGCACGCGCCTCTCTGCTCAGTCTCCACCTGCGGGCGCCCTCTGAGCCTTCTGCTGCCAGGCACACCCTCCTCACGAGCACCCCACCCACTAGGCCCTGCACACCCCGGACTCGTGGTCCCAGCCCCTCTCCCCGGCAGGATCAGCCTCCCAACACATCTCAGTTCTCTCAAGGGACAGAAGGTGGCACAGAGCAGCGGCCTGGGATTAGAAAGGCGTCTCATCACCCCCTCCCTTCCTCAACCGTTCTGCGTTTACTCTCTTTGCTCTTTTCTCCCTCTTCATGGGCCACTGAGGAGAGGACCTCAAATTCTGATGCAACCATGGCTCCTCTGGGTGAGGCCAAGAAACTTCCAAAACCATAAAGATGTCCAAACATTGGCCCAGCTTCCTCCAAACAGACATAAACCGCCTCACTCACATCCGGGAGCACCACGCCCCTCCTCCGGGCTCCAGGCACCAGCCGGCGCCCCGACCCTCGGGCCCCCCATCACTGCGCAGCAGTGCGAAGTGGGGCCAGGAGACGGGGCTCCGCCACACCCAACCCCACTTCCCCGTGGCTCCAGGGGCAGGGGCCTTTGATGGCACCACCTTCCCCCTTGGGCTGAGCGGTGACAGCCTGCACGCTCGATTCGGTGCCAAGCCGCCCCAAATCCAATTATTTTTAGTCTGTTTGTTTATCCCATTTTCAAGCTCACTCTGTGTCACCACTCGTTATCATAACAGAGAGCACCTGGACGTGTCTCAGAAAAGCAACAAACAAGCTTTGGAGACTGCCGGGGACTGCCAGGAACACCAACTGCGCTTCCAGCCTGGTGCCCAGTTGCGACAAAGCAGATTCCTTTCTTCCCTTCTCATGAAAAGCCTAATCCACATAAAGCTCGGCAACAATGGCCTCCAAGACCTTCCTTCCCCCTCATCTCCCCTGTGCCTGGTGACTAGACTCGCATCTGGTGACATCAGCCCATCACGGGCCTGAGTGCAGGTCCTGGCCAAACACCAGGTCCCAAGACTGTCCCAGCACTCAAGGCACCAGCTTAGGCCAAGAGCAATCTCCTTCCCCTCCGCATGCCAGCCTCGGACCCGCCTATCCACCAAGAGCCAGAGCAGGTGCGGATCAGGTCAGTTTGGAGGGACAGGTGAGTTGGTGGCATGGTCATCTCTATGGATAGGCCAGGAGGGCATAAGAATAATCAGCTGACCATGTCCACTGCAAGGCCACAGGTCACTGCAGCAGGGCCAGCCTTCTGCTAAAATGGCTGGGTGCTGCAAGCCACACAGCAGTCCCCAAGGGGCTGGGAAGAGTGGGTGCTCCGGTGGCCGGTCCAGAGCCTCGCCCTCACTCTGACCCTACACCTGCTGGTTCCAAGACCCAAGTCCTCTCTCAGCATCACCGTCACCAAGCCAACCACTTCCCATGCTCAGACCCTGGGGGGTTCCACACACAGGGCACCTTAGGTGATCCGCATGGTGACCTACATCCCCATCACATCACACAGATGGGAGAACGTGCCATGGGCACCATCTGGGAGCAGCACCCAGACCACTCTGCCTCCAAAGCTGCCACTGACACCTGCTCTGTGCGGCTCTCATCTGAGACTGAACAGAGGAAAGGGAGACGAAGAGCCCATTGAGAAAGACTTTGCATCCAGGTCACGCCAGGACTCGGGCCCAGCCTAGGCCCAGCCAGCCCCCCACGCCCCTCACTGCAGGTGCTGGCCTGCGAGGGCACCGTGCGGGGCATATGCGGACAGGCAGCAGCAGCCCTGCCTCCGGGAGGGCACAGGTGGGGACAGGCCTATGCCTGGCACACAGACAGAGCCCCAGAAGGCATCGGCTGGAGTGGACCCCTCCTCCCTCACTGTCCTCCTGGACACAGGCCCTTACCCTTTGGGTCCTCACACAGGACTTGAAATGGTCCCCTCATGTCCAGTCCTTCGCGGCACTCTCCTGCCGAACCTTCAATGCGCTCACGGTCCCCTCATCCATTCACTCACCGGTTACCGAGTGCCCCGTACATGCCAGGAGCTGCAGCTGCAGCGGCTGCGAGGCTGCGACCCAGGCAGCACGGACAAAGCTCACGAGCGAGGTGGGGAGGGAGGCTGGAGCTGCGTTAGCTCTCAGACCCAGACTTCCAGTCTCATGGCTGCCACTCGCTGCACACACTGGCTGCTACTGCTACAGCTACCACTGCTGGTCCCAGGGACCTGGGCAAAGACAGCACGTCAGTATGACTGGACGTGGCTCCTCAGTAGTGCCCATGACCTCAATTTCAAGCAGCGCGATTACGGGAGGAGAGAAAGGGGAGGATGCCAGGCTCGGCGAGTGGCTTGAACAGAGGCCCCAGGGGCCGAAAGGCACAGAGTCCGTCTGGGGGAGGCTGAGTGGGCAGATCGGGACGGAGAGTAGATTTAGAGACCAGAGCAGGAAGCAGGGGCCAGTCACAAAAGCGACTGTGACTTTGTTTCTTATCCAGGAGGCCTCTAGGCAGGAGGTGCAACACTCAGAACTGCCACGAAGGGGCAAGGAGGTAGCGACAGCAGCCAAGAGGTCCAGACGGGTGAGCCAGGGAGAGACCAGAGGTCGGAGAGGAGCCTCAGGTGACGCGCTGAGGGGCTGCCCTTTCGTTGGGACAGGGGGAGTAGAGGGGCCACAGAGGCCTTAGTGAGATGCTGGCAGGGGCCGGGGAGCAGGTCCACGCAGCAGACTGAGCCCTGGGAGGCTCCACCCCGTAGGGACAGAAGGCTGCGGGCGAAGTGCCATCACAGCCACGTCCTCCCCAGAACTCCAGGCGAGGTGCCTGCTCCCCGCCCCAGCCGGCCCTTGGCCTCCTCTGCCCCTTCTTACCCGCCTGGCACGGGAGCAGAGCGAGCCCCCTGGGGAGCCCCGGCCCACCTGGAAGCAAAGGCCGTGCAGGCAAGCGCAGGGCACCGTCTCAATCCACCCCGGGGACGGCACGCGGCGTTTACCGCGCAGAGGAGCGCCCGACCACACACAACCAAATCAACACAAAACAGAACCGCAACGAGATGCCGTTTTTCGTCAGGTTGGCAAAGATCCGCAAGTCCGATACCGCCTCGTGCAGGCGAAGACAGGGGAAACAAGCCACTCACACCTCACTGGTGAGGGAGGAAATCGCTCCAGCCTCCTTGCTGGGCAACACGACAGAACCGATCAAATTTTAAAACGCACAGTCACTCTGGCCAGCGTCTCCACCTCTAGGAACGTCTCCGCGGTGCGCGTGCGCACTACGACACCCGCCGCGGCAGCCTCGCTACTGCAGCAAAGGCCGGGGCGCAACCACAAGGCCCGCCTAGGGCCCTGGCCAGAAAACATATGTCCCATCTACATAGTGGAATAACATGCAGC
This sequence comes from Propithecus coquereli, assembly GCF_000956105.1. NCBI lineage: Eukaryota > Metazoa > Chordata > Mammalia > Primates > Indriidae > Propithecus > Propithecus coquereli. Next base: position 559,525 of record NW_012149208.1, read on the forward strand.
TATTAAAAGGAATGAGGCGGCTCCGTATAAACTGGTAAGAAATGAGCACCAGGACACGCCGTGTTCAAAAGGAAAAGCAATAGGGCGGCTCGGCGTGCGGAGTCCGCTGCTCTTCACGCAAAAGTCTGGGCGCACCCAGCGCGTGTATAAGCACCGACTCCCCTGTGCCTGGATGAGCTCATCTCTGGGGGGGGCACGAAGGACGTACTGATGACAGTGGCTCTGGGGAGGGAAGCTGGGGGCTAGAGACAGGTGGAGGGACACAGTTGTTACCACCTACCTTTCTAGAACACACGCCCTGTGACAATTTCACTGTGGCTCTGTATTACCCTAAGGAAATCAACAAACGAGCCCGCTTATGGGACAAGACTTCTCTGCCTACATCCACGTGTGTTCCACCCTTCCCGCCCTACCCCAGAACATCCCTGACCCCAGCCCACATGCTATTTTCCCCAAATCCTTAGTGCCCCACACTGTGCTTGGCACGTGAGGTGCCTGGAAAGGTGCTGGGTGGGGAGGGGCCAGCCGCCCAGTCCGTGGGTGCCCCCCCGCCCCCCGCCGCAAGCTGGGAGAGGCCGGCACAGGTCCCCCACCCAGGATCTGCGGGAGAAGGCCGGGGGGCAGCGGGCCAGGCCGCCACCTATATGGCTCTGCAGGGAGCAGCGCCCGTCCCCGAAGGCACACCCACAGAGGCCATGCTCAGTGTCTGAAAGGACACTCCGGGGCAGGCAGGGCGCCTGCGTGGTACCCGCGGCCAGCCGCCTGTGGTCCCAGGAATGGCCTCTGTTGACTAATTTCTGTACATAATTCCACCCAGGATGAGTCAACAGTCAGGGCAGGCAGGACTCCCCACAGGCTGGCCCCAAGAGCTGTTGAGAGGGGTGAGAAGGCAGAGCACAGGGTGCCCCAGCCGCTGAGACAGAGACCTGCACGCCACCCCCATCAGGCTATCTCCGTCTGCAGGGGCTTCTGAGAGACGCCCCGGGCCCTGCCAGGGGCCAGCTCTGTGGGGGAGGGAAGCGGTGCTGCTCTGCAGAAGTGCTCCCAGGCAGCCCTCACCCGTCTCGGGCTCTGCCATCGGCAGGCCCGGCTTCGCCCGCTCCACCCCATTCTCACCAACCATCCTCCAGAGGCAGCCCCCGATTACACAATGCTGCCATTTATCACGCCCCATGGCCCCACACAAGTCACCGTGACCTGGAGGTGGGCCCAGGGGCCGACCCTTCCCACCCCTGATGGGCACCTGCCTGAACAGGCGGCTTTTCCAGCTGCTCAGACCCCACCCCACCGCTTACTGCCCAGGGCACATGGGGCCAGTCCTGCCATTTCTGGAGCCTCAGGCTCCTTGCCTGTAAAATGGGCCCCTGACGCCTCTCAGGGTTCTTGTGAGGACTGAACGGGACCATGAGCCAGGCTCCCCCAGCATGCAGCAGGGCTCAGGAACTGACGGCTGCCCCATCCCAGCCACCTCCAGGGCCCTCCCCGCAGGCAGCACGTGGGTCCGGGCAGGGAGGGGTGAGAAGGCAGGAGGAGGGGCAGGTCGCTCCAGTAGCAGCCTCGTCGTCACACCTTTGTTTGCTCTCTCATCCTCTCCCTCCTGCGCAGGCCTTCCCATCCCAGCCCCTGCTCGCCGTGGCGGCAAATCCTTGTCAGCAAACCGGCACATTAATTGCTTCTTGGCCACGTTTCAAATGATATCACAGAACCGGGCTGCTCAATTTGAGCAAATGGAGAGGAGGAAGGAGGGGGCTCGGCAGCTCCCGCAAGAGCCAGAGATGATGGGTAGCTCCAGTTACTAATTAATTGACTGCTCAGATGGAGCAGATCTGAAGCCCCAGCAGGTCAGGCGAGCCGGCCCCGGGCTCCCCGCCAGCCCTTCCCTTCAGAGAGCAGAGCCCTGTTCTCGACCACCTTCAGGAGGGGGAGCCCTGGAGTCCTGCTGCCCACCACCCCATGCGGCTGGCAGAGGCTGTGGGCAGCGACCACGCACAGAATCTCACGGTCGCTCCTCCAGCCAGCCCCTTCTAGGGCAGGGATCGGTGTTAACCACATACCCAGACAAGGAAAGCAATACTGCAACCATGATAAATACCGTGCCGAGGAGGCCCACAAAGGCAGGACAGCAGTAATAGTGGGACACGTCTCACCTGGGAGGCCGGGACCCAGACACGAAGAGTGAGGAGGAGCTTGCACCACCCCAGTGCCAACCCAAGGCAGCTTCCCCCAACCCCAATCCCCTGGACTCCCCCAGTACCCCTACACCCCACCACGACAGAAGGCCACTGGCTCAGTGGTCTCCCCAGCCACCAGGTAGGGCAGGGGGTGGCCTGGGGAGTGTGGGGACAAGGTTGGCCAGGGAGGGTTTCACGGAGAAGTTGTGTCCTGCTGCAGTGGGGGCCATGGGCACGAATGGACACACAGGGCCCTGCGATGCCCACACCACGTGGGACCCCAACCTGCCAGGCACTTTCCCTCATATGCAGGCCACATTCTGAGAATGCCCAGGTCGCCATTCCCAGCTGAAGCCACTCAGCCTCTCCTTGCCTGAATGTCAAGATGTGGACACCCAGCCACCCACCCAGCACTCCTGGAAATAGTGTTTCTGAAAGAGCGTATTTGGAGAGGGCGGGACACAGGCCTGGCTTTGAGTCTTGGCTCGGTTCCTTCCTACCTGCGAGACCTGAAACACATCATGTAGCCATCCCTTTTCTGAAAGATGCAAGTAACACTGTCAGCTGAGGGGCAGCGACCACGTCGGGCGTACAAAACCATTAAGAGCACAGAAAACCCCAGTCTGTCCATCGATGACTGCCGTTGCCTTGGCTTCCTTTTCTAGCTATTACTGGGACAGGGGACAGGAAACCATCCTGGGCCCCAATTTCTGCTTTGCCCTACACGTCTTTCCACCTGTGCTACCTCATACCCCCCAGGTACATGTGTAACTAGCTGCCACCTGCCTCCTCCTGAACCAGGATTCACACACCAGGGATCCGGGGTCCTTTCCCGCCCAGAGCTGCCTCACCTTTGCAAAGTGGCAAATTGTTTTGAAATGTTATTGTCTGTACCAGTATTAATCAGTGATGGCTCCAGAATTTCTATAAACAGTGGCTTGAAGGTGGCCATCTGCTTAGAAGTGAGGCTAGGAACTTGTTTGGAGGCTGCATTTGCGCAGAGAACACGCTGTTTTCACCTGGATCGTGTGTTCATTTGGGATATGTTTGGGATAATAACAACAGCAACCACCAACTCCACCGATTGTACCATCCACTGTGCCAAGGGCTTTACATGCAGTCTCATTTAATTCTCTTAATAAGCAACAAGGTATTATTATCTCCATTTTACAGATAAGTAAACTGAGGTTTAGACAAGCTAAGTAACTTGCCCAAGATTTTGCAGCTGGCTCAGGATAGAGCCAACACTCGAACCCAGGCCTGCCAGATGCCAACTCCACCGCCGCTATTAAACGCCACTGCGACCTCCCGGCCGCACACCCCAGCCGCCCCACGCTCCACTCTCCTTCCACTCGAGAACACCCGCCCCACCCCGCCCGACCACCCAGGCCGCCAGTCTGCAGCTGGAGGGCTTCAAACTTCAAACTTCCCGCAAATGGATTTCTGAGCAGGATCTTTTTTTTTTTTTTTTCCTGGCAGGAGGCTGAAAAGGCTGTTCCTCTCGGTTACTGTTGTCTAGGGCTTTTGAAAACATTAGGGAGGCTTAGACCAACTCAGGAAGCCAGCATGTGCCCGCTGATGTCTAAGCCTCTCGCCTGGGTCCCTCCCCCAGCTGGAAGAAGTACAGGGGGCTGCTCCAAATTCCCCTCCGAGGAGCGCGCTCCCTTCGCCAACACACCTGACAGATTCTCTTCCACAGATGCGCCCAGCCCAAGCCTGCGCCGCACAATGAGCCCCACCTGCAAAGAATGTCTACAAATCCTGGGGCTCTGCACAGGGCGGCCGATCGCAGGGAAGGCAGCAAATCCCAGGAGAAAAGCAGAAGCCATCCTGTTGACAATTCATTCGTGTTTCTCCCCAAATCCATCCACAACAGAACTGTTAAGCTCATGTTTCCTCTCCTGTTGCAAACAATTGTAAAAATGATTGGTATCTGCCCTCAGTTAGAGCCCGTCTGCTTCATCCCCAGGCTAAATCTTTCTGGAAGGGCCGCATGTGTGAAAGACACACATTCCCAAGATGTGCAGATAATGCTTACTCTTAGGGACCCTAATCACCCAGCTCAGAGAAGAGAAATGCAAAGGCCAGTCTGTGTAAGTGCTGACTTTCTGGAAACCTGAGGCCTGCTGCAGATGCTGGGCCAGGCACCTGAGGGCAGGAGGGCTCAGCGTGGCCTCTGGAGATCGAATTCTTCACAGGGTGCCATTCTGCTGCTGGAGCTCCCTTGATGAGAACTCTAACCTCCTGCACAGGTCTCCCGTCTTTCTCTATGGCTCTAAAATCTCGTCTCAGAGTAGAAATGGCATCGGGGAATGGCGGAGGGTATGAGGAAGAGAGTTCAGGCAGTAGCCAGGAGACCTGCTTCTGATCCTGGCTCTGACACCAGCTGGCTGTGCCTTCAGGGAAGAGCCTTCACCTCTCTGGGCTTTGGTTTTCTCATCTGAACATTTGGAATAAGTGGCCTCCAAGGGCCCAGCCAATTGCTGGTCCGTGAGCACACATGCAGGTTCAGAGCGGTTTGAGCCAGAGCACTGCGGAGCCCTGTGCCAACAGCCCGTCCCAGTGAAGCCAGGCAGCTGGCACCTACGGGGCAGTCTGGCTGCGGCTACGTACGGACACACCGCAACCGCATGTGGGGGACTGCAGGAGCCCGTGCGACAAATGAAGAGGAAAACACCTCTGCAGCCTGAAGGAACCCAAAACGGATGCACAGAGTCTTTTAAACCAACAATTTCTGTCTTTGATGAATGAATGAACCTTATATAACTCCCCAGATCCATCTCCCCTTCTTCCAGCAAAAGCTCTAATTTTGTTGAAGGATCCATCCCTCCCACACTCTCCATCCACACAGGGTGGAACAGAGTCCCTCATCTAAGCCAATCGCCACATCCATCTCCCGGCCCAGTTATGAGTTCACAGGAAGGCACGTGGCCAAAGCCAGCCCCGTGAGAGCAAGCCCCAGGCCCTCCACCAGCAACTCCGGGACAGAGACTCCCAGCCTATCCCACTGGATCAAATAAGACGGAACGTGGGCAGAGGGCTGCTGCAACCATCTTCTACCCACGTGGAGACAGAATAGAACTAACTCAGCTAGAAGGAACCAACAGGGAGAAAGAAATCCTGCCACGGAGAACGTTCGGGTGCTGGATCGAGCCACACCTGATCCACCCATTGACTATTCAGATACAGAATATTAAAGAAACATCACATCTGATTCCTCAAATTCCTAATCCTCTCTTTGAAAGAATCTTTTGCTGATTCATAGATCAGAACAGCCCCACAAGCACATCCAGCCAATTCTCTGGGTGAGAAATGGATGCATCCAATTATCAATTGATTCAATATTTACTGAGTATCAGCTTTACGCCATTAGTGGTGATCAAGGCACAGTCCCTGCCCTCATGAGCACTCCAGTTGAGGGGCCACAGTGTCCTACACCGGCAGCCCCTCACTAGCTGCTCCCAGCAGTCCTCAGAGCAACACGGTGCCGGAGGCTGGGCAGGGACTGCCCTCCCCACTCCACAGAGAAACAGGCAGAGACCCAGGGATTCAGGCCCACACAGCAAAATAAGGCTAAGCAGGAAGGAAAGGGAACCAATCTCACAAATGCCGTCCTATGACATGACCTCACCACACTCTGACTTAATGACTACACGGGACTCCAAAGTTGGCATCAAAACAAGACCAGCCACGTGCCCCCAAAGGATGGCTGGGGTGCAGGGCACATGCTACGGGAGTCAGAGACTGGCCACGCACCTGCCAGCGGCCCTGTGCCCACTGCCACGCCAGCGGCCCTCCTGGATGTGTCCCAGACGCCAGCCACGCTCCAGGGCAGGGCTTCATCGCCGGGGCCCCCTGGCAAGGCAGGGTTTGTAGGAGTCACAGACACTTCTCACGCAAACCTCGGCGCAGCCCTGACCAAGCGGCCACGCCGCGTGGTCCGTGACAATGGCGAAGGGCCTACGGCGCTGGCGGAGGTCGAGGGCGAGTTCCAGAACCGTCCCGGCACACCGTCCTCGCTCCACACCAGCAAGTCCCAGAGAGGCGCGGAACGAAATCCTCTCTCTTTTTTTTTTTTACCATGATATGATGAACAACAAGAGAAAATAAAAGCTGTTAAGAGATTAGGAACGTGCTTCAGAGTCAGGACGTCCTGAGTTTGAGTCCACGGATTAAGTTTGTACAATGTTCCTTTAAATAATATTAACCACCAGAAATAGTAAGTCACCCAGGGCTTCTAAAATGTAGTTTCCTCATCTGTAAAACGGAGATGACACCTCCCAAGGTCGTGGGTAGCCATGCCGAGTACAGAGGGAGCATAATCAGTGTGGAATTGCCAGCCATAGTTAGATAAATGGCGACAATCTTTTGATTATTCTTATTGTCCCCTCCGAGATGGCCACTCCCTGCCTATCCCCACACAGCCGTAGAACAGAACGGAGGACACACTAATTAAAAACGAGAGAGAAAGAACCTGGGTCTAGAATGATGCTCTTCTACAAACACAAAACATCATAGGGTGAAAAGTATAATTTCACAGAAGCAGCCACGGCCCCCACAGACCCCCAGAGCCGTGTCTGGACACCGCGGCCCCCACCTGCTCCAACCGTCCACCCGCGGCTGGGCGAGAACCACTCCCGTCGGGCGCACAAGGCCGGACCTCAGAGCCCTAGTTCTCTGCCCGTGAGGGGGTTCCAGGTGCATCAGAAATGGCCCCCCAACACTCTCGGGACACTAGAGCCTCGTGCCCCCCAGCCCTGAGACACCGAGTGTAGCTGTCCCAGGCAAGGTGGCGAAGGCGGGCCCTGCAGACACTGACCTCAATGCACAAATCCCTTCCCTGCGCCACATCCCCCTTCCCTCCGTTGCCACGGCAAAAGGGGTTGATTCTGTGGATGACCCAAAAATTGTTTTTATTTCTCTCAAAGGTCACCTAAAATGAGCCACCCTGCCTGTCCGTCATCCGGGTATTTTTCAAGCCTTGAAGGCTAGTCTCCACGTCACCCAAGCGGACCTCTCCCCCTCTGCGGCTGAGACGCGGCCGTCCCGTCACACGGGCACCCCCCCGCCCAGCACCAGCCTGGCAGCCGACGGGCCGAGTTCCCAGAAACAAGAGACTGGACGCTGTGACAGACACTCTCTTCCTGCTCTACTGTTTCCAGCTCGGAAACCACACTAGGGGACCCTCAAGTCGTTCCTCGGGTAGCAGATCGCTGCCAGACACATGGCATGTTGCCGAGCTTCCCCCAGAGAAGACCAAAACTCTGTTGAGCAAAGGAAGAATATTCTTAGGTTAAAAGAAAAACAGGCTTTCAGGGGCCGATGATGTTACGTATAGAGCTCTACTTTTTTATCATTCCCGAACACGCCAGTGTCCCTGTGCGTTCTTTCTTCTTCACATTCAACGCCTGCTTTCGCTCAGCACGCTCGGGCAACGCCTCATTTCCCAAGCTCTCCAGGAAGCAGGTCTCCCAAAGACTCCCTCTCTCCTGAACAACTCTTCCAGTAGCTGCAAACCCCAAACTGAATGCGCCCCAACTACCCATCTTGTGGAGGGATCAACCTGCTTCAGCCAAATGTCCCCAAATCACACCCTTTCTAAAGATCTGGAGGTTTTCTGGGTGATGTCTCAAATTAGAGAATGCTCAGACGTGGTGTCTTGTTTTAACCTCTCCACCATGTCTTCCTCCATCACCCACCTCTATGGCCTCTGCCCTCCTTCCTGCCCTGGGCTGGGTCTGTCTCCTGCTCGCTGGGGTGACAAGCCCAGCACGGCCAAGAGGCTTTCAACCAGCTGCTTCTCAGACACAAGTCAGCCAGATTGTTGCCCGCGTTTAAGATACGAATAAACAGTAATGGGCAGGTCGGGGTGCAAAATAAGAACCTGGCCCATTTGAAAGGCTATCTGGGGAGAGCAGGATCATCAGGCTGGGAGAAATGTTCTATGGTACCCACTCCCCAAAGAGTGGCCCCTGGAAAAGCCAGGCGGAAGGCGTAGCATGATCTCAACTCAGACACCTAACTCTTGCCCCAGCTCTACCTCCCCTCTTGGGACCAGGAGAGTCAGTGCCACAGTTTCCTTAGACGGCAAATGGCAGTTGAGCAGCCTGAGAGTTCTGCGTCCCAGACCCTGCCTGAGAGGAAAGCGTGCTCAGCCCTGGGTGTGGACAGTGGCAGGTGACATCCTGCTCTGCTCTCTCAGCACTGAACACCATCGTGTCCATCCCTGGGCACAGAAGGAAAATGCCCAGGTCAGGGTCTTGAGCCAAACTCCAAATCCGCAGGGGAAAAGCCACGGAAGGAATAGGCTCGGTACCAGCGCCCTTCCTCACACGAACTCAGCGCCTAAACGCCCACGCGCTGGAGTTGTGCTGCCCGAGTCAGAACCCAGCTCCACCCCCTGCCTGCGTGACCCTGGGCAAGATGTTACCACCCACGGCAGTAAAAGGGGGTAACACCGTTGACCTCGTGAGGGTTAAATGAGTTAATACCCTAAAGTACCTAGAACAGTTTCTGACGTATTTATAAGCACTGTTAGCTTTATACGTTTTTTTAATTTTCAGTTTAATTATTATCATCCCTCGCTCCCAAAGCAGAAGCCCTGAAACAAATGGCCTCTCAACTTCTGATGCAAAATCTTAACTTCTGTCTCACTCGTGCGGTACCCTCAGAAGCACAACTGACTTTGCCTCCATCTCTGCCCTGCCCGCCCCCACGCCCGCCCCCCCATCCATCCCAGCATGTCACAGCTCTGGGCCACAGTCAGTGCCTGGTCAGCCTTTGCTGAATGGAACAGATGAGACTCCAGCCCCCTCCCTCCCTACCCCCAGCCCATTTCCTCTCCCTGAGTGTTGCTTTATCTCTGCCCCCCCGGAAAGTAGGACACCAAGGCTTATATGGTTCCCCCATCTCAGGAAGCCCTTAAAAAATACTACACATAGCCCATGAGGAAATGAAACTTTGGGAAACAAGACGGTGATCATGCACAAGCCATGGGAACAAATCCAAAGTGTCCTTTCTGCACTTGGGGAAGTCACAAGGGCTACCTCCTTCCAGGGAAGACATATTTAGGAACTGAAACGGAAGCCCCAAGAACCAGCCTGCAACATCCCAGAGCCCCTCCCCGTCTGCAGACCTGTCACCCGGCAGATCCCGCCAGGGGCAGGGGCTGTGGGCTGCACAAGCAACAGCCCAGAACTGCTTCCCCGGCCAGAGACACGCAGGCTGGAGGATGCCGGGAAGAGCTGCGAGTGCTCACACGTCCACACCCTGCAGTAGTAACAGCCCCAGAGCCTGCCCGCGTCGAGGCCCCACATCTGCACAGACAGGCGCCCGAGTGTCAACACAGGGCCTGCAGCCCTTCTCGCGTGATGCAAGATGCCATAGCAGTGGGGTTTCCACTGCACAGGAGCCCTAGCGCTGGACCCCAGGGCCCATCCTCTCTCCTCCAACGGGGCTCCCCCGGGGAGTTACAGACTCCGGATTGGGCGGGCCTCTTATAAAGCAGCTGGAAGGCGACTGCCCTTAAAAAGGGCCTCCCTCCCTGTCCCCCGGCCTTTACAGGGGCTCCCACCACTAACGAGGATTTGAGTGCAAGCGAGTATGTCGAGAGAGGGAGAAAGAGCTGCACTGAGCTTCCCAGAGCCACAGACGAGCTCCTAGACCAGGGAGAGCCCAGCACGCCAGGACCGTGAAGTCACAGGCTCGGGCTCTAAGAGGCATCCTTGATAATAAGAACTTGACCTTGACCCTGCTGAGCTGTCAGACCACATGACAGCTCCTACGAAGTGCCAGTTAAATATGTTAAACTGAGAAATTGCAACTAGTAGAACCCAAGTCTTTGCCATTTTATTCAAAAATGTTTACTTCATGTTTCCCTATTAAATATAAGCAACTTCCCCCTTGTATATATTTGCACCACATTCACACAATGTGTTCCCCATCAACATTTGAATTATGGGCACAGGCCCTGAAATGTTAGTTTTGTGCTAAAATAAATATTGGAATAATATTCACTCTGCTTTTTTGAAGTAGTCAACATCACAATTTGTGATTGAAGAGCTGAGGCCTCATTTGCTTTGTTAAATAACAAAAGGGTAACCGAGGCAATCCCCCGGGGAAACGGATCAAAATGGCCTCCTGGAACACTGTGCGCCTTTGTAATTGCTTTATCTGCTAACAGTGGTCCCGACCCAGCTTCTCGGACGGCACTGGGCAAATACCCCGAGCCAGGTACAGCTGAAGCCCCCGGACCATCACCAAACCCAGCACGGGTTTCCCAGTGACCTTGCTTGGAGCTCTAGGTTGAAAAAGGAAGAAAGAAAGAGAAAGGAAGAAAAGGAGGGAGGGTTGACATATGCCCTGGAAACAAATCCCTTCTCCCATTCCTCCCTGGGGCACACCGTCTAGAAAAGTATTCTTCCTCCCTTCCCACGGCCCTATGCCTCTCACAGGTGGGTCACCTGGAGCCTCGTCTCCACGGCTTGACGAAAGCAAGAGCCACGAGGGCTCGGCTCAGAAGCACAGCACACTGTGCCCGGCCACACGGGCTCCCGCGTCTGGGCTAGAACTCAGAACTCAGATCCAGGCCACCCACGGGCACAAGCCCACCCCTTAGTTCTGGTGATTCTGATCCTTCTGGTCATTTTAAGGAGCTCAAAATGATGCCTGGGTTGAGGCAGGCAGCCTCCCCCTCCCGAGTGAAGGGGCCCTGGGTGATGACCTAGGCCACCGGGCCGCACTTTGCTGGGTCCCGTCCCCCGGGTGAATTCTCTCACTGGCATCACAAACCAATTCTGTGAGGGAATCCAGGCAGGTGCAAGAATCCCCATTTTACAGATGTGAAAACTGAGGCTCAGAGAGGCTTCCCAAGATCAGGTGGCTAGGACGGAGGTCTCCTCCTGGCCCCCTCCAGTCTGTCCATGAACTACATCCCTGGAGCTTTCCCTCTGTGCCCTGGGAAGTCTGAAAATCTGGACCCAGGGCCTGTCATAAGCGGCATATCATATACCTTCTCAAGAGCTCCATCCCCCCAACTGTAAATATGGGGGCTGCCCTAATTATCATTACGACCCCTGCTGCTAGGAGAAGTATTAGCACTTCAGGGTCCCTTCCAGCTCTGGCTTTCACTCTTACCCTGAGCATCCTTTTGAAATCCAGCAAGCCACGCCCACTGAGAGCTGTGGCTCACAGCTAGGGAGCACCTGCTGCCCGGCCCCCAGCCTTGCGGCTGCACCCCCTGAAACTCCACCAACAAGACCCTGCACTGTATGAGGCTGGCGGCTCCTCCCCGCCCTGCCAAACACACTCACTGCCCCGTAGGAAAAACGTGACGCGGTTGGACCCGACTTGGAGAGCATTAGGTTATGATAATTTGAGCTCCATTCAATTATTGCTATTAAATGCATGAGCAGAATACTGTAGCTGGTGGGCTGGATTCTTGTTAAGAAAAATAAGTGGGTTTATATTTCAAACTGGAAGACATCTCTAACCAAAGAATCCAACTGAATGAAGTAACTTTAGACCTTTTCCTCTTTGGCCGTGCTTTGCTCAGAGGAGAAATGTGTCTTTCAAACCAGAATTCCGGGCCCATTCTGGCGATCTCCTCGGCTTCCACCCAGCTAATTAAATTAAGCCGCAGCCACCTCGCTCCTAACTGGGCGAGAGGGGGCCCATAAATTACGCTGCCCTGAACTCCCCACAAATTGCCTCTCCCCAAAGAGGGCTGCACCGTTTGAGAAAATGCATCTGAAGGCAGTACGTGGTGGTGAGGCCCTGATAATTGGCCCCCCCACTCGCCCGCCAGTGGAGAAATAATGAGCAGCCCAAGCTCAAGGAGGCTCAGCAAACAGGACGAGGAAGGTCCTGGGCTCCAGAACTCAGGCCAAGTGCCGGCCAGCGTTGCTCCAGCCAGCCCAGAGCGCCATGGGAGCGGCGGGGAGAGGGGAACAGGACCCTTCTCCTGGGTGTGGCCTGGCTGTTCCGTCTTAGACAGACTTCCCACAGCCCTGAGCCCCCAGCAGGTGGTGACCTGGACAGTGTGCGGTCAGCGGGTCCTCCAGACCTGCTCCGTGGGTCTGCAGGTTGCACAAACCAGCTGCCACATGTGGAGTGTCCCTGCAGTTGTTCAACATGAGGGCCCTGCCACTCTGAGCACCAGGGTGGCAGCTCCAACTCTGCCCGTCGACTCTCACAAATGGCTACGGAGTAAACCAGACAGGACTTCCTGGAGGAAGAGGAGGAACAGTAATGACCCTTGGGAATTCTGCAGTTACCTAGAGGGGCACCCCCACAAGGCTACCTTCACTCAGCTCTCCCCACTCCTTCCCCAAAACCCCCAGGAGACAGGGCAGGGGGACTTGTTCCAGATAACGTCTCTGCCTCTCTGTATTCCCAGCAGAAGTTACTATTTTTCTGCCAAAGCAAAGCGAACTCTCTCCATCATTTCAGCAATGGGAGTGGCCCCCATTACGTGCGGGGGAAGTCCCCCGGGTGCCCGGGGAAGAAAATCAGCGAGAACCGCGCAGCAGGGAGGGCAAAACGCAGGCAGGCCCGGGGTGGGAGTTTGCAGAGCGCTAATCCTCCGCGCCAAGGGACTGATTTTAACAAGGCAGGCTGTTTGCGAGGGGATTCGGGTTGACTCACATGTGCTGTTGTGGCAGCCTCTTCTGCTTTGTTCTGTATTCAGAATTTTCTCATTTCAGGCTTTCTCATCCAAAAATGCCTGTGCTGTGAAAACCAGCACCATTTCGGACAAGTCCTCAATTTAGGAGACATTTTCTAAACGTCACTCCTCTGCAGCACGCTGCCACTCAAAAAGGCACGGAGGGGAGGGTGATTCCAAGCTAACTCCCCATCCACATCTGCCTCTGCTCCCTGCTGAGCTGGGCCAGGGACCCTGGGGACGGGGCCGAGCCCCTTGGCTGAGGAGCAGGCCGGGTAATTGGGCTCTGCAGCTACAAAACCCCGACGGCCTCAGGGGAGCCAGGGCAGGTCCCCCGGCGCTGTTTTCTCGAGCCGCTCTCCCGGAATGTGGGCGACAGCTGTAATAGCGGACATCATCGAGCACCATGCACCAGGCACCGTGCCAGGCGCTTTACATGCACCATTTCATTTAATCCTCGCAGTAAGTCTGTGAAGTGGGCACCATCACCCCCTCTTACAGACAAAGAAACTGAGGCTTAGAGGAGTGAAGGAAGGCGGCCAAGGGCCCACAGCCGACCGTCGGTGGAGCTGGGTTTGAACACAGCGCTGGCTCCCAAGCCGGCCTTCAGCCTGTCTGTGCTCAGGCCGTGCATGTATCTGCCCCGTGCCTGGGCTTTGGGAGGCAGTGGGTGCAGGGTGCTGCACTGGGAAGAACTGGTGAGCACAGAGGGAGGAACCTAAGTCTGCTGCTCGCCGGCCTTCCTGGTAAGCCAGTCCCAGCCCGTTGCGGGGAGGAGGATTTCCAAGCGCACCTTGACAGGACCGCCACGGTGCATCGGGAGACCCAGGTCGGGGGGCAGAGCAAGACCTTCCGTGCAGGCTGAGGGGCAGTGTCTGGCACAGTGCCAGAAGCAGCTGGGACCTCAGAAAGCTGCCCCCCCCGCACCACCCAACCATGTCTACCAAAGTGCTGGAGGCAGCTGGCTGGGCCACTTTCTGAGTCACAGAGGGGTGTGGGTGACGCCAGGAAGCCAAGCTGAAAATTGACCTTCTCCCTGAGGTCACTGCCAGCATAGTGCTGGTCACGTGGCAGCATCGGCCAATGGCTTGACCTGCTGCAAAGCGGGAGAGGGCAGCTGGACCCGCACGTGACACGACCAGCATTGGAAAATCCACCAGTCCCTTCCCCCGGCAAGGGGACCAGCAGAGAACATCCGGCAAAGCCACCACCACCTGACGGAGGCCAGACGCAAGCACAGGCACCCACTCCGACTGCGCTCAATCGCTGGCACGCCAGGATGAGGCAGCCACACCTGCCCCAGCCGACATCCCTTCTCTCAGCCCCCCTGGATAAACACAGGCTGATTGGCACCCACTTTGAAATCTGAACCCCCGAGATGCAAACCCAGGGTTATAAGCGATCAGACTTCGTTAATTCTGCCAGGCGTCACCCACAGGACTGAACACGGCTTTCGGGGTGTGGCCACCGTTAGCCAAACCAGCCACATCTGCTTGCGTTTCATCACCAACATGGTACAGTTTGACTTTCAGCTGACCTTGAAATTCACAAACTCCAGCAGGAGACGGGGTGGAAGTTGGGGGGGAGTGGATGGGACAAGCGAAAGCCGCTAAAAGGAAGCAGAAATAAAACAAGCTGGCGCTGCCCTGGGCCCCCCAAAATTAAAACCAAATGAACATATCAAAAGGCACTTTCCCTGCTATTTCGGCTCCAACACTCCTCAGCTTTAATCAAGTCCCTGGGAGAGGAAGCCTCGAGCGGCTGTAACTTCCCACCTGCCTTCACCTGCGCAGCTCAGCACTGAGTCTGGGAGTTATTTGGGGCTGGTTCACCCCAAATGCACAAACTCTTCCACAATGCCTCCTCCCCAAGCCAAGCCTGGTTCCCTCGGCCCTGACGGCATCTGCGGCCTGGACTCTCCGCGCCCAGAGAGCAGCAGGAGGAGGAAGGCTCCAGAGAGCACCTCCGTGTAAGCCCCAGCTCAAACAGACCAGGTCTTCAGACACAGAGCACACAGCTGCCGCTGGCAGGGCCGGACATTGGCACCTAGGGGTGCTAACAGCTGTGCCTTCCACCTCCTGGGGCTTCCAGAAGGGAGAGGAAGGGACAGCACAAGCGTGAAGAGGCTGCCTTTCGATCCAAGCCACGCCTCTCTCCCTCCTCGCTGTGGGACCACGGGCCAGCCCCATCCCAGAGCCCCCAGTGCCCGGAGCAGAGCAAGACCAGGAAAGACGATCAGCGATGCAGCTTTTCCTAGCGCAGTTACACATGTTAACGATAAATATACGCACAGCTCTTCGCTTTGCAACAACTCTTCAGTCCAGCTTCACGAGAGCAGCCGGGGCAGGGACTGCTGAGGAGCCTGCTGGAGACGGGAGGTGGGAGGAGGGCTTGCCAAGGCCACACAGCTGGGCCGGGGACAGCAGAGCTGGGATGAGACTCTGGTCTGTCTGGCGCCTCAGTCTGTGCCCATTCCATGGTTTCATGCCGCCTCTGGGGGCCTCTCCAGCTCTGGCATTCACACATCTGTTCCAAGACTGCCGTGAGGTTTGCTCCTGGGGAATCTCCTCCAGAGAAATCACAGTGTCTACATGCTAGCGTGAGCCCTCAGAGTCCCAGAGCAGAGAAGCTAGAGCAAGCGAGAGGCGTCATGCAAGGGGCAGGGGCCACGCTCCCTCGGCCCCGTCTGCAGAAAGAAGGGCCGCGCTCACTGCCTACCAGGTGCTTCCCACCTTCCTCTCATTCAGCCCCCACCAGCCTGAGACAGGAGCTATTATCACTCATTTGACACATTCATTCTTTACTCATTCAACAAACGTGATTGCTTACATGTGTCAGCGGCTGGATGGGAACACTGGGCGCAGAACCGGTGACTTACCCAAGCCCCCGCCCCAAGTATACCAGGTACACCACTTGTGGTGGAGCCCTACAAGCATTCCATTTTTCCTTTCTGGGCTTGTCACCCCTCACCCTAGAAACTGTCTTTTTGGCGGTGTGTTCCAGGGAGCACGGGCTGTTTGTGTAAGAAACCGAGTCAATGCTAATGGGCTTGCCAGCCTCGGCTGGACTCCGTGGCCACTGGCCTCCCAATCAGCTGCCTGTGGGCTGGCAGTAGGGACAGCTGTCCTGCCATGGAGTGCAGAGGGGCCCGTGCCAGGTTTGCCCAGAGCAAGGCTGGCCAGCCCTGACGCAGCCCCTGCAGGGCCTCCCCTGCCAAGGGCTGGTGGCTCCATCCATGGGCCAGCTCACGGCGCCAGCAGCAGGAAGCCCCCGCACAGCCTCCCTGCAGGGCCAGGCCAGAGCAGCAAGCCTCGGGAGAGGACGGGCTGCAACAGGTGAGGGAGAAAATTGGGACACCCGTGAAGGCGATAGGCAGGTGGAGGGCTGGAACTGCCAAACAAGGCCTGGTACCTGCCACATACTCGGTGCCCCATCAGCACTGGTTGGTGGCTAGGAGAGGCCCTACAGGGTGCAAACTACACCTGGGAAGAGAAAGGTGTAGGACAGTCTAGAAACAAGCATTTGTTGAACACCTGCCAACACCATGGCACAGGGAGAGAACTGGGAGAAACCAAACGCTCAAAGAGCAACATCCAGCCCTGGGTGCTCCTGGCTCAGGGGGGCCAGCCTGCCCCACAGGGCCTCAGACCCCACCCTGAGGGTCATTCCAAAGAGTCCAAGGCACTGTCTGTCTCCTGCCAAGGACAGCCCTGAACTAAGCTACTCCCATGTGGCTCTGCCCTCCTGGGCCCAGCCCTGGCCACCAGGCTGCAGCACAGGGTCCAGCAGGTGTCCCCAAGTTCTGGGGTCACCCCTGCCACACTCACAGAACTCTTCTGGGCACTCCAGGCCTGCCTGGGGATCTCAGTGTTGAGGTGGCACGGGGAGTAGAGCAGCAGTGAGGACATGGGAGCCTGGGGGTGACGAGTACTCTCAGGGGCCCGGGAGGTCGATATGCACACCTGACCACGACCACCCTCCTATGTTCGGGTGGCCAGGCAGGCCTTGAGCTTATGCGGGAGGTGGGACAGTCTTGTCTCAGGTTCAAGTCCTAAGCCTGGCACTTAACCAGCTTCCAGCAGGCCCCTGGGCCGCAGCTTCCTCAACTAGAATTAGGGGTGTTTGGGTGACACGGGGTTTCTGTGAGCAGAGGAGATGAAGGGATCATCTGGTGGCTGTGCAGGACCCTTCTTCCCGTACCTGAGTCCTCTCACTGTCCCCAGCCTTCCTGGGGCAGAAAGTCACTGGCCCCAGGGTGCCATGCCAAATGGCCCCAGAGCCAGGGCAAGGCCCTTTTGTAATGTGAACGAAAGTCAAACCAAAGCCCTTCGAGTGGGGTCCCTGACGGTGGGTTCCCAGGGTGGGAAGATTCCTGGCCAGGAAGGAGGCCTTTGCATCCCTCTAGGACGAGGGCCAGGAGGAGCATCTTCCTCCAGGTGCCCCCAGGACAGGATTCCCGCTTTGATCAAATTCTCTCCAGGAAGGAGGAAGCAGCCTCTCTCCCCTCAGCCCCCAAGAAACAAGGCTGCCCCAGCTGCACCGACTTCCACGGGCTGCAACCAGGACCCGACCCGCGGCAGAGCAGGGCGCACGCGGTTCCGGCCCACGCGGCCTCCGCAGCTGGACGGCTTCTTGACAGTTATTGGCAGGACCTCGCTACCGAGGACGAGCGGGGGAAGGGGCGAGGGAAGAAAAGCCAATTTCGTTTCGATTGCTGACAGCTGTCCGTAGGAAAGCGGAGGCGCGTGCCCACGTAATCTAAACTCGAGCGGCCCAGGTCTCCCCTCGACCCAGAAATGAGCTTGTTAGAAGACTGCGGATCCCAGCCGTTTCCCCTGACAGCTTCCTTCCCCTAATACACGCAGCAAATTGGCAACCTGTCCTCGGGCATTTGCATCCCGCGTCCCTGGAGGGAGATATCTCTATTATTCTGTTTTGGATAAAGGAGGCTGTTTGAGATGACAGGTAGCAAAGGCCTCTTTAATAAACCACGCGAGCAGCCAGAGAGCGCCGGGCTGCGGAGAGGGACTTGGCAAATAGGTAGATTTGCAACCTGGGAGCATTAGCGGGGCCCGCGGAGCCCCGAGCAGGGGAATGTGGGGGCTGAGATAAATCACCCCCTTGTTGTGCTGGTTTAACCATCTCACTGAGGGAGCCTCCGTCCGCTCCCACCTCCACCCGGCAGCCTCAGGAAACGGACGCACACGTGGCTCTGCGGCCTCGGACTTGCACGCAAGCTGCAACTTCCTTCTCTGAGCTCATCGCGGGCCGTGGGGCGGCGAAACTTCCACGTCAGTTTGCAGACCTTTGAAGAATGGTCTCTGCCCTTCCCTCATCTCTATCCCGGTCTCTACTGCTAGTAAATCTATTTTTTTCAATCATCCCAATTTTAAGAAAAATAAACATTTACTCAGCACTAATCACGCTCCTCCACTGAACTGCCCTAAGCCACGAAAGCACATTCCCCCCTCGTTCCGTTCCCCTCGATGCGACTATTTACTCCATTGTACAAACAGCTTCTCATTCAATTTTCTCTTTCTGGGCTCTATCTTCTCCCCCTTTCCTTAATCCCAAAGGAGCCGGGCAAGGATGCTGGGCTCTGTCCAGTGGTGTGCTGGTAACTATTTAACAGCCAGCTCCCTGAGAAAATAAATAAAAACCTGATTTGTGGTGTTTGCCGATTTCTGTGGTGTAAATACCACCGCTGTGGCCGATTTCAAGCTTCCAGCGAGATGTCGCTGAACTCAGAGTTGGGAAGAAATGTGCACAGTCTGCTCGTGAGCTGGCTCCAACACCCTGTTGGTTCTGTCCCTTCGTAGTCCTGTCTCCTTCCCTCAGCCCAAGGAAAAACACTCCCGACCCTGGAATTCAGTGAGCACCCACACGTAAACCTTGCCCTGACCCCAACCGCACCCCTCCCACACACCTCTCCTGCCGGAGGAACAGGCTTCCTACCTGCGCCGCGTCGAGAGCTCTTCTCCGCAAACATCCGGGTTCAAGTCGCAGCTCCACCGTCGCTTAGAACACTGGGTACCTTCCATAACCATTCTGTGCCTCAGTCTCCACAAGTAGGGGTGGAAAGTCTTAGCTCACGAGGGTTCAGGGAGGCAATGCGCGGCACACAGTAGGTGCTCAGTAGTGCTGGCAATCCTCCTCGCTCACCTGGGGACAGTGTCTCTGACACAGACTCAGCAGGACGCCCCCGCTTCCTTCCCCAAGGGCTCGCCGCGCGGCCGAGGGTTGCCCGAGCAGGGCTGGGGCTGGTTTGCTTCTCAAGGGCAAACGGATGCAGCTGTGCTGAGCCCGGGGCAGAGCCGCGAAGGCCCGCCCGCCCCGCTCCCGCAACACCTGCGCTCCTGCCCGTGCTCCGCGCAGCCGCTCTCCACCGTGGCTGCGCATCGCAAGCACCTGGGAGGCTTGGCCGGCTACTCGCGCCTGGGTTTCCCAGGCCCCCACATTCTGACTTAATAGGTCTGAGGGGCCAGGTGAGCACTGGGATTATTTTTTCAAATCTCTCCACGTGATTCTGACGTGCAGCCACGGTTGAGGACCGTGTGGAGGCTGATGCGCAGGACCACTCGAAGTCACAGCTCAGCACGAGTGCGAGGTCAGCTTTTGTTCTCAGCAGACTCTGGCCTGACGCCACTTTTGGATGGATGCATCCTTCCTGGTACCGCAAGGCCTAGGCCAGTGGATCCCTGTGGCTGGAGTGACCCACAGAAGCCACGTTGCAGAGGGGATTCCGACAACCAGTGGGGCCAAGGTCTAGGTGGTCTGTACGAGCTCCCCAAGCAGGAATGCTGGGGTTTCATGCAAGCCCCCGTGTGCCTACCTCAAATGCCTGGACCTTTCCTGCTCCGAGAACCCAGTCGGGGCTGTGATCGGGTGAAAAGCACTCTTGGGGGTTGTGCGCACACGTCCTACAGGACTACACAGTGGCCTCAACCAAGGGCAGCAAACGCCAACACTGGGGACCAGGGGCTAATTTTCCAACCTCGACCAGGAACAAATCTGGAATCCTCCTGGGCACTGTCTGGGCAGGTGGCCAAAACTCACTGTGTCCCCTGCAAAAGAGGGAGTGGCATTGCTGTCTCCCAACGTGCCTTCCACGGTTCTGTACGATGTTCATCGGGAAAACGGGAGGGGCATTCTTAGATTCAAATACATTCGACGGAAGCTAGATTTAGAAAGTTAAGTCGGTTTCTTTACTGCAGGACTTCTCTGAGCCTTTGATACAATAAAGTGCATGAGGAACCTCCAAGAGAGGAAATAAGATTCAGTGTTTCCTGAATTTATCAGACCACGGGACCTTTCTCCCCGTGGTATCTCCCAGGACCAGCGATCCACAAATGTATCTGGCAAAGGCTCAGGAACAGCGAACGTGGCTAACACAGGCCCTGCTATGACATCAGGAAGAACATGAGCCTCCTGTCCCCTCCCCACCAAAGAACGGTCACCCAGAGGAGGAAGCACAGGGGCAGACTCTGAGCCCAGGATCCACTCCAGATCCCACAAATAGGCTTGAACAGGCTTGGGCAGAGTGTGGATTATGCAAATACGTATTGAGGGACTTTTTAAACACAGATTATTCACCCAATTAACTCTAATGGCCCCTCAGAGCTGAGAGAGCTATTGTGTAAACATGTGGGCTAAACGTGGCCTCGGCCCCCAGATTTCCTCCAAAGACGGGGTTTATGAGTCCCCCATAAGGGGTCCCTCTGGGCCCCAACTTGGCAGATAAGTTCATTGCCCGGAAGGGAATTCTTGCCTAAAATTTGAAGAGAGTAAGAATAAAAAGAAGGTTCCAGTCCCCTTTAAGTGAGCAGGGAGCTCTCTGGGTACAGATTTTATATATTTTTTCATTTGCCGTAAAACGTGCATTGTAAGACACAGAACATCTGGTAGCCTCTGGTCGCCTAACCCTGTCCGATAATGGGAGAAATTGTAGATTTCTCTCCAGCGACCACTCACAGTCACATATTCCAAATGTTTCTCACTAGATACAATACAGCAGGGGGAGAGGCAGACCCCATGCCTGCCTCATGAGGGGGCGGGAGCCCCAGGCCCGCCGGCCCTGCCTGAGTCCAGGGAGGCCAGCTCCCCAAAAGTGAGGCCTCCCCCCGGAGATGAGGCCAGGGCCCAGCTTCCCAACACAGCCACGGGACCTGTCCACAGTCAAGTCTGCTGACCAACAATTTTCCAACTTCACCCAGGAACAAGTCTTCCAGAATCCTCCTGGGCACTCAGGCTGGAGGGGAGGGCAAGAGGCTGAGGGCCCACCCCTTACAGACCTGTGGGAGGCCAGCCGAGAGCTGGCCCTTTCTCGGCCCCCAGTCTGCTCTCATCCACCCACCCACGCAAGCTGGAAGCCTGCGAGTCATCGTTTTCCTCCCCCCTCCCCACTGCCGTGCCCGACCTGTCACCACGCCTGGTCACCTTGGCCTCCTGAACATGCCTCCTGCATCCTCTCCATGGCCACAGCCCCCACCCCACCCTGCCAAGGCCCTCCCTGTACAACTGCCCCCCTCACTGGTCTTCCAGCTCCCTCTCTGCCCTTTCTCCATCCATGATCCCTTTTTGAAGTGCAAACGTGATCTTGTCTTTGGCATAGACTCCTTCCTCCTGCTGCTTGGTAGAGAGTTGAACACGGCTCATGGCTGCCTGAGCCCCACTCTTCCCTCCTGTCCTGTCCAATTACCTCCCATGTGTTCTCTGGAGCTCAGCTCAAACGTTGCTTCCTCCAGAGAACCTCCCCTGATGCGTGACTAGCTGAGATCTCTCCGCCCCAGCAGGCTCTCACAGCACCGTGTTCCTCCACCATCCCCTGGTAGCAGACACCCAGACAGAAATGATTCCCAGTGCCCAGCACCTGGCACACAGTGGTTGTTCAATACATATTTGTTGGATGAAAGGGCTCCACCAAGAGACACAACTGGGGAATAAGACATCTATGGGCCTGGCACTAAGAATGGTGGCAGAAGCTAAGAAGAGAGGGAAGAAATGGCAGTCACATCGTGGGCATGATCTCCCTTGATTTAACCCTTCCAACAGCCCCGCCACGTCAGTGCTACTAAGTGCATTGCGAACAGGTGGTGAAGTCAGGATTTGAACCCACAGCTAGCTGACTCCAAAGCCCATACTCTTTCTCCTACAGGAGCCTGCCTAGGAGTCTAATAGAACAACTGGGCTTGGTCACGCTGCCAGGTGGAAAAGAGAGGGTGGGTCCAAGCAGAGGACTTGGCGTGAGCAGAGGGTGGCGGTGTGAGACGCAGTGTGTCTGGGAAACGCAGGTGCCTCCACAGGGCTAGCGGAAGTTCTAGAGAACAGCGAGCCCAGAGCTGCCTGCAGAGCCTCAGGGAGGAGGTCGCTGCATGCCGTTCTTAGGAGCCTGCGCATTATCCTGGCTGGCAGAGAGCGTGACCTTACACCTCTCCTCCATGCCAGAGACGGCGCCAGCCGCTGCGTCATCGCAAGTGGGTGAGCCTATGCAGACCCTTTAGGCGATCAGCATCACGTCACCCGGTCCAGGACAGAACAAACAAGCAAACGAGCAAATGAACGACAAGCACGATACACCTATCCCTCAAAAACAGACTCTGGGTCAGCATCAGCAATCAGCATCCCTTTAGGGTCTAAGGGGAAAATACATCCTACTCCTGGTGCGATCTTCTGAGGGCTCACGGGACTGGAGAGGAGGAAGATTTGGGCACCAAGAGAGTGCTTGAGTACGAACTTCAGCCCATTGCCTAAACGCAAACCCTCCCTCCTCCTCCTCCCGGAGGCTTCTAGGGGAAGAGAGCAGTCAGGTCCTCCCAGCCACTCTCTGCCTGAAAGTGCGGCTCCCACACCTCCTCTCTCCCCACCGCCTGTGCACCCGGCCCCCTTCGCAGCAGAATAAAGCACCCCCGGGTTTTTACCAGTGGTTCCATGGTATCCCGTCACCCCTCCCACGCCCCCGTCCTCAGTGCTCCTCTCTGGCCCATGATCGCCGTGGCCCTCTCTGGGATGACAGCCTCCTGCGGGGCTGGGCCCACCTCACCCCTTTGAGTGGCAGCCGGATGTGCAGGCACCTAACACTCCCTGGGGCCTGGAGCCACTTCGGTTTGTGTTCACATGTTGGCTGACTCCAAATCCACTGAGCAACCAACATTTCCTGAGGACCTACTGCGCGCCAGACACCGATGAGAACACAAAATGGCAGTAAACCTAAGTTCCCCGCCTCATCGGATTAACAAGATTGCATCTCCTGGAACATGATAACAACACGAGCTTGAGGGAAAGTTCAAGAAAAGAGGCGTTTGAAGGCCTGTGCCCAAGTGTCCCGTGGATGACGCAGCAGAAAGCTATCGGCATTCGGAAGAGAGAGCGCCCCAGGCCCCTGCCCTAGGCCGAGGAGGGAAGACTTCACAGCAGAGCCAGAGGAAGATTTGAGCTGAGCTTTAAAGATCAGCCAGAATTTTGGTACGCGGAGAGAAGGGGGCTGTCAGTGCAGCCGGGCAGAGGGACCTGGACGAAGAGAGACTGAGAGTGAGAAACCGCACCCACAGACCTTGGGCAAGTGACTCTGTGACTGGGCCCAGACAGACCGCGGGTCCCAAAGACTAACAACCCCATGCACATACCTGTAAGTGCGTGTGCACACATGCACACGTGCACACCTGGCATCGCTGGCCAGGATGATTATGCAAATCTGACGCTGGGCCACTTCTCCCACGGGAACCAGCCATCGGGCAACACTTAGGGTGCTAAAAGTACAACCAGGAGGTGCCAATCTCAACAGTGATGCTTATCAAGAACTTGGAGCACACCCATGGTGTCAAACACGGAGACCACGGGGCAGGGAAGGCCCAGACAGGGAGCCGGCGCACACCACCCCCCAGCACTTCCCACGGCGGTTTAGCAAGGCCTATCCTCGGGGCCGTCAGGAGGTTCCAGGGGATTAGGCTGTGGTTTTACCTCACACCTTCACACGGCCGTCCCTGGCAGCCACGAGCTGCTCCCGCTGCAGGGCTTACTCGACAGGCACTCATCAGAGTGCGCCCAGGCTCGCCACGGCATCTAGGAAAGCTGACACTGCTGTCCGCACGGCAGGGGCTTCGGGAAAATTCTCTCCTGCTCTGGCATCATCTTCTTCATCTAAATGTGGCAGGGTTGGACTACATGATCTTTAAGAACCAGTGCATTCTACAGCTCTGAGACCCAAAGGAATCACATAATTCCCATCTGCTCAGCAGTGGGGCAGGAGCTCACCTGGGCACAGCCCGACCTGCTTATTTCCAGGAGGGAGACCGCCAGCCAGCCAAGTCTTCAGTAGGAACTTGTGTAACAGCTCTAGACTGGGCACACATAATCCCATCACCACGCCAACAGGCCAGTTCCCGTCCAGCTGGAGTTCTCCAGGCCCCTCTCCACGGGCTGGGAGGCGGGAAGAGAGGTCACTCAGGGGCAGTGTAGGGCAGTGGGAAGGGCTGGCCAAGAACACGAACAAGTAATTCACAACATGAGAAATACGGAATGGCTACTAACAATCAAATAAATGTAACCAGACACAACATGTAACTTTCTGCTACCATATCAGCAAAGAACAAAAAGATTAACAAAGCCAGGTTGGTCAGGGTGTGGGGAAGTAGGCATGTTCATGCAACGGCAGTGCCCTGGCGGGGGCAGTTTGCTATTGTGCATCAGAATGACAGATGTGCACACCTTTGCTTAGTAGAATGCGCACGTGCAAGTCACCTTTATTTCACTTAATAAGAGTCATGATGCTGGCATATTGTTATATTTTTATTTTTTGGAGACAGGGTCTCACTCTGTCACCCAGGCTGGAGGAGTGCAGTGGCACAATCGTACCTCACCGTAAGCTTGAACTCCTGGGCTCAAGCGATCCTCCCGCCTCAGCCTTCCAAGAAGCTGGGACTACAGGTATGCACCACCTCACCCAGCTAATTTTTTTTTTTTTTTGGTAAAGATAGGGTCTATGTTGCCCATGCTAGTCTTAACTCCTGGCCTCAAGCGATTCTCCCACCTCAGCCTCCCAAAGTGCTGGAATTACAGGCGTCAGCCAATGCTCCTGGCCCTATTTTATTATTAGTTATTGCTGTTAATTCCTTACTATGCCAAATTTACAAATTAAACTTTATCACAGGTATGTTTGCAGAGGAAAAACATAGTGTATATAGAGTTCAGTACTTTTTACAGTTTCAGGAACCCACTGGGGTCTTGGAACACACCCCCTGTGGACAAGGGGGTGCGGTCGCAATCTCAACACTTTGCAGTGGGTGTGTGCTACCTTTCTAATCAGAAAAATATGCTAAAAGTAGAAAATATCTATACAAATATGATCTTAATGAATATGGAAAATCCACCACGTGCGATTATGTAGGGAAGAAAAGCAAATCACAAACAGCACAACACACCACATAAACGTGCCCGTTCGCAGGATGGCCACCAAAACGTCCACATCCCCAGGGAGTGGGGTCTTCATCCCGCTTAACTTCCTTATTTTCTTTACTTCCTTTGTAATTTTATGTATCGTCTGAGAAATTTGAAGGAGCATATGTCATTTTTATTTTCTAAAAATCTCCCACTTTACTTCTCCAACCCAGGAAAAATCCATACCGAGCAATGAGTCCCTTTGGTTGTGTCTTTCTGCTTTGCCATGGTGTCCGCAGAGCTCGTAAGCGGCTGGCCCACAGCAGCTCCAAACACAGTGTTTTTGAATGTCTGAGAAATAAAGGGCAAGCCCAGCTCCCACATATGCGAGGAGACCCCCACCCACCCCAGCAGTTCTGCCAGCTGTGTAAGAAATGCCTGGGCTGCCCACATGTGCCCAGACCCGAACTCTGCGTCACCCGGGCCCCTCTGATCCCTCCCGGACCCACCGCCAGCTTGCACTGATACTACATTCTGACCCTGGCTCCGGAAAGGAGACCGCTCCCTCTCGCCTGATGCTCTGAACACATCAGAGGCAGCCTGGGAGGCGGGCACCAAAGGAAGGGGCCAGGGGCGGAGGGGGGCAGGGAAGCACCATCACCATCACTGTCCCAGATGCCTGTCACTGAGCCCCTCTGCGCCAAGCACACGGCACTTCTCACGTACCATTTGTCAGTCAGTGTCCCTGTGACACAGATGGGGAAAGTTGGGCTTTAAGAAGGCAGGTCACCTGCCCAAAGGCACACAACTGGTAAACTGAAATTCAAATCCAGACTCCATGACTCCAATACCTGTGTTCTCAACCACTGCTGTGCTCCAAGGAGCAGGCAGAGAGCGGGGAGGCCCACGGCCCCATCGGCACGAGAGCGGCAGCAAGACAGAGTCTGGGAAGGGAGAGCATGTTTGAGCACAGCACTAGGGACAGTGGAAAGGCTCCACTCTGCCACTGTGTGAGGGGTGGGGTGGCAGAGTGCCATCCGCTGAGCCCCGGGAATCTAACCCAGAAAAGAGGCTGCACATGCCCAGAGGGGACGCCCTCCATGCTCTGGGACGGGATGGCGGGGGAGGCTTATGAATCTCACCCTGGTTGCCTGTCCTCCCCGGGTGCCTGTTCTGTGGTTTTGCTCTCACATCTCAGTCAGGAAGAACCTCCCCGCCCCCTCCCCTGCCTGGGGTAACAGGTAAGCACTGAGGGCCCAGTGGCAGCTGGAAGTCCTGTCTCAGGAGCCCAGGAGCTCTGGTCCAGCAAGAGAACAGCAGCCGCCTCCGTTCTCCGAGTGCTCACCTTCTGTCGGGCTGGGAGCTGTACGTAGATGAACTCGGCCAAACTCTAAGTCATAAAAGTAAGCACTATCACCGACCGCAGTTCACAGGTGAAGAACTGAGTTGCGGAGAGGTTAGGCAACTCGCTTAAGGTCACACAACCAGGACGGCGGAGAGGCAGGACTGGACCCAGGCAGGATGGCCCCTCTTAATTGCTCTGGTATGGAACCGGAGGCCAAGAGCAGGTGGGAGAGAGGATGGAGGGAGAAAAGAAAAGGGCCAAGGACAGAGCCCAGGGCAATAGCCATGGGTGAGGAGCTTCCCAAGGACATGAAGCCACCAGGAAGGAGCAGAAGGAAATCAGCAGTGTCCTTGACAGTGAGCGCTCAACATGTGCTTGAATCCGGCAATGAACAGACGGGCACGTGAAGGCTGAATGAACGGCAGTGGTGCAGACACCGCGAAGCAGGTCGCTGGAGGAAAGAGGGTGCGTGTGGGCAGCGGTGCCCACCGCAGAGAGGCAGGAGGGCATCTGGAATTGAGTAGGGGCTGCCAGCTCCGGCCTATCCCCGCCCGCAGGGCTGGCCAGCCAGGTAGGAGAAGCCCCAGTCCACCCCGCACAGCTGCAAAACAGTCTCCTCCTCTCCAGCCACTTGGACCCCTCCTCTGTGCCAGGCTCTTTCGAGTGCAGAAGGGATTTGCTCCCCAAACAGTTTGCAGCTATGATGTTTCTAAAGCTCATGCTCTAGACGTTGCCTACTTAGAACCAGAAACTCCTCCATGACCCAGCTGACAAAGAAGAGTGGCAACTCTGTATTTTCTTTGATTTTGTTTCAAAGAAGAAGAGCCCAGAATTGCGTTGTTGACTGTATCTAAGTTACTCCTTTTCCCCATATATGGCTGGGTCCGCTGTTCGCCAGGACAAGCCGTGTTTTCCTTATTAAGCAATATACAAAGTTAGCAAACAGAGACCGCTCACTGCCCCGCATCCCAATCCCAACTGCCACGGCTGGAGCCAGGGCCTGAGCAGGCTGCAGAGCATCAGAGGGCCCCGGCAGCGGTGGGGCACAGACAGAACACCGGACTTGGGGTCGGGGGCCTGTCCCAGTCTGGCCACCACTGACCCAGGTGCAGCCCTGGGCATCCACGACAGCAGTGCCTGCTGGGTGCCAGGCTCGGGGGAAAGTCATGCGGAATCCTAACAACCCCAAGGTGTGGGTATTATTCTCCCCATCTTACAGATGCGCAGAGTGAGGCACAGTCGGTCACCCGGCTGGGATGGCAGAGGTGGGGAGGACCACGTGCTGTCCGACTGCACGGCCCATCTTTTCACTTCTCCACGGCCCACCTCTCCTCTCTGGGCTCTGGTTTAACCCATCTGTAAACTGAGACAGTTGGAGAAACAGTTTCTCAAGCCCCCTCCGACTCTCACCCGAGCACGTTATGGGGTATGAGACCGTCCCACAGGCCCTTCGGTCAAGTCTGGAACGGGTAACGGGTATGTGGAGACACAGACCCTCCCCGCCCCAAAGCAGGCCCTGACACAGCAGTTGCGGCCCTGCTGGACCTCAGAACAGGGCTGCACTCCTGCCCGCTCACAGGTTGGGTTTTCTCCCAACCCCGGGAGAAAACACAGCCCCGCACCGCCTGCACACGTCCTCCGCCTGCCGTCTGCGCCGCCCAAGTCCCCTGTGAGTCCCAGGCCTCCAGCATTCGACATGGGGACCACAGGAGGCTGAGGGAAAGCGTCGTCCTCCCAAGGGCACGGATCCAGCGTGGCCCTGAAGCAGACGGGCCCCAGGCCCCACCTGGCGTCTTTGGAAAATGCAAGACTGGGCTGACTTCAGGGGACTCGCTGCTCCTCAGAACCACCTGGGGGGCACGGCTGGGGCAACCTGGGGCTGCAGGGCTCCAGCCCAGGCTTCTAGAAGGGAATCCCAGGGGTGGGCCCCGAACCCGCATGCTTGCCCAGCACCCCGGATTTTATGATGCCGGCCCTAAGACCCTCTGCCCTAGGACAACACACGCTGGTGTCTCCCCGTCGCTTCCCCCTCACATCCTTATTCCCACCGCCAACCCCCTCCTCCTCCTCTTCCTCCTCCTCTGCATACATGAACCCAAACATGCACCTGTGGGAGCCCCACAAAATGCCCCATGCCTAGGACTTTATAACTGGCACTCTTTAGTGCTTTTCACATTAATGTGACAATGATGAACATAACAATATACCTGCATCTCAAGCTGCTTTTCTTCCCCCAGGAACTACAGCATCTTAATTCACATGTGGGTGAAAGGCGAACTCCTTCTAACTCACATCTTCTCGGGACTGGCCTTCTGTACGCTGCCTTCCGATGTATGCTCTGCAGAGGTTAATAGCAATAGATATTAATGAAATGAATACATAAATATGTAAATAACATTTAAGCAAGCCAGCATAGCGAGTCCAAGCAGTTGATTTATTTCACATTGGTAGAATTTTAAAAGATTAGCAAATGTTCCAAGAAATGACCATTACCGTTGGATGGCAAAAGCATTTTAATCCGTGATGACAGTTTGTACCTGACGTACCTTTTCCAACCAGGCGTTGACTGGGTGCCGCGGTTTTCTGAAGACACCTCGGCTCACGCTGCAACCAGAGACCCCGACCCGCCACAGGTCAGAGCCAGCCCCACGCGGCCCATCACCACCCAGCTCACTTCAGACGCCCTGTCTTTTTTTTTTTGCTTGTTTTGAATTAGAACAAAGTGTGTATCATTTTAATTAGCAGTATGTATTGTTGTAAAAATTTCAAATAATAGAAAAGTATCTGAAGTGCAGCCTGAGCACTGCGGGCAGGCGCGGGTGGCAGCCTCCCTTCTTCTCAGGAGATCCCGTGGCTTTCAACTCTGATGGCTCCTGTGACGTCACTGAGGACTTAACCGCTGGCACAGTTCAGTTCCACCTGCAATCACTGAGAACCAGGGGCGGGGGGGCCCTCAAGACCACCATCGACGCCAGAACATCTCTGCCCGGCTCCCCACAGCCGGCTCTCCCCAACCCTTCTTCCATTTTTCATGTTGACATCAAAAATAGCAACACTCTTCTTGGTCATTTGTATGTCTTCTTTTCTATTCCGCTCATTTGCCCATTTTTAAACCAGATTATTTGGGGTTTTATTTGCTTTTGCTGGTGCGTTCCTTGTATATTATTAACCCCTTGTCAGAGGAATAGTTCGCAAATATTTTCTCCCATTCTGCATGTCTCTTCACTCTGTTGATTGTTTCTTTTACTGTACAGAAGCTTTTTAGTTTGATACAGTCCCATTTGTCTCCTGTTGCTTTTGTTGCCTGTGCTTTTGAAGTCTTCTCCATATGGCCAACGAGTACGTGAAAACATGTTCAGCATCACTAATCGTGAGAAAAATGCAAATCAAAAGCACACTGAGATATCACCTTGTCCCCATAGCAATGGCTTCTCTCAAAAAGGAAGGGAATAGCCGGGCGCAGTGGCTCACGCCTGTAATCCTAGCACTCTGGGAGGCTGAGGCAGGCGGATTGTTTGAGCTCAGGAGTTCGAGACCAGCCTGAGCAAGAGCAAGACC
>NW_012149208.1:589813-642657 GCF_000956105.1 Propithecus coquereli
AACTGCACGGAAGCCAACAGGTCACAAGTGGCATCGCAGAGGCCATGGACACACAGGAAGGCTCAGCCTTCCTAGTCACAGAAATGCAAATCAAAACCACAATGAGACATTACCTCACCCCACTTAAAATGGTTTTTATCAAAAAGGGAATAACAGATGCTGGGGAGGATGTGGAGAAAGGGGGCCCTAGCGCACTGCTGGTGGGAATGCAAATTAGTACAGCCACTCTGGAGCCAGCTTGAAGGTTCTTGAAAAAACTAAAAATAGAACTACTATATGATCCCACAATCCACTACTGGGTATATATCCAAAGGAAAAGAAATCAGTATGTCAAAGAGACATCTGCACTTGTGTATTTATTGCAGCAAAATTCACAACAGTCAAGATATGGAATAAACCTACATGTCCATTCATCAATGGATAAATGGATAAAGAAAATGTGGTATACGGCCAGGTATGGCTCATGCATGTAATCCCAGCACTTTGGGAGGCCAAGGTAGGAGGATCACTTGAGGCCAGGAATTGGAGACCAGCCTGAGCAGCATAACAAGATCCAGTCTCTACAAAAAAAAATAGAAAAGACTAGCCAGGGGTGGTAGCTCGTGCCTGTAGTCCCAGCTGCTGGGGAGGCTGAGGTAGGATCACTTGAGACCAGACGTTCAAGATTACAAGGAGCTATGATCATACCACTGCACTCCCACCTAGACAAGAGAGTGAGATTCTGTCTCAAAAAAAAAAGAAAAAAAGGAAAAAGAAAATGTGGCATATATACACAACAGAATACTATTCGACTATAAAAAAAGACAAAATTCTGTCATTTGGGGCAACGTGGATAAGCTTGGAGGGCATGATGCTAAGTGAAATAAGCCAGACACAAAAAGACAAATACCGCATGTTCTCACTCATCTCTGGAAGCTAAGAAAGTTCACCTCACAGAAGTAGAGAGTAGGATAGTGGCTTCTAAAGGTTAGCAGGGGAGGGGAGATAGCCAGAGGTTGATTAATGGATACAAAATCAGAGCGAGACAGGAGGAATACGTTCTAGTGTCCTATATCCCTACAGAGTGACTATAACTAACAATAATTGATCGTGTATTTTTGAATAGCTAGAAGAGTAGATTTTTGAATGTTCCCAACACTAAGAAACGATAAATGTTTAAGGTGATACATATGCTAATTACTCTGATTTGTTCATTACACATTGTATGCACATCTCAAAATACCGCTATACCCGTAAATATGTATAATTATTGCATGTCAATTAAAAAGAATAAAAGCAAAAAAAAAAAAAAGACATAAAAACAGCAAGAAAAAAAAAAAAAGACATAAAAACAGCAAGACACTTCACTGCTCAATACTGGTAAGAGTTCTCCATTCCCAGTTCTCCCATCCCCCCATGACCCAGCCCTACCTACTCTTCCAGACGTAGTTTCCGATTTCACTCTTGTACATCGTCTGAACCTCCCCCTGTCCCTTCTACAAGCCCCACTTTCCTGTCTTATTAAAGTTGCTCCAGACTATCCCCCTGGAAGTCTCCAGCCCAACTTTGCAGGACCAAATCCCTTCCCCACATTCCAAGACTCAACCCACAGGCTCCCTCCTCCAAGAAGCCTTGCCTGGTGCTCCCAGCCGGAAGCAATGATTGATGACTGAGCACCCCGGATCCGGAGGGAGGCTCCTGAGACAGCCGTGCTCCCCATCTGGCCCCACCTCTGCACCTGGCCACGTCAGGAGCTGTGGCTGGTGCCCCAGCACAGGGCTCTGGACCAAGATTCTTGGTCCCTCTGCGGCTGCCGCTGCAGGCTGGGTCCTCAGAGGGGACTTGCCCAGCCAAGCATGGCTTGGGGGAGGACAAAATGTGCCTTAAATCTTAGCCCAGGGTCCCATCCAAGGGACTCAACAGAACGTGCTTTCCAAGCATCACGTGGCTTAACGTGGCCAATTTTTGTACCTCTGAACAACAAATGGATGCCTTGAGCCTCCTTCTCTGCCAAAAGCCGGAGCCAAGTCCAGACTATCCACAGATTGGCCAGGAGCAGAGCCAGAAGTGGGGACAGTGAAGCTGGCCCACACCCTAGAAGGTCCTGGAACACCACTCAGGCCTAAATAGCTTCAGTTGAGTTTGGCACGTACTGAATTTCAGCTTATACTCCAAAGTTTAGTCCCCCAGAGGGACCCTGGTATAACTGGGCAGCCCACAGGCCGTTGGTCAGGACACAATCCCCACGAGAAATGACTCTGTCACACAGTCCAGTTTAGGGCTGGGACAAGTTTTCTCCCATCAGCCAATGCCCAGGATCAGGCGGTGTCCATGAGGTGAGCCCAACCCCACACCGCACAGGTAGCCTCTCCGGCCCACGGTCCACCTTGCCCCACTCCTTCCTGCCTCCTCTGCCTCTAGCCTCCCTCGTTCTAACTTCGGCTGAGGGTACACAAAAGCCCCCTCTACACACACCCCACAGGTAGACAGGTGAGCCGTGCCGGCCTACTGGCCAGGACCACCCTTTGCCCAGGCTGGGCTGGCCCAGCGTGGCCCAGGGCGACAGGTCGAGGAAAGAGCCAAACAGGCAGGGCATGCAGGGGGACCCATGCTCGGGCCTCCCACCGCACTGTCCACACCCCTCCACACCCCTCACTGGACGACCCCCAGGACACCCAAACACTGCTCCCCAAATGGGGCTCACCCCTGTCCCACCCAGACCCGCTCCTCCACCGGCACCCCCAACACCAGGGTGGCACCGCCATGACACAGGCTCCCGCAGCGCCCCCAGCGCCCATTGCACCGGCAAGTCCTGCTGCCCCCACCAGGGTACCTGCTAGAGCTTCCAGACTGGTCCCACCTTCCAGACCCTCCTCTCACACAGCCGCAAGGGCTATCTTCTTAAAATGCCAATCTGACGTGCCACACCTGTACCCAGACGCCCCCAAGCAAAGCCCTCCGCCAGCCCCAGCCTCTCGGCCCGCGCTGCCCTCCCGCACCGTCGCCAGGCCTCCGCGCCGCGCCCTCCGCCCCGCCACAGTCTCCAGCTTTCAGGTCTGGTTTTGTGCAGGAAGCCTCCCCAGCCGCCGCTGCTGCCACCTGCTTGACCCCCATCTTGCTCCCTGGGCCACACGGGACCGGACAGAACATCCCGTCCTTAGGAACATGCCGCCGGGCCATGCTGCACTCAGCCATCCGCCTGCTCCTCGCAGCCGCCCAGGCCCGCACACGGAGGGAAGCTCTGCGGGGCTGGACGGGCGCGAGCAGCTGAGGGGGCAGAGGGGCATCGGGAGAGCAGTGTGAGGGCCAAGGCCACCTCCCGTGTGTCAGGGCTGCCCCTCCACGGACCTGGGCGTCCCTCTCGGGCGCTGGTCCCTGGGGCAGATGTTCCCTCTGAAGATGCGCCACAGGCCACAGCAGGGAAGGGCAGCGAAGCACCAGGGACAGGAATGTCCCCTCAGCCGGGCCCAGCCCAGAGTGAGCAGCCCTCAGTCCAGCCTCCCCCAGCTACTCACGTCCCATCCCATCCCCAAGGAAAGTCGCCCCCGCGGAGCCTGCTCCGAACCCTCCGGGGGAAGGAGGCTGTGCCCACTGACACGGCGAGGCTGGGGCGAATGCCCTGCGGCCAGCCCCCTCACAAGCCAAGCAGGCCCGCCCCAGAGCCCCGTGTTCTGATCCCCGGACTTCCCCTGCCCAAATCCTCTGGGTCTGAATACTCCGAGTCCGTCAGGACACAGATGAGGAAAATGGTGCCGACAGGTAAAGCGCAAGTCACAGACCAAATCCCCCCACCAGACGCCAGAGTCCTGCACAGAGCGGCCACACGGAGTGTCCTCCCGCGACTCGGGGGTGTCCCCTCCCAGCCCGGAGAGCTGGGGCGGGCTGGAGGGAAACACTCGCCCAGCAGTCAAGGGGCAGAGTGCCAGCTCCACTTGCCACGGTATTACTAAAAGTCAACTGTCTCCCAGCGTGGTGGTGACATGGTGTTTGCTTTATGATAATTTGTTAAACAGAACATTTTCTATATGTGTTGTATTTCACAATTTTAAAAAGGTTTTTTTATAAAAAAAAAGGCAACTGTCTTCATGGAATGTAAACCTTTGTGAGTGCCAAAACCCAGGCCACCGCCAGAACCACCAACCAGGACTCAGACGCTGACGCGGCGTGTGCAGCCACCCCACAGGGTCACTCTGCCGCTGGGGGCCCGTCAGCTGCAGGCCGGCGCTGATGGGGTGAAGGCCGTGCTCACGCCCAATTAAGTGACTTTGCTCAGAGAAAGTGAAGAGGTTTGGGAGTGGGGGAGGCACACACTGCTCCCTGGACTACCCCACCCCTCCACACCACACTCTCTCCACGGTCTACACAGCCTGCCCAGCCTCGGGGGCCCATGACACTCAGGCAGCAAAGCTAGGGGTGAACTGGGGTCCGAGGCCTCTCTTCTGAAAGAGACTGAGAAAACTGCACGGAAGCCAACAGGTCACAAGTGGCATCGCAAATGCCATGGACACACAGGAAGGCTCAGCCTTCCTAGTCACAGAAATGCAAATCAAAGCAGCAATCAGATACCATTGTCACCCAACTAACCGGCAACAGTGTAAAAGGGCGGCAAGACAGGGGCAGGTAAGCAGAAACGCCCTCTCACATACGGAGGAGCGGAGTATAAACCGGCGCGCCTCTCGGGGGCCGATCTGCCGCTACGCGCCAATGTCTCGGCCATGCATCCATCCAGCAGTTCCGCTCAGGAACATACCTAAGGAGACGAAGCCAGGTTTGCAAAGATGTGGGTACCATGTCATTCAGAGCAGCACTCTTCACAATAACTAAAAATTGAAAGCATCCTAAATGCTCGTTTATAAGAGACTGGGTATACAAATTATGGTACCACAGACCACTAAGCAGCTTGTTCAAAAGGAAGCGATAGTTCCTTGTGCGTGACTGAAAGACATCCAAGATTCAGTGTTCGGGAAAAGACCAGTTACGGAATAGTATATTATAACATGACCTCGTGCAAATTTGCAAAGTGCATGTGTTTATCTATGCGGGTATTTATTTCAGCATACGCATGTGTGTCATTCACAAAGGCAAAACCATCTGGGAGGATAAATACTTCGGAGTACCTATCAAGGGGGCGCATGATGAGGAAGGTTCGTTTGCTCTGGATTGCTTAAATTTTTTGTAACACTCACGTACTATCAAAGAAGTGATAAAGACCCCATTAAAATACTGTGTACAGAAAAAAAAGGCCTAAATCCACGAGGATAGGAAGAACATAAGAGAAAACAATAGCAACAAAATTTTGGAAACTGGAAAGCAGATGAATGAGAGGAAATGACTTAACAGACCTAAGTAAACTAAATCCTAAGTCAGCAGTGAAGAAAGCCAAAAAGCCACCTGCCGCTCGCCGCAGCATTACACAAAGCCTTGGGAATTAGAGGCGCAGAGACCTGCAGGAGGAGGGGTTGAGAGCGGGAGGGCTGCGGAGAGCCCTTGTCACCAGCTGTGGGAGGCACGGACGCCCCCAACTCCCTGCAGCCAGGAGACTGCCCCTCGCTCCGCCAACAGAAGTCTGGAGGATTATCTTCCGTGAAGTGCTAAGCAGGGGGACTCTGGTTCAGGGGACACCGGCCACAGCCGAGAGCTAGGGTGCTATACTGAAGACAAGGAGGCCAGTGGAAGTTTATGTTCTGAATGTCAAGACCCTTTTATCTTTTTCCCCTTCAGAGTCTCACAATGCCGACAGCCAGGGGAATGTCCTCAAAGCTTCAGCGTGAGAGGAGGCTTCTCTGGGTCACCCAGCCAGCCTAGAGAAAGAGTCAGAAGTTCTCCAGAAAAGGTTGCTGTTCTTTGAACAGCACACACACACACATACACACACGTACACACAGGTGCACACACATACAGACATACACACATACACACACATACACGCATGCACATATACAGACATACACATATACATGCATGCACATATACAGGCATACACACATATACACGCACGTACACACACGTGCGCACACATACACACACACATACACACACGTACACACAGGCGCATACACATACATACACACATACACATATACACACACATACACGCATGCACATATACAGACACACACATACACACACATATACACACATGTGCGCACACATACACACACACACATAGCTCCAACTGGTTTTGTAGTGAATACGACCAGACAGGCAGGGAATATCAGACATTAGAGGAAATTCTCTAATATGAAAGATAGAGGGCAAACTAAACAGAATATAAAAGCTACTTGGAGGAAAGAAACAATGCAAGAAGAGGAAAACCTTAAAAAATAATAGTTAATGCAGTGAGAAATGATATTGCTTCCAGGAAGTAAGACAGGATGCTACAAGGCAACAACAACATGCAAAGAACCAAACAGAGTTCTTGGAAAAATTAAAAATAAGATAGTGGAAATGAAAAACTCAGTAGAAAGGATAAAAGATAATGGTGAGGGCCAGGCAGTGTCTCACACCTGCAATTCCAGCACTCTGGGAGGCTGAGGCGGGAGGATCGCTTGAGGCCAGGAGTTTGAGACCAGCCTGAGCAAGAGCAAAACACCATCTCTACAAAAAATAGAAAACTTAGGCCGGGCGCGGTGGCTCACACCTGTAATCCTAGCTCTCTGGGAGGCCGAGGCGGGCGGATTGTTTGAGCTCAGGAGTTCGAAACCAGCCTGAGCAAGAGCGAGACCCCGTCTCTACTAAAAATAGAAAGAAATTAATTGGACAACTAAAAAAAATACATAGAAAAAATTAGCCGGGCATGGTGGCGCATGCCTGTAGTCCCAGCTACTCAGGAGGCTGAGGCAGAAGGATTGCTTGAGTCCAGGAGTCTGAGGTTGCTGTGAGCTAGGCTGACGCCACGGCACTCTAGCCCGGGCAACACAGTGAGACTCTGTCTCAAAAAAAAAAAAAAATAGAAAACTTAGCCAGGCGTGGTGACACACACCTGTAGTCCCAGCTACTGGGGAGACTGAGGGGGAAGGATCACTTGAGCCAGGAGTCTGAGGTTGCCGTGAGCGAAGATGACGGCACTCCAGCCTGGGTGACAAAGTGAGACACTGCCTCAAAAAAAAAAAAAAGAAAAGAAAAAGAAAAAGAAAGAAAAGAAAAGACTATATTGAGAGACTCTCCCAGAAAGAACAGTAAAAAGGAAATTAGGGGACTATGCTAAGAGGTCCAACATCCAAATAATCAGGTACATCAGTCATCGCCATAACAACTCGGAGCGACACGTCAGTGCCGCACAACAACAAGCACTCACTGCTCGTGTATCCAGCGGCTGCTGATCTTGGCCGGGGCTGGCTCTGCTCCGCCTGTCTCTCAGCCCCTCCTGGAACCAGCGAGCTAACCTGGGCATGTCCTTCTCATGGCAACGGTGGCGGGCACAAGAAAGCAAGCTCAGTCACACGAGTGGCTTCCAGTGCTCCTCCTGTGTCATGGTCACCAATATCCTGTTCGCCCAAAGCAAGACACATGGCTGAGCCCAGAATCAGCGTAGGAGGGGACCACAAAGTTACACAGCAAAGGACACGCTCCGAGGAATAGGCTGTTTTTGCAACCTACACCAGAAGAGTTCAAAAAGGGAGGCAGGAAATACAAAGGATAGGAAGATAATTCTAGTAAATTTCCTAAAACTGAAGGACATGAGTTTCCAGATTGAGCAGCCCACTGGGTGCCTAGCAATAAAACAAAACAGAATCACACCGAATATCAATGTCGGAACTCTGGGAACAAAAAGAAGGTCCTAAAAACCCCTAGAGACAAAAGAGCAACAGGTTTCCGCAAAAGATCAAGAATCGAAACAGCATCAGAATTTTCAACAGCCCCAGCAGAAGCTGGACAGCAACGGAGGAAGCCTCCACAGTTCTTAAGGAAAATTACTTCCCAATTAGAATTCCACACCCAAACTATCAAATTAAGTGTGACAGGAAAGTAAGAATTTATAACATGCACACGGTTTCAGGAACATTACCTCCAATGTCTCCTTTCTCAGGAATCCACGGACAGTGAGCTCTGCAAAATGTGGGAGCAGACCCAGAAGGAGGAAGGCATGGGGTTCAGGAAACAAGAAATCCTACTGAGAGGAAAAATGGAATCAATTCCCAGGATAACAGTGAAGGAAGATCTCGGGACTGCAGACAGATGCACGTCAGGCACAGAGGGCAGCCCGTCCACAGCGGGGCGAGTCAGAATGTTCCAGGAGAGACTTTCCCAGCAACATGAGCCTAGTAAACACCTAATGTGCCTGAATATATTGAGAGGACATTTACACAACCAGGCGACAGTGTGGAAGAAAATAGTAATAAATGCACAGAAAACTAAGCAAATAACAATTTTTAATTGTCGGGAAAACAAAAAGTTGTGTAGCCAAAAGAAAATGCTCATAGTTCAATAGGACAAACGATATAAACACTGACTACTGATCTATCAAAACATATAACCCTCTCAGGAGCACAGGGGCATACTCTGAGAGCACGTGTGCGGATGAAGCGGGTGAGGAGTGTTAATATAAAGGAAAGCCAGAGGCTCCCCTTCCACAGCGAGAAGTCGATAGACAACACTTAAAACTGAAAAACGTTAAAGTAGCAATATACCATGGAGTTCTACTCAGCCACAAAAAGCAATGGTGATCTAGAGCCTTTTGCATTATCCTGGACAGATCTGGAGCCCATTCTACTCAGTGAAGCATCCCAAGAATGGAAAAACAAGCACCACGTGTACTCACCATCACATTGGTATTAACTGACCGACACCTAAGTGCACACTTAGTAGTAACGTTCATCGGGTGTCGGGCAGATGGGAGAGGGAGGAGGGGATGGTATATTCACACCTAATGGGTGTGGTACACACCGTCTGGGGGATGGACACACTTAAAGCTCTGACTCGAGTGGGGCAAAGGCAATATACATCATCTAGACATTCGTACCCCCGTAATAGGCTGAAATAAAAAAATTAAAAATTAAAAAAAAAACAAATGTGTTCTATAGCGTTATAGAACAAAATACTCCAAAACTCATCTAAAAGGACTGAAATTGCTTTTCTCTAGGAAGGAGAAAATGGGGCTAGGTAAGTGTTTGGGTGGAAGGGGACAACTTTGGTCATAATAAGTGCTATATAAGTATTTAATTCTTTATATTAATATAGAACGTTGGTAACAAATGAAAACTAAATTTAAGAAACAAAAACAAATTCCCCACCACCGTTCAAATCAAAAAAAGGGGAAAGGAAAGCTAGAAAAAGCAGGACGCGGGCCACAGTCAAGAGCTCAGAGACCAGCAGGCCAGAAGCTCATCTGTCCGAAGACGAGAGGAGGGAGGAGCAGGCGGCAGGCAGCGGCGAGGACAAGGGGACGATTCTGAGAGGCTGCATAAGCGAGGTCTTCCGAAAAGCAGGTGATCGGTAACCCCAGCACGGAGCTGATGTGCGCCAGGATTTTTCTGTTCATCTCAGAGAGGTCTTTCAAAATATTACACAATTTGCAATATTGATTCAGTAAAAGAAAATGAAAAATTGGAAACATCCCAAATGTTCATCAATAAAAGACTTGTTATATAAATTGTAAAGCATTCATACAATGGAACACAAAGCAGATGTCTGAAAGGACATGGAGCTTTTTGTGCCGATGACACAGAAATGTGCCGAGACACGTTATTAAGTGAACAATGCGTATCATATGTGTCCATTTGTGTAAAATATATATATATATATGTATATCTGTAACTAGATGCCTAGAAAATACGGTGGAAGTTTACTTAGCCAACTATTGACAAGGACTGTTTCTGGGAGACAGACCAAGGGAACTTACACTTTCTATATCACATTTATTTATTCTTCAAATATTTATTGAGCACTTAAATATAGTATGCACTATATTGTTTGAACTTTTTACAGTATCAGCAAAAAATAAAGATTTAGAATAAGAAAAATCAATACTAAAATAACTAATTCAAACGTGTTTTTGTTTTTTAAAAAAGAATGTCACCCAGAGGATATATGAGGAGGTGTGGGCCCCTCCGCCCAGGCCAGGGAGGGACCGTTACAAAAAGCGGGGAGCCCGCCAGGGAATCCCTCTGCCTGCTTCCTGAGCCGCGAGCCTGGGCCACACCTGCGGGTGAGCGGCTCTGGCTCTGCAGGGTGCCCTGCGGGAAGCAGGACTCTCCCTGGCATGATACGATCCCACCGCAGAGGCTCTGCAGACGGGAGCTGCGGAGAGGCCTAGTGCCTGGGCCCCGTGAGGCCGGGGAGACGGCCACCAGTGCTGTTAAGTGGGGGTGTTCTCTGGTTCCCCAAAGCTGCTCCTTGCAGCCTGCGTGAGGCCTCAAGCACCCTTCCGACCTCGACGGATAGAGCTTCTCTGGTGACCCTAACAGGTGTGAGCTGAGGATCCACCTGTCTTCAGCAACATGAATTGGCAGGAGGAGGACAAGCCTGGCTCCGCGCTCTGCCACCGACTGGCTTTGTGTTTCTGGGGATGTCCCTCAGCCGGTGCGAACCTCTGCGAGCTGGGATAACGCCGCCCTCATTCCAGGCCCTCTGGGAGGGTTAACTGGAGCGATTCTGTGAAGCAGCCAGCGCGGTGCCTGGCACACAGTGGGCGCTCAACAGGTCCTCGTCCCCTTCTCAGAAAGGGGTCCTGCGGCTTGTCGGCTGGCAGGCAGCTCGCATTTCCACCCTCCTTCAAAACCAGCCAGAGCTAAAGTTGTCTTGTGACCTCAGGCGCCCGAGGATGGAGAAGTCAGAAGGGTGTGGGGGTGAGTACAGGAGCCGGCGAATGAAAAGGATGACAACGCTGAGTAAAAATACACCAGAAGTTCCCTTCCCAGACGTCAGAGGGCTCTTACCGGAACGGCGTTGCAGAAGCAGAGGCAGACCCCAGGCACGCGTTCAGAAGTGGGGACACTCCCCCCGAGTTCATGGTGATCTCCCCAGGGGGACGAGGCTGGCCGGAAAGCCCAGGACGGAGCACTAGAGCACGCTGCAGGACGTTTGCTCAGGAGCACTAGCCTAGCTGTGGGGAGGACCGCACGTGAATAACAGAAGACACGCTAGTTATTGCACAAAAACCAAATTCCTTTTCTTTTTACCTAATAAATAAACATTTTAAAATTTATAATCCACAGTATTAGTGAAAGATCTTGTGAAACAGACATTCTCAAATTCTGCAGTAGGGGTATGAATAGACACAGCCTTTCCTTTCTGTAAAATAGTTAGCTGACGCACATGACAATTTAAAAATTGTAAATGGACGTAACTCTCCAACTCAGCAATGCTGCCAGCATTTCTCCAGTTATACTTGCACAACTAAACCAAGACATAAGGATGTTCACTGAAGCATTTAAAAAATGCTCTGTACTTTGCAAATAAAAAAAAGAAGAGTCCCTTGGTAAGAGAGTGGTATGGCCACGTGACGAAGCTGCCGTGCTAATTTGGGAAGTTTCCCAGGATGCACTACTAAGTAGGAAAATCACTGAACGAGTACGAAGTTATGGATCAACTTATATTTAAAAGGTACACACATACCCACGCACATACGTGCACGCACACAGAACTCCTAGAAGGATAACTAAGAAGTTAACAATGGTTATTTTAGAGAGCAGAGCTTGGGCAGGGTCTTCGAGATCTCACCATACTCCCTCCTGTACTGCTGGAACTTTTTATCGTGAATGTGGTAACTTTAAAAACATGATTTAACCCAGCAAATCCACTTGTAGGAATTTATCCCAAGGAAAACATGCCTCACACTCAACAAATATTTGTTAAATAATAAATGTGAGCAGAGATTTGGCTATGACAATGTTTGCTGCCACATTGTTGAGAAAAACTGAAAGCTAGAAGCAGCCTATGTGTCCATCCACAGAGCATGGCTCCAACCAATACTTTGTCCACAGGTGTTCGCAATAAAACAGGAGGAAAACTGGAGTTACAACAATGGTACACAATTAGCACGATCCCATTTTGTTTTATATATAAAGGTGGTGGGATCATTAGAATTTTTTTCTTCCTTTGAATTTTCTGCCTTTCTCCATAACCATGTACTGCTTCATAATAAGTGGGGAAAACCTTATAAATAAATGATAATTCTAGAACAAAATCTCAGATGAGACGCTTACCTCTGTATAAAACTAATAGTTTTCATAATCTGAACAGTGATCAAAAGAATCGATCGTGGAATGCGATCAGATTTGCATCACTGCCAGCACACCGAGGGAGGGAGTGACAAGCATCCTAGCTTTGGCGACGGGGCATGGCCCACGCTTGGGTGTGGTCTCAACATACAGGCTCCGCATCCCAGAAGTCCCTGTGTACCTGTCCCTTGAGCCTCCAGGAGGCCAGCAGGACAGAGAGCTGAGGACCAGGCTGAGAACATGGCAGCAGGGCAACGGGGTAGAAGTGCATTATATCTGGGTTCCAGGCCAGCCCCGCTCTGGTCTGCGGGGGGCCTTGCAGGGCAGCGTCCCCTCTCTGTCATGTTCATGTGTGATGATGACCCCTACTCTGCCTACCTTACAGTAGGGCTGACGGAAGGAGCAGAGGGAACTCCTACCACATGCCAGGCACTGGCAGAGTGCCACGTGGATGTGAGGTTTTTCCTTGTCCACTCCATGCCCCACTCACACAGAGCCTGGCGAGACACCCAGAGTTGACCCCAGGAATGTGCTGAGGTGTATCTCCAGCCACCCCACACCACCCACCACCACCTCTCGGAGCACCCAGCCACGCACACCTGCCGCTCCCTCCCTGACGCATCTCTCAAGGAAGTCAGAGTCCCAAAGAAAAGCAAACCCCTTGGGCGGCTGCTGGAGGCAACAGTAGCCCCACTGTCCCGGTTGTCAGAATCCCTCTGCAAAGAAAGTCTTTACAAAGAGGAAGGCAAAGAGAAAAGGGGGGTTATGACAACAGAAGGGCACAGCGAACCATTTCAAGTCCGGACACAGGCAAACTGGTTCTGAAAGTCACCTGTTTCTGAACAGGAACGCGAAGCTCTGTCCTGTCATGCCACACAGCTGGGTCGCCGTGCATTGCCAACCGACTTACACAAGCCCTTGAAAAACCCCATTCGTTTGAGTTCCCTGTTTGTGCAAACACTGTCAGGGGTACATCCGCACACCCCGGCCATCCATCACCACCAGCGCATTCCCCAGGCCGGCGTGACTCACCCGGGCCCGGACCCACGCTGCGCATTCGGCAGGCAGCTCCTGTCACCGCGAGGCCTCGCGGCCTGCTCTGCCGCTCCCCCACTTCCCGGGCCCACAATAGGCACATGAGTGATGATGAAACCCGGAGCACTCGGCTGGGCAGGAAGAGAGCCAGGTGACTGAGAGGATGTGTGTGTTTGTTGTCATCATTCGTCCAGCCAGAGCTTGGGGTTCAGAAACAACCCCTCTGGCGGCACGTCTGCCCTGGAGAACAGAGAGCCACGGGTCTTGAGACTCCTTGGAGGAAGCACTCACGCCAGCCCAGAGCGAGAGCTGCGAAGGGGGAGAAAGCTCGGCGACCTTGACCTCTGCTCCCAGAGCTCATGGGGCAGGGACCCTAAGAAGCCAGGGTGAGTGAGGGTGGGGAAGCCTGGCTCACAGGCTCTCAGAGACTCCCACAGCCACACGTAGGGTCAGCCACATCTACAGAAGACCAAGCCCGCCCCAGTCAATGCTAAGTAGGTTATTTAAACCCCAGATAGGAATTCTTCTCTAGAAGTCCATTTTAAAAAGCAAATACAGACGTACTCACTTGCAGCCTCAGAGCACAAGTAACATGGACAAAGAAGGGTTCGAGTGCGTGCAGGCAACATAGCCAGCCCCATTCTGCACTCAGGGGAGTGATTTAAGGCCGCCTCACACCCAATGCCTTGGCTTTACACATCAATGGAAAACAGACAAGCCCCGTTTGCAGCCCTGAAAATGAGCTA
This sequence comes from Propithecus coquereli, assembly GCF_000956105.1. Classification (NCBI taxonomy): domain Eukaryota; kingdom Metazoa; phylum Chordata; class Mammalia; order Primates; family Indriidae; genus Propithecus; species Propithecus coquereli. The sequence goes on from NW_012149208.1 coordinate 603,735, forward strand.
CATGTGCGTAGTTACATATTTGACATCTCGGATGAGCAAACAGTGCAGCATACCCCATTATGGTATCTTAAATGTTATGCCTTAAATCATCGGAATACATTGATCTTGGCTATTTGTGTACATAAACGAACACAGACACATTTAGGTATGCATGAGTAAGGCACAAACCCCAGCTAACGTTAACGGTGGCCAACGGATGCTAGCACTACCCAAGGAGTGTTAAACAAAAATCTGCAACGTGCTTCTCACTAAATCGCCCTGAAAAATGAGCCGTATTGCTTCCTCGAGCTCCCAAGCAGCAGGACTGGGCAGGTCTACTGGGTGAGTGCCGGTCCTTCAGCTTTCCCTAGAAAGGAAGGGTTTTCCAGGAGACCTTGGACACTAACCACAATTACACACCCAGGACGCACTTCTTCTTCCAGCAGAGAAGACTAAAGCAAGCCCAGTGATTCCTGAGATTCATTCCTATCTGTCGAACATCTCTCTGAGCCAGACACTCTTCCAGGGGAAGCAGCAACAAAGAAAACAGAGCGGACATGTCCTCACCTCGCGGAGCTGACGCTCAAGTAAGGAATTTCACTTTTGCTGATTTGTTTCTCAATCAGCGCGGTAAAGTTCTTTTCCCTTCCCGCTTTTGTCAAGAGTCTCGTTTTTCCCAAATACTTAAACCTGGGCCCTAATCTATTAAAAGAGCCACGTGATCCTGAGGTTGGGTGACACGGAGTTGAGACCCGCAGTCAGAGGTCAGTCTGTGTGCGACGTATCTGCATTCCTTGCCATACAGCAGGGGAAGACTTCGAGCGTCAGACCACCTGCCAAGAATCCAGGGAGACATTCAAACATCCAGCGAGTCTTAAGATGTTCCTAAAGATGCCCTCAAGAACGTCAAGATTGAGAAGTGTTTCCTGGAAAAACACATCGCCAAATAAAGATAATTCGTTTTGTGGGATCTAACTGTAGGTTCCAGAGTATGTTCCAAAAAGGGAAACAAGGAAGAAGTACCATGCTCCCCTGGGCATGCGTCACCAGCAGGGGACCTGCTCTGGCAGAGCCCAGTGGAGACCCCAAATGAGGGACAGCTCTGCACAGCTCAAGGACAGAGCTCAGCAGCACAAGGGGGCGGGGCAGGCCTCACACCTCCCCCTCCTGTGCGGCGCAGGCGCGGAGAGAAAGAAGGAGGCAGAGTGGGCATCGGCCCCCTTGCTGGCTGTTGGTCCTAAGCCTGAGCCCCTCATCTGCCCCACTTCCGAGAGAACATCCCTGCTCATCTGGGAAAGGTCAGCATCACTCCTCAGCGAATCAGGTGGGGAGGGAGCTTTTCCAGGCGTCTCATCATTCTCTGATTCAGTTCCCAAAAATCCAGGGAGGGAGGCCCGGCAGAATTTGCTCAGAATCGAGATAACGTGTTTTCTAACCAGAAAATACATCTCGGCAAGTAACCACCTCCCTCCTCTATCCAGAGTGGTCATAATTACAGTGTTCGTTCCATAATTGCTGCCTATTTGCAAATACAAAATCCCTGAAACTTAAAAGAAATTACAGTTCCCGTTTCTATTTAACAGCTATTGTGCTTCTAGTTTACAGAGAGGAGGAGATACCTCCAATTATTATTTTAATAACAAGCCTAAGGTGAGCGAGGCTTGAGTTTTCAGAAGGTGACGTGACTTATTAGCACAAAAGAGAATTATCAAAAATCATTTTATTGAACAGCTTAATTGCAGATTTCTCAATTCTGGGCTCAAGGGCCAAGGAGAGCAGCCTTTGATCTGCCCTTCCGCGGCGGGCCGTGCACCCCAGCACCAATGCCGTGACGATCCGCGCCTGCCGTGGTCAGTGTCCCCCATGGGACATCTGGTGCTACTGACTCAACCTGGTGACTCTGGTTCTCGAACTCCTATTCAAAGCGGGCTCTGGAGTTCTCCGGAGAAGAGAGCGTGTGGTGAGGGGTGTCATTCTGTGTCCAGGAGCTATCAAGAAACACGGAGTGAGCCGGCCTCAGATGTGCGCACTGAGGCAGGCAGAGGACACACGGCAGGACCTGGCCAGGCAGGAAGGCAGCAGCAGGCAACAGGTTTAAACTACATTTTCAACGTGCCTTTTGCCTTTGAGCGAGGCCAGCAGCTGACACAGCTGTCAGAGCCCAAACGAGAATGTTCGGAACGACTCCGTGCTGCTATGCAGAGAGGAGGCACTGACAGTCACTCCCAGCCCTCAAGATGTTTGAGCCAGGTGTGCCCAACAAAAGGCCATACCGCCATGCTACCACCTACAGAGCCTGTGTTTGCTCACCACCGGGACGGGAGGGGCCTCCAGGCCGACAGGAGCTCCCTCCGGGCTGCAGGGAAAACAAAGCCTCACCTTCAGAGACTGCGCCTCCTCTCCCTCTGGGGGCTGCACGGAAGTCCCCAGCCCCAGGTCCCTGCGGGGCTCCCAGACAGGGCTGCTCTCACACCACGGTGGACACAGGGCTCCCACCGGGGGCCAGAGTTACCCCCATGAGTGCAGACAGACAGGAGCAGGGGCGTATTCTGGCCGTGGTCCTCCCTCTGCCTCACGCCCCACACTGCTGCCCCTGCCTGCCTGCCAACGCCCCCTCTGACAGCCATCAACCTCAACACGGCTTTCCAGGGGCTCCTGGTGTGAGGTTTTGGGGTGTCACTGCCAGGTAATAGACAACTCCCAGATGTCACTGACAGGGAGGAGCACCTTCTACTCCCCAGGCTCCGGGCCAAAAGCTGGTGACGCACAGAAGGACAAAGTGGTCCGAGTCCCTGCCCTGGAGAAGCCTGTGGTCTCACGTGGGCTGGAGGCCTCGCCGCCCCTGCCAGTCACATGGCCTTAGCCAAGCCCCTCACCCTTTAGCCTCAGCCCTCATCTGAAGAGGAGGACAAAGGGACTGTGTTGAACCCCTAGATCTTGATGGAATGACCCCGAGCACGCAGGAGAGGCGCCTGGCCTAGTGTCAAGAGCAGCCCCGACAGCAGACTGCACGGGCCTGGACCCCGGCTCCACCCTTGCCGGCTGCGTAACCACGGGCAAGACGGACGCTTACGCCCGTTTCCTGCGTGCCGACGGCAGTGGGAAGAGGCTGACGTGAGAAGTGAAGAATAAACTGCTGCCGCATGCAGAGCACACGGCACACAAGGCTGATGCCCACTGAGAGCTTGTTTCACCGGCACCATTACTGTCACTCGTTGCTATCGTTGTGCGACATGCTAGGGATACAGCAGTGAAGACAGGACTGCCCTTGTCCCCGAGGCAGGTGGAGCTGCCTGCTTGCTCGTCTTGTGCGGTGTGATCGTCGGCTCCTCGAGACCCCGGGGGAGGCCTCCCGGCCTGTGGGGACCAGGGAAGGCCCCAGAGGAGGAAACCCGGCTGAGAGCTGAAGGCCGAGTGGGCGTCCGGCAGCCCGGTCAAGGGTGGGGGTGGGGAGCGTCGGGCCAGCGTGTGCAGAGGCCGGGGGGGCAGGGCGGCTGACGAGGGGCGTGTGGGGTGCGGCGCACGCCCTTAGCCATCGCGAGGATGAGGGGCCCTGCCCGCCAGCGCGCACTGAGAAACTGGCCGCTGTGCAAGCGCAGACACTGCCCACGGCTTGTTCTTCATCAAACGCCAAAGTGAGCATCTAGAACAAGCATTTACGGAGGCCCCCAGGCGGCCCTGGGCTGGGTCTTACGGGGCAGATGGTCTGAATGAGACCCCGAGCCTGGCTCAGGCTGCGAGGGTCCCTGCCAGACCAGGCGCTTGGGCAGAGCTGCCCGTCTCAGCGGGGGCTCGCCTGGGCGCTCACCCCCGCGCGACCCGCACTCAGGGGGCTCTCTGGAGGGGCCTGCCCTGTGTCTGGTGGCTCTTCTCGGAGACACGCGCAGCAGCCCACTGTGTGGCTGACAGTTCACAGGGCCCCACGACACTGCCAATGCCTGTCATCTGGCATGGGGACAGTTCCTGCACAGTGCAGGGGCCCGGCTGCTCTCTGTGGGATGGAGGTTTGGGGCTCACGTTTTAAGGCAGAGTCAGTCTCTGCGCTGAAGGCTTCCCAGAGCCCTGCTGCGCCTGGCGGTGCAGGCGGCAGGCGGACCACAGGGCCCTTCACTGGGGCCACAGCACCCTCCCTGCAGACGCACCAGAGTCTGACCCAGGCACCCGCTGTGTGGCGTGGGATGACCAGGATCAACCAGGCCAGGACGCCGGTCAGCCCTTCCTCGTGCAGACGGGAGAGGGCCTGGCAGCCGACAGCTCACTTCCTGTCCTGGACCATCACCTCCTCCCTGTGTGATCTGAGGCATGTCACTCACCCTCTCTGTGCCTCAGTTTCCTCATCTATAAGTGGGTTTCCCAACAGCCCCTACCTCCAGAGGTCGACTGAGGATTAAAATGGCGCGCAGCCCGGCTCTCGGTACCATCAGCTATTTCTCCAGCTTTCCTGGAGGGGACGGCCAGTGGAGGAGCTGCTGTGGGCATCTCCAGGCAGCACTTCCCAGCTCCCTCCACTCCGGGCACACTCCTGGGCCAACAGAAATAACCACAAGTACCTTCTGTTTACTGGGAACGACTCTGAGAAAAAGAAAAAAAAAATTCACTCAAATTTTTGTGGATAGTTTTTTTAGGAAACTGGAGTCAGGGAAACCATCCCAAATCTACTCTAAACTCTAAGGCAAGTGGAACGGCAAGGGACGCCCTGTGTGATGCAAGCGACGACTGACATGTTCGTTTGCAGCCAAGTCTGGGCCCCGGCAGCGCTGCCCTCGGTGTGCCGTGTGCACTCACGGCGCCAGGCCCCGTGTAGCAAGAACGTGGACAGGGCACCACGCCCACCCGCGAAGCTGGGGGGTCGTGCCGTACTACTGTGATTGCCGTGGCGGGGCTGGGGCTCGCTGGGCTCCTCCTCCATGAGACACTGTGGATGGCGAGTCTAACGTTCAACCTCCGCATCTGCTCCCTCCGGGACCAGGACCAGGACCACGGAGCAGCTCAGCAAGTGTGGGGACAGCAAGAGCCCCGCAGCCCTGCTGGGACCACGCCATGACCTGTGCCGCAGGTCTACATCCCAGAGTGCACCTCCTTCCATCCGCCAGACAGCCCTGGTGGGAACCCCGACCCCGCTCTGCCTGCCTTCCCTCTCTGTGGGTTGCTGCAGCCCAACCTGACAGTGCCTGGGGGACGCAGACATCTCCTCCACTGGCAGCCTCCCCGGCCTGTGCTCCCATCCCCTCTCTGGGCAACCCCAAGGGGGCCCTCGGACCTGCCTGGTCACAGCAGAGCCATCAATAAGGCCATCTCCAGCGCTGGGCAATGTCCCCTTCCAGCGCAGCTAGCACAGAGCCCGAGAGCAGGCATGACTCAGTGCCACCAGCCAGGACCCACTGACCCACCGCAGAGCCCCACACCTCGTAATTAGTCCACGGGCCCGCGCTGAGGACAATGACCTGGAAACGCCAGCAAATGAGATATGTACATTAGAACCAGGGCTCCGCGCCAACTGTGCGACTTAATTACATAGCCCAGGGATTCTCTTCCTCCATGAACTCTCACCCCAGCCAGTGACACAAGCGAGGGATTAAGAATGCCTGCCAGGGTCAGGGAGGCCACATCTGCATCTTCAAAGCAGAGAGGCTGCTGCAACACCCAGAGCCAAGCAGAGCGGCCCTCCTGCAGCCCCCACGGGAGACAAAGGAGGTGGGCAGGTATTCAGCAGCCACCACCTGCCTGGAATTCCGATGCTACTTCCGCTAACACCTTGTAACAGTGACGGCCTTGCAGTACAGAGAAGCCCAGCCAGCTCCCGTGACGCTCCTGCCTGGAGCAGGCCTTCTCTGCATGGCGGTCCCAGCCCCAGAAGGTGGCTACCAGAGCTCACGCTGCTGTCCTCTCCACAGCCAAGGCCAGGTCACCTGGGTCACCTGTGCAGAATCAGCCACCAGCTTTGGACTGGAAATCTCCACTCTGCAGGGCCACAGGCTCACCCCAGTATCCTCTAGGACTGCGGTCCCCAAGCCCCTGGCCACAGAGCTCCGCTGCTGTCCCCCAGCCCCACCCCAACCCCACCCCAACCCCTGTCAGTGGAAAAATTGTCTTCCATGAAACTTAGGAACTGGGTCACACAGCAGGAGGTGAGTGGTGGCGAGCAAGCAAAGTGTCATCTGTACAGCCACTCCCTGTCACTCACATCACTGCCTGAGCTCCGCCTTCCCCACCCCCATTGCCCCCATCCGTGGAAAAATTGTCTTCTATGAAACTGGTCCCTGGTGCCAAAAAGGTTGGGGACCGCTGCTCTAGGACAAGGGTGCAAAATCTTGTCCTGGGCAAAGCAATGGAGAATCGGGCAGTTGGGAAACCAAACATAGTCACGGTCTCCACCAGGAGCTGAGCCACAGGAAGCTTCCTCTCCGAGGAGCTGAGGCCCCTTCTGCCAAAGCCCCATAGGGCCATGAGATAACAGCTTCCTCCGTCACAGCCTGAGCACAGTGGGGCGGAGGCCACACCTGATGAGGGTGACTCTCGCCCTAAGCCGATTACCTGCACCCCCCCAGTCCCCTGTCTCTGCTGGGCCACGGCCCTCCCAACCCACATCTGGAAAACCCTGTGGTCAACTCCTAAAGATGTCGGGCGTCGAGCCTTGGAGAGACCCGGGCTACCTCTCAAAAGCTGTCGTTACTGTGGACTGGGTGTTTCATGTGGGCGATTTTACCCCAGTGCTCTGAAATGCCCCCAATCCCTGCTCACACACCTAGAAGGAAGGACAGAGGTCACAGCCTGCAAGGATCTGGCCTGGTTTGCTCACAGCAGCAGCAGCTGGATTTTTCATGCCAATGCGCGGTTCCAAAGGCCCGTGTCAACAGGAGGGCAAGAGCCAAGTGGGCCAGAAGAGTCAAAGAAGGGTCTTCCCAGGAGGAGGGTCTCCCAGCCTGGCCCTGCCCTGCGATGAAGAAGCAGATCAGGCCAGGAGGAAAGGCAGATGTAGCTTCAGACATATGTCCTGCCCCTCCCCACCCTGTGGCCCACAGTCATGGCGGGCCTGCACCCCCGCCAGCCTCAAGGATGGACAGCAACAGGGCCTAGACTGCGGATTTGAGCAAGCGGCCTCTGGGCAGTGGCAGGGTCCCAGGAGAAGGGAGGACCCCCACATTGAGGGGGCTTAGACCTCTCAGCCCCTAAGCCCTACGGGAGGCCCTCCCCCAAGCGGCCTTTGATGTGGCCGCCAGCCAGGCAGCCTGGGCCCGTCCGCATTCCCAGGCCTGCTGAGGTCCCAGCACTGCACCTGCGCTGTCCGTCATGGCGGTCGGGGCCTGGTGGACACCCCCCTCTGACCCCCTCAGGCCGCGGTGGGCACACCAAGCTGTGCTGCAGGAACTCCCTAGGCCAGCGACCTCCTGCCTCTGGTCCGGGCCACTCTGAGAGCCAAGGCAGCACCAGGGCCACCGCAGGAACTGGGACTGTGGCAAACCATTATTCCTCCCACTGCGACATCAGCAATAAAATAACTTCCTCGGGGTCTGTTTCCTCATGTGTGAGACGGTGACCCCACCCCGAAGGAAGGGAGAAGGCAAGTCTGTAGATCACGCTGCTCAAACACACGCTTTAGCTTTCGCTCCAGGACTCTTTAACTAAGGGGCTCCGATCCAGGTGTGTGTCTCCAATCTGTGGCTAAAACTAAGCACCAAATTTGGGAATAATACACCATTTCTGTAGATTTAGAGCAGATGAAGGAGATTCCTGTAACTACCTCCTTTTCTTGGCTGGCTTTCTGATTGCAAGGTGAGGAAGAGGCAGAGCATGGGGCGGGGGGTGGCAGGAGGCCTGGCTGCACCCAGGGAGGCAGGGCACCCCGAGGCAAGGGCCTGGTCTGTGCTCAGACCACCCTGGCTTCACCCATCCCACCACTTCCCTGCTACACACACTGGGAAAGTTGCTAGACCTCCCTGACCTCAGTGTTCTCATCTCTGAAATGGGAATCACAAGGACACCTGCCTCCTGGGGTTGGGTGTGTGTAGAGCTCACAGCACAGAGCCTCCTTGTGCCCAGGCTGGTGACCGATGGCGTCCACCTCAGCCTCCCCAGCCCCGTCACTATGGACAGCCGGCATCCGCACCCTTTTGCCACCCCACCCCACTGCCCGGTGGGCATGAAGATGTGGCCTCCACGCTTTGCCACCCCAACCCCAGTCCTCTCCCGTCTCCACTGGGGGCTCCCAGGGAGTAGGGATGGGCAGAGACAGCAGCAATGAAACCAGTCGTGTACGAGAGTCCTAGAATTGTCCGCCTCCAAATGGCAGCAGTTTAGGCATCTGGGGGACTCCAACGGAATGGCCACCGCCTGTGGGAGAAGGGTCCAGTGTCCCAAGCAGGGGGGAATCTCCCTAAGTCAGAGCAGCCTCATAACAATCACGTGAGATGGGATTTTACAAATCTGAGGCACAGAAAGGGCGAATCATCCACCCGAGGTCACACAGCCACTAAGTAGCAGAGGAGGACTAGAACCCGGAGCCCTTGCTCTGAACCGCTGCCTACCTGACCCCACTTGTCAGCCCCAAGCGTCCTTCCCGGCCCCTCGGCCACACCTCAACTGCCCGGCGAGGGCGGGGAGGTGCCGGGGAAGAGCTCTCGCCTGCACCCTTCCTCCCCGACACCGGTCCCGACTCTGCGGCCCAACCTGGGACCCAGGCCACCCCCGGCCCGCTCTCGCACTGCCACCGGGGAGAACTGGCAAGCCCGGCCCTGGGAGGAGCGGCTCATTCACAGGCCGGTAAAGGGGCTAATTAAACACCCAGCCCGTGCCCCCCGCCCCGCCCGGGGAACCCAGCCGCCCCGCCGCCCTGCTGCCAGCCAAGCGGCTCGGAGCAATGCCACACAGGATTCGGCAGCGGGCAGAGCAGGGCGAAATCCCTCTTTATAGAGTTATTTTTGCTGTGGAATTTTCACTGGCCTGTAAAATATTTTTATATTTATTACACGTTTAACGGGAGCTCCTAGAACCAACAGGGTGTAAATAATGAAAACTAGGGCAGTAAAGGCCCCAATAAACCTCGCACCAGCCCTTTGATGCTCCCTGTGAGCTGAATCTCTCCTTCCTCCCCAGACCCCATCCCTTTGCCCCGGAGCAAGCCCAGAAGACCAAGGGACCCTCAGTAAGCTCATCTTGGGCTCCCAGAGATTAGGCTTCCTGCGCTGGCAGCCAGGGCCGTGCTGCTGGCAGAGCCTGCTGAACGTGCTGACCAAGAAAGCACCTACTGTGTGCTCAGCTGACACCAGCGCTCACGGGAGCTGGGCCAGGAGAAGCCCCTGACAAAGGCCTCCACCTCCCCCAGCCCTGAAACCGCAGATGGTGCCGTTTCCAAGGTCCTACCCCCAGCCCCAACAGTACAGACACGCACCGGATAGTCACATTCCAAAGGCCACAGGGTCCCCATGGAGAAACAGAAGTCTCAGGAGAAAGTGCTCCATCCCTCAACACTGAGCCCCACGGGCTCTGCAGCACCCTGGCTCAGTGTGTCTGCACCCTATGCCTGCATCCTGCACCCACAGGAGGCTCCCAGAACTCCCTTCGGCAGCCCGCTTCTGCACCAGGACTCCCCACGTCCCCCTCATACCATCCACAAGGCAAAAAAATCCAAGAGGAAGCAGGACCTTAGATCCTGCCCCAGGCAGGAATACAGAGGCACAGAGCGGGGAAGAGACCTACCCAGAGGGCAGGTGCCAGTTAGTGGCAGAGCCAGGACTAGCCTCAGGGCCAGAGACTCCGTGTCCAGGGAAAGAGATCTGACCCAAATCTCTGCACATGTCAACGGCGGCCACCCCTCCTCTGCCTGCCGGGGACCCCAGCGACTGGGGACTCAGCCTCTGACAGCCCAACACTCTCCCCCCGGGCCCTCTGACTGCAGCTGAGCCAAACTTTCCTCCCCAGGGCCGAGCCTGGCCATCTGCTGCCTCCTGCTTCCACCCACCCTGCCCACCTGAGCACAGGTAAGCGTCCCTTCCCAGACCACCTGCAGATCCGAGAGCTTCCCCCACCCCACGACGAGGTGCCCAACTCCTCGCAGCTCCGGGCTGCCCGAGCCTCTTACAGCAAAGACCCCTCAGGAGAGCACCCATCCCCCACCCAACCAGGACACTAAACACCTGTCCATGCATCTGGAGGTGGCTTCATAGGTGTTTTTTAAGCAACCATAGTGTGTGACCAGTTGACGCCAACTTTGTAGCCCAAATCCCTTCTGTTGGGCCTGGTCTCTCCCACCACAGACTCGAGGGACACGATCTCCTAAATCCAGCTGCAAGACTTTGCCTCTGTCCGGGGTACAGCCCCCTCCTCGCACCCACGAGATCAAAGCTGCCCCTCCCTGTGCCGCAGCAGCCCGGGCACGTCTGCAAGACCACACGAGGGGCCGTCCTTCCTCACGCCGGCCACGCTCCATCCGAATGACATCCACATCTGCCCCGCCGAAAGAGGTGGCCAGTGCCCTCTCGGCCGGTGAAGTCCCCGAGGGGCTGCAGTCAGACAAAGCGAGAGCGAAGGGCGAGGACCCCCGCAGCTCTGCGCACACGCGCGTCAGGCTGGAGCAGCGCCTCTCTGGGGACAGATCCGGCGGCAGCTCCTGCCTGCATCTGCTCCACCGCCAGGAGATTCTCGTCTCTCAACCCCCGGTAATTACAGTCCCTGGTGTTCGGTTAACACCCGTGTCATTGCAGGGTGTTGGAACAAGCAGAGTCTGAGTGAAGAAAATTAAACAACCGCGTTTGACAAGTGGCCCATCCCCTGTGGCACCGCCCTGATCCCGGCCCAAGGGGACTAGGCCTGCTGGCCCACCCGGGAGGAGCCGGCGCCTCGGGGCTGGGGCAGGGGGTGGGGGGAGGCTCGGGGTGAGTAGGTGCAGCAGGCCGCGTGCAGCGTGCAGAAGCCGGAGTGAGGAGAAAGGGAACTGCGAGGCCTGGGAAGGGGTGCCGGGGACGTTCCTCTCACTGGGGAGGCCGAGCAGGCCCCACGGTTTCTGCACCGAGAGAGGCCGCCGGACATCTGCTCCCCTGAGACTTGCTGTCCCAGAGGCCGTAGCCACAAAGGCAGATTCAGGGGCGCAGTAAGGTGCCCTCTCGGAGAGGCCTGGGGCTCCTCGTGGGCCGAGCAGGTGGGGAGATAGGCCTGGCTGGATAAGCAGCACGGTGCCCCACACCCCCACAGGGCGTCCACGCTCCGCCCTCGCCTCTGGAGGAGCAGGCCAGGGAGAGACGGGTCTCAGAGCACTGTGCCTGGGGCCCTTCCCAGGCCCAGCTCAGCTTTCCCATCTGGTCCTGCAACCCGGGGAGCTGCAACCCGACATGTTGGTGCCAGGCCCCCAGGTGCAGGTTGCCCAGGGGTCTTCTCCCATGCCCCTGGGTCCCATCCTCTACCCCATGCAAGCTCCTGGGTCCCGCAGTCAATCAACAAACAGAATGGATGCCAGCTGCACTGGGGCAACATGTAGCAGACCAAGGTGTGCGGAGGCCTCCCCCGACCCCCGTGCTAGAGCCGGCCACCTACACAGTCCTGCTCCTCCGGGCCTTTCCCTGCAGGATCCAACTCGGGCCACACACTGAGGACGCTCCAGGCTGACTGAGCCTCACTGCCAGCAGCGCTCGCCCCGTGCACCACCCCGACCGTCGCTGCGACCTCGCCTTTTCACAAGCGAGAAAACTGAGGGGCTTGAGGAGGCTAAGTGACCTGTCTCAAGTAGCAGATCCAGGTTTTACACCCAAGCCTGACATCTCCAAATCCCAGAGGACGTCTGAGGACAATCTGGGCTCTTTACAAAGGGCAATTCCTCCCCCCACAGCCCTCCCTGAGCCCCCTGCTTGCCTGCCCCCTCCTGTCCCACGCCGCCGCAGCTGGGGGAGGGGGAGCAGCCCCCCAAGTCCTGGCCAAAGAGACGCGCTAAGCAGACTTCAGCTTCCCAGCACCCGCCATGAGGCAGAACACATGTTTCCTGTGTTCCCTCCTCGTGCTCCTAAACATGCTGGAGATATTATTATTATTTATCATTTGCTGAGTGCTGACAGCGCGCTGAGCGTCAGGCCCGGGAGCCCAGGCCCTGCCAACACGGCTCGCAGTCAGCCAGCCGGCACGACACGGCCCCCGCCACCCAGATGCACACGCAGCTGCGGGGCTGCCGCCGGGGACCCCAGGCTGAGGGCTCCCATCCCGTCCTCAGCTCCAGCAGCCGCGCCCCTCGGCTTCCCCCGGCCCCTGCGGGGCGATGGTCCCAGGCAGGGCCTTCACCACCAGGACGGTGGGAGGATCCGCTCGGAGCCGGGCTGCGGCACACGCCGGGGAAGCCCCAGGCCTGCTGGTGGCTGTGGCAGAGCCTAAGAAAACCCAAGATGGCCATGTCACCAGCCCCTCCACTCCCAGGCACCCCGCTCACTCTCGCCTTCCTTCTCAGGAGAGAGGACGAGGGGCCAGAGTAAGCTCCCAGGCGTGGGGCGTCCCCGTTCTGTCCTGGGAGCAGGACTCAGGTCTCCCAGTGGCCTCCCGGCCCCATTCTTCCTGCTGCCCTCCCGGTGCGCCCTTGTGAACTAGCCGTGGTCCTCGCCCTGGACAGCTGGGGGCTGCCCGCCCTCCCCATCACCATTCCTGAGGCCCCAGCCTCATCCAGGCCTCCCTGCCCCTCGGCCAAATCATTCTCTCATTCATTTATGTCACCAAGCTCTTCAGTCACAGGCTCGGGGCCAGGCCCCAGGCTGCCCACCTTCAGGAGTGCACCGTCAGACGCGGGGGCACACACACCACCGGCCCGACAGCACGGGGAAGGAAGGGGAGGGGGCACGCAAGCCCCCAGCCCTGCCAGAAGCAGGGGAGGAGGATTCCCAGGGGTGTTCACCAGGACATCAGGTTTTCCCCAGTTTGGGGTGGGGGTGGGGTAGAGGATGAGGCATTTCCCAGGCAGAGCAAACGTGTGCAACGCCGAGAAGCACGAGGGAGCCTGGCACATTTGGAAAACGGCAGGTGACAGAGTGGGGGGCGGCAGAGAGACAGGAGAGGTGTGGGTAGGTGCCCATCTGGGCAGGACCCTCCACACTCAGTTCTGGTTAGGGAGCTTTTCATGGGTTACAGTCTTATGGGGACGCCGCCCCCCCCCACCTTGGAAGTCCAAGAAAAGTCACCTACTTCCTTGTCCCTGGCTGCCAAGACTCCAGGCAGAACAATGTCTCAAGCCCCAGCAAAGATGCCCGCGTCCTAATCCCCTGGACCTGCAGTTATATACCCCGCGTGGCAAAGGGGCCTTTGCAGATGATCAAGTTTAAGGGTCTTGAGATGAGATTGTCCAGAATTGCGTGAGTGGACCCAGTGGAGTCGCAGGAGTCCTCATAAGTGGAGAACGTTTCCTGGCTGTGGTCAGATGTGATGACGGAAGGAGGGTCAGAGCAACGTCTGAGGACGGAGGAGACGGCACAAGCCAGGGAAAGCAGGCGCCTCTGCGGGCTGGAAGGGGCAGGGAAACAGACCTCCCAGAGCCGGGATGGAGCACGGCCCTGCCAAGGCCGTGCTCTTAACCCCGGGAGACCGTGTCCAGCCTCTGACTTACGGAACTGTAAGATAATCAATGTATGTTTTAAAGCCCCAAGTGGGTGGTAACTTGTTACTGCAGCAATAGGAAACTATTACCGCCCCAGAGACCTCGGCCACCCTGCCCTCCACCTCCCCAAACTTCTAGACGGAAGGGCCTGGCCTTGGAGGTTGCTCCGGGAGCTCAGCTATGTGATGGACGCAGCCTGCTCTCCGCGTATGGGCCAGAGTCTGCGCTGAGACCGGTCCGCGCCCGCAGGGAACCCCGGCCCCCGCCCCCTCTGCAGCCCCCCGGGCTGTCGTGCTCCCCATAGCAGAGCCCCTTCCCATCGGCTGCTCAGTCTCCTCGTAGCTGGCCCGAGGCTGGCGCCGGACCTGCTCACCCATCTGCAGGGGTCTGGACGACACAGCCGCTCTTCACTGCCTCAGCCCATCGCAGGCCACCCTGCCACAAGCATCCTCCCGAAGCAGCAACTTCGTCTGGCTGCCCCGCGGCCAGGCTTCCTCTAGCTCCCAGTGCTTGAAGCACGGCCTCCAAACTGTGTTCCCCAGAACCTGGGGCCACTGGGTACCTGGGGAGATGGTTTAAGGGCAACTGAGAGGGAGTCTGGAGCACCCCAGCCGTCCTGCTGTCCTACAGACAAGCGTCCGCGTCAACAAGGGGTCTCCAGATAAGTGAGATGCAGGCACGAAGGAAAAAGTCACAAACCGATGGCGAAACTCAGCAGCGTCTCCCCACCGCCGCCCACAGCAATGTCTGCCGGTGCGATTGCTGGAGTCACGTCCGTCCCCTCTCCAGACTGTGAGCTCCATGACAGGGACCGTGTCAGTTTTGTTCCCACCTTGGAAGCCCGGAATCAAACATGGCGATTGCACCTTTGAATGAATGAGTGAGGGAACTAGTGACTGCCCTTTACCTACCTACCTAGCTACCTACGCACACGGAGTGCAGCCCCACCTCACCTCCCAGCCTCTCAGCACGCTGCCTGTAGGACTCACAGACACATCCCACCCAAGAGCTGCACTTTCCCGAGCCCCTCAGCGTCCACACGGGAAGCGTTCTGGGGATGGCGGGGTGGAAAGGACCCGCTCATCGCCACGCTCCTCTGGTCCAGCCCAGCTCAGGGTGGGCCCTGTCCGAGGTGCTGGCAACTCAGGGCCGATGAGGGTCCAGCAGGGGCTGCCAGGGCCTGTCATCCCCTCCGTGGCCTCCCCCCGCTTGCTGCTGCCTGCGTCCTCACACAGCCCTCGGGCTCAGCCGAGCACAGGGCTCCAAACGTCCTTGCGCAAGTGTGGGGCATGGACATTTGCAACAGAATGGTCAAGTACCCCCAGAGAACCACACTCGCCAGCAGCACCCGGGGCAGAGGACCCCCACACACTGAGAGTTGCCATCCCCTCTGAGCTTGCCAGGGAGGCTGCTGCGAGAAAGGAGGATGAGGAGAGTCCCCCCGGGGAGTGGGGGGATGCACAGCCTGACCCAGGCATCGGAGGCTCCTGCCTGAGCCATCGTGCTCCTGTTCCACAGACATTTACCAAACACCTACCATGCACTGGGCACTCTCACCCCAGCCCCGGCCGGGTGCCTGTACACAGCAGGCACTCAATTCTGCTGCTGCTGCAGCAGCTACTCCCCAGAAAACTTCCCTGAATCCAGCACCCCGGCAACTTGCTCACCTCCAGCCTTCACACAAGTCCACATCTCCGCACGCCAGCAAGAGGCTCCCGGCCCAGAGATACGATCGGGATGACACCCCGCCTGCGCGGCGCGGTGATTCACAGCCCGAGACATCCCCCGGGCTGTGCGCGGTTATCGGCCCCGCCATCTTCAATTACGAGGCTCGTCACTCATCTACAGCCCTCAGAGGGAAGTGAGGAGGAGATTAATGTCTTTTTAAAAACTGCTTTCATCCCCTAAAAGGATTCCTCCGCAGATGCCATTTGCATCTCCAAGAGGAAAGGCAGAAGAGGCCACTCGGAAGCTCAGCTGCGCCCCCAGGCCCCTCGGCCACCTTTCATCATCGTGTCTCTCCCAAGGCATCCCAGAGCTGTGCGGCAAGGCCGGGACACCCTCCCAGCCGAAGCCTGGGTTGGCGCGGGACCCGCACCTGCCTCCCTGGGCTCCCCTAAGAGAAAGGGCCGACGGTGCCCCAAGCCCAGCAATTCCACAAGGCAGCTCTCAAGCATCTCCCTCGGGGAGTCTGTTATGGGGTTGAATTTTGTCCCCCCAAAAGCCCTGTTGAAGTCCTAACCCCCCAGCACCTCAGAATGTGACTTATGTGAACACAGGCTCATATGACAGCTAAGTTGCGGTCATACCGGAGTGAGGTGGCCCTAACCCAACAGGACCGGTGTCCTTACGAGAAGAGGGCGGTGTGGACAGACACAGGACACTGCCCGGTGAAGAGGGGCACAGACTGGCGTGACGTGTCCGTGAGCCAAGGAAAGCCGAGGGTGCCGGTCGTCACGGGAAACCAGGAGAGAGGGCTGGAGCGGACGCCCCTGCAGAGCCTCCGGAAGGAGCCGACCCTGACCTTGGGCTGCAGCTTCCGGAACCGCGAGAGGACACATTTCTGCTGCTTGAAGCACCGGCTTGTAGCACTTCGTTACAGCAGCCCTAGCAAGCGAGCACCGAGCCCGCGGCTACGCCAGCCCCTTCCTCCAAGGCGCGTCCGCGCTGGCCCGAGTTTGAGCTCTGAGCACAGACGAGCTCCACGACGGGACCAGACAGGTGCCCCCCTCACCAAAGTGCCCCCAACCACTCGGGCTGGCTCATTAAAGAACACTGCCCCCACCTCGACCCCCACCATGGCATTAAAATATGTTCTCCCGAGTCACGACGTTGGACGTGTCACTAAGCCAAAGGTCTGTCCTGGTCAGTCTGTCCAGTCACCATGCAACAGAGCCACGGACAGATGGAAGGTGGGGAAGGCGCAGGGTCCTCCGAAATGCCCCAGGCCCCCCAGGGCTTGAGATACGTGCAAGCAGGGGTGGGCACTGCTGGGATCTGTGCCAGACCTGCAGTGTTGGCCTGGACATGAGAACCACACCAGCCAACTCGACCACGCTCCACTGGGGCGGGGACCACTGCATCCCCAGTGCCCGGCATGGGACCAACAGGCAACGGTGCTCACAATTGCACGTAAAATGGACGCATCTTGCTGAAGGAGCAAAGGAGACGGTACTCCCATCCCTTGCATGGCAGAAAGCAGGGGTGAGGAAAGGAGATATAAAAACATGCCCAGATGTACCACTAGGATGGTTCCAGGAAAGCCTTCACCCTCCGAGGGCTTCCCCCACCAGCCACGCATCGGTGCAAGGTTGCCGACGGCCATCAGCACCAGGACCCGCCAGGGGTGGGGCTGCCCTTCACTTCCCAGGGGGCAAACATGGCCACTGTGTCTGGTAGGAAAAGCGACAGTGTGCAAGCTCAAGAGCCTGGCTGCATAGGTTCAAATCCCAGCTCGTTTGCTTCCTGTCTGCGTGAGCCTGAACAAGTGACTTCACTTTCCTGTGCCTCAGTCTCCTTCTCTGTAAAATGAGACTTTGGGTTGGGAGGATTAGATGGGTTAATACTTGCAAAGCACTTGGTGCAGCGCCTGGCACATAATATGTGCTTGGTAAGTGTAAACTGACGCTATTTGCTGTCATTACCCCATGTCCTTGCAACTCCAGGGAATAGATCCTTCCACTTGCTTTGTCGGTATTCACTGATGCTCTTCTCTGTATGATGACACCCGACAGCTATTTACAGAGAATTATGCCTTGTGCCAGGGACACAGGGGAAAGTTACCAAGGCCCAAGGGGAAAAGCAGACACAACACTCCAAGAATATGAGACATAAGGCATCATTATCGGTAGAGACGGAGTGCCCGGAGAGGTCATGCTGGGGAAGGCAGGTCAGACCAAAAGACATTTGGGTTTTGAGGGGTGAATAGGAGTTTACCAGATGAGTCTTGCCCAGTTTATGACAGGTGTTCCATAAAGAGCTAGCAACTGAATGAGGCAGAGTAGAAGAGCATTCCGGCCTGAGGGAAATGAGAATGTATGGTGTGCTCAAGGATGGAGAAGGGCCAGGATATGGTTTAGCCAGAGTAGGGAGTTTGTGAGCGTAGAAGCAGGAAAGCAGGTTGAGGCGAGTTGGGCAAAGGTCTTGAACACCATACTCAGGGGTCTCGGCTTTATCCGCAGGCTGCACAGACCCAAGTCAGAGGAGGAATGACAAGCAAGAGCTGGGTTTAGAAAGATGGCTTGACTTGCAAAGCAGGTGACACAAGGTTGAAGACAGGAGACCAGAGAGGAGGCCACAGCAGCCCTGTCCTCCCTTCCCAACCGAGCACTGCCCTCCGTTTGCCCTTGAATCGCCTTCCTGGTAGAGATGTTCTTAAGTTCACGCCCCTGGAGAGCCCTGACTCCCAGCTATTCTGGTTAAGGACACGGTGCCCACAGCTGCCTGCTATCAGGAGAGGCCCTTGGCCGAGACCTCTGGGGGAAATGTTCATGTCTCCATGCAAGTCCCCAGTTGACAGACAGAACTGGGCCGAGAGACAAGCTCAAGCCACAAACTGGAAACCCTGATGGCAGGCCAGCTTCTGGCATTCCAGCAAGCTGATGCTTCAGCGCTGTGAGCCGGCGGCCCTTTCTTCTCCCTCACTCCCCAAAGGTGCCCTCTTGCCCTGCGCTGCGTCCAGGGCGAGCGGATTTCTTTCCAAATGCAGGTTGGGATATTCTGTGTTGTGGACACTTGAGAATCCCCCTGTGGCCCTGTGGCTTACCCAGCCAGGTCTCAAGCTGCGCTCTGACCTTACCGGCCTGGCAGAGACGCTGTTGACACTGCCAGCACCACCCTGACCGTCTGCCCAGCAGCTGGGGCCACGCTTAGGCAGCTGCCCCAGCAGGCACTAAAATTAGGTGACCCATTAGACCCAGGACATGGTAGTCATGGGCAGATCGCCAGCTCTGCCTCAGAGGGGCATTCCTCCCAGCCCAGGACTCACGCCAGGGCGGAACGAGAGCAGCCCAAACCCCCTCTCAGGCCCAGGGAAACTGAGGCCTGGGGAAGAGCAGGGACCACCAAAGGGGTGTGAACTTGGATTTTTGTTTATTCATTTCATAATTGTTCCTGAGGATGAAAAGTAATACATACTTCTAGCAGAAATTTAAAATATATTCCATGAATAGGTAAGAGAATTAAAAATCACAATACCATCACCTGCGCTAACCTCCACTTACATTCTGCTGTGTTTCCCTCCTTTGTTGATTGTTTTACACAACAGAAAACACGGTCTACAGATAATTTGTAACATATTCCTTCCCACTACTTAGAATCATTTTTACAAATCATTAAACATTCTTCATACACATCAATACAATCACTGCACGATATTCCATTTTATTAATACGCCATAATGAATGTAATAAAAATCTCCCATTGTTGAACATAGAAGTCGTTTCCTCTTTTGTGCTATTATAAATAACACTGCAGTGAACATCTAGGTGCAGGAATCTTTGTCCCCACCTATGAGGATTTTCTCGGACGGACTCCAGGCAGTGGAACGAAAGGGTCACAAGAGAAGCACATCGTTGGGCCCTGACACAGACTCCCTCCTCCTCTCCGAAAGGCCAGACCACAGGCCAGCCTTGGGTACCACCCCGCATACTCCTGCCAGCCTGGCCACGGCTCCTTACAGCCACGGCCCGCACGTCCCTGGGGTGACTTCTCTCCCAGGGCATCGGCGTCTATAAGCCTGCTTGTCTGGCACTGCGGCCACATGCATCTCTGTAGCACAAGGCTGACCCACGGTTCCTTTCCTCTAAAGCAGCCACAACATGCAGGAGACACATGTAGCGATCAAGTCTCAGGACCCAGGGACTCAAAGGTGCTGCTACTCCAGTGTCTCGCGGGCCCTAAATTTGGGGTCAAAGTGAACCCCATTGATCAGGTCCTTCGAACAGCCCCGCGGACTCTCCTGGCCTCTTCCCCGGTTCACCCTGCTGCACACACAGCCAGGAAGCAGCCTCCTGACGGATGTCATCCACCCCCAGCAAGGTTAACCAACGACCCAAATCATGACACCAGACCTGAGCTAGCAACCCATAAAGCAACTTGGCCAAGAATCGAATTGCCTTTGCATTTCCCGACAGAGAAACTAAACTCCGGGCTCAGTGTAAATAGGCTGTCTCTGCTGCGACATCGGCCTCGCTCGCGGCGGGTTATGGATGGCACTGCGTATCGCCCACCATAAATACAGCACCTCGGCTAAACAAAGCTGACAGCTTTGTGCCAATAACCTTTGAACCACTCGAGCCCAGTGTCAATTGTATTTGTCTTCAAGCTGAGGTTTACGCTAGACTGTCTGCCAAATCAGGGCTCATCTGCGGAGATAATTCAAATATATTACAGGCACCAGGCAGACACGAGGCCTCCCCCGCATGGCCTCCCAGGTCTCCGGCACATCCCCTAACCACTCGGCAAGCTTCACTGCAAAAGAACAAGAGACCAGGGGCAAAAAGGGACACTGAGGCCGGGATTAGAACCCTAGATCTGCTGCCAGCTCTCTGTACCACCTCAGGAAAGTCACCTGGCCACAGGAAGCCTCTGTTTGCTCCTGTACCTATTCTGAAACATGGAGAACCTATTTTTGGAGGCCTGTTTACGTATTAAATCAGGCTACATGAAGGAATCGGCTCTGGAAAGTGATAACCCAGGAAGTGCAGAAATGCAAAATGCGTTCCCAGTCCCTGCAAGAGCCGGATAAGCCACGAGCAAAAGCCTCCAAGACCCGGTGGGCTGCGGAGCACCCAGCGGGGAAACGCTCTTGCCTGGTTAGGACGGGGGAGCTGGGGAGGTCTAAAGACGACGTAATATATAGATACTGCTTAACAAAAAGTGATGTACCAGGGAGAAAGCCATTCTGGGGAAAACAGGTGCAGTTACGCGGCCACCGAGGCTGGGCTAATTCGTGCAATTCGCATCACCTGAGTGCCTGGCGCGTGCCGGGCTCTGGCTGCTGCCAGGGAGACGCGGAACTCAGGCAAGCTCTTGCCGCACAGCCAGGGCCCCTCCCACACCCACTCTCACCCTCCGTCCACCCACAGTAGATCTGGGGCCATCTCAGACATGACCCCAAGTCCCCAGAGCCTTTCACTATTTGAGGGGCTGTGCCCAACCCAGCCATGAGCCTCCCACCTGGCAGGAACCCAAACCTTGACCCCGGCCCCCTGTCGCGGGAAGTGGGAAAGCGATCTAGGGAGCCAGCTCACCAGGCTTCGTCTCATGACCGTGCAGTTGTGGGCCTGGCGGTTCAGGAGGCCAGGGAGAGAGGACGAGGGGTGGAGGCTGTGTTTAGATTACAGCCCATGAGCCTCTCTTGAAAATGGAAGAGAAGAATTCAACAAGGAAAACTCAGTCAAGAACGGGAGGGCAAAGAGCAAACACATCTGACAACAGAGGTGCCAGGCAAGCTGTCCGGCCCCCACCCAGCACCTCTGAGCATCTCTTCCCCTTATCTGTCAAATGAGCAAAATATGCTTTGTCGGAAGAGTCACTGCAAAGCTCAGGCAAAACGCGAACCATCGCAGACTTGCCTTCTGACACACGCTCCAGCAGCAGACGGGGTTAAGGCCGCGCATCTTCTCCGCGATGAGGAGACAAGAGATCCCAGTTCTGCTACTGATCTACTTCGGATTTGCCGCGAGACCTTGGGCGTGCCCCCCAAAGCCGCTGGGCACCGCTGGCGTAAGAGAGACCTGCACAAGGCCATCCCCAACGTCCGCTCCGCTCCGATGCATGGGACTGATTCTGTGACGCGGGTTAACTACAGGCCGGCCCGTGGCAGGGCGCCCCTCCCTAGAGGTCGGCCCAACCCCACACCCCACCAAGGAGGTGGGAAGATGTTGGCAGGACTGGGGCCAAAGACATCACTGTCACTCACCTTTGGGAGCCTCACCCCTAACTGGGGATGTGGGACCCTCCAGCTTCTACTTCTCGTCTCCGCTGGCATCTGGGAGAAGGGAGAAAAAGGCCACCCTGCTTAGTGCCTGGACCATCTCTTTGCCATCTCCGTACCTGCAGGAGGGAGAGAACAAGGCGTCAGCGCCTGTGCTCAGAAGGAAAGGCAGGAGACATTCATAAATGACCCTCTTAGCTGTTTACGAGACACCTTCTGAGAGAAAGCAGAGGAGGAGAAATAAACTTGAAGTAGGGAGACCTGGCGGGTGTCCGAGATGCGCTTTGATAAGCCAGCTGCGCCAGCCTTTCTCCCCGGCTTTTATGGCCACCTTTACGGCCCTGTGTTTGCAACTCTTTATCAGGGGCCGGAAGGGGAGAGTGCGCAAGATCCAAGGCAAAGAGCCTTCCCGCAACTCCACGAGCAGACGCCACCTCATCTGCAGATCAAGATAACCCCGGCTTCCCTCCCAGCCCAGGCAGCGTCCCCCAGACACCCCTATCTGGGGTGGACAAGGAATTCCTGAGGACGGCAGTAAATCTGCAGACCCAAGCCCTCCTGGAAGCCCTGACTGGGCTGCAGCCAAATGAAAGCAAAAACAGGGCTGGGGCTGGAACTGAGGTCCTCCCGAGACGTCAGGACGCTCTGCAGCCCTCGCCCCAAAACTCACCGAAGTTGGCAGAGTGTCTCAGGGCTCCTGCCCGGCATAACCCAGTGCTCTTCACTGCAGCTGGGCCCACACCCAGGTTGGGGCTGGGCTCTGCCATCCCCATGCCCCTGAACCTCCCAGTTCCCTCCTTGCTGCCTGAGGAAGTGACTCCCTCTGGGCCTTGGTTTTCTCATCTGTAAAATGGCCTACGCAAACAGTCCCTGCCCTTCCAAGACAGGACACACAGAAGGAGCTCAACAAACAGAAGCAGTCTTTATATTGGGTAAAGTAGCCAACCCGCCAGAATTCATTTTCCCAGACTGGCTGGGCCCGGGAAGCCTGAAACCTTTGTGCCAGCCTCACCTGAATGACGGTGGCCCTAACCCCGGCCCTACTTGTGTGGCAAACCACAGCAGGCTCCTAACATGGGTCACTGTGCTTGGGGGAAGGGGGAATGCTTCAGAGATGGAGAAAGCCCTGAGCCCCGAAAGCCCATGATCTGTGACCAAAAATAAATGTACAAAAACAGGATAGGCTAAGTGTAAAACTCCGAGACTGTGCCAAGGGAGCAGGAGAGTAGACGCGGCCGTGGTCAAGGAAAGGAGGCCGGAGAAGGCTTCTCAGAAGAGGGGCCTCTGGGCTAGGCCTGGACAGTGAATAGCAGCTGGCCAAAAGAAAGAGGACGGGGAGGAGGAAGAAGCCACTCTCTGCAGAGCCATTTAGGCTGACAGCAGGTCCTTGGCGAGCCCAGGGCGGGGAGGCTGGGAAGGGGCGGCAGAGAGTGAGCAGAAACTGTGGGCCAATCGGGCCGGCAGCCGGTTAGCAAGAGCCTGGATGTAGCTGGGCACCCGAGCCTCACGCGGAAGGTGCAACTGAGTCTGGGGCGGGGGCTCTGGGCAACTCCGCTGTGATCGCAGCGGAGGGGAGGGTCCCTGGAGACCATGAGGACACTGGAGGCGGGGCAGGGAACGTTCCCTCTTGGTGGAGGCCTGAGGTATCAGCCTTGTGGACCCCAGGGAGCTTGCCTTTGGGGCTGGCGGTTTTTGAGGGCAGCCGCCAGGCCCGAGCTAGCCGGACCGGTGCCCCGGCGGCTCCACGGGTCTCCGGTCGCACCGCGGGCCTGGACACGAGCACCTGCTGCTGGGCGACCCAGGCGCCTCGTGCCAGAACAAGAAGGCGCGGACATCCCGCGCGTGTGACTCTGAGCTCTGCTCCTCTGACCCCCCACCCCACGCCACCGTGCTGTTCCTGGGTGGTCAGAACCCTGCAGGCAAAACCCACAGCCTTCTCCCTGCCCCCGCCCGGGCATGGTCCGGCGGATGTGCTGGCTGCAGATGTGCTGGCTGCGGATGTGCTGGCTGCGGATGTGCTCGCTGCGGGCCAGCCCTTGGTCTGTCGGTCCCAGCAGCCAGCCGCCCCCTGGGCTCCAGCGCCACTGAGAGGCTTCCAGCTCTGCCCCGCCCACTCTCCATCGCCCCTTCCACCACCCTCCCCCCATCCACCTGCCTTCCCCTCCCCAGTTCCTGTGGTGTTGTGGGGGCGCCTTTCCGCCCCGCCCCCCAGCAGAATCCCAAACTGGCTATTTCAGTTTTCGTAAATGTTCTATTTTGAAATAGTACGGATTTACAGAAAGTTGCCAAGAAGGTACAGACAGGCCCCTGAGCACCCTTCACGCAGTTTCCCCAGTGGTGACATCTTACATCATTAATGCGACATCTACACAGGAAACTGACACTGGTCTGCACTGTCCCTGTCATCCTGCGCGAGTGTGAGGCCACCGACCGAACGGCAGCGCCCAGATCCCCCACCGCCCTGCCGGGCACACTCGTCCCCGTCTTCCCCACCGCCCCTGGCTCCTGGCAACTACCGCTCCACTTTCCACATTTAAATTTTTGTCGTTTTGAGGATGTTATATGAATGGAATCAGAAAGTATGTGGCCTTTCGAGATCAGCCTTTTTCACTCAACGCGATGCCCTTGAGACGCAGCCAAGAGGGATCAAAAGCTCTTTCCTTTTCACTGCCGAGTACTGCTCCGTGGGTGGAAGTGCCAGCGTGTTGGACCATTCGGCTGTTGTAGGACATTTTGGTTTTGCCAGCTTTGGGCCATGGCAAGTAAAGCTGCTGTGAAGACTCGTGTGCCTGTCAGAACACCAAGCACTCGCCCCGTTTTTAAACCGTTCAACACTTTCCTTCAAATGTCACGTTTTGGCTCATGTTTATGACCCAGTCACGTTTACGGGTTTATACCCACTGCTGCCCCAGAGGCTTTGAGATGGCCTTTTTAAAAGGTATGTACAAAAAAACTTTTAACACGCAAATCAAGATGGGGAATGGAGACGGAGCGCAGAGATCTCGCATCGGACGCGCTGGTCAAATGGTCCGCACCTGAGCGAGGCGGGGAGGCGGCGACGGGGACCTTTGCTTCCCTCTTTCCACTCCCCCGGCACCCCGCGCCTTCCCAGGCCTGCAGAGAGCGGAAGGCAAAGCAGACACGTGGGCAGGGAGCAGGGAACCCAGACACGCGGACCCAGAACCCGGCAGGACACTCCACAAAGGCTCAGGCCTGCGTCCCCTGTCCTGTGGGACGGAGGGCCAGTCACCTTCCCGTGGGGCAGTGCCCCACGCCTGCGGCCCGGCTACCACCAAGTCCCTTCCTCCCCTCCATGTAGGCTGGGTGTCAATGGCCGAAGGGGGTCTCTCCATTGCCACACTAGAGGCCCAGATGGACCCCAGCCAGGTGGGGGCCCCACTGGGCTGCCGAATGAAGGAAAGTGTATAACCCTGAGTGAGTCCTTCCGCTCTCGGGCACCGAGGCCCCCAGCCCACCCTGCAGTGAAGTGCACAGCCAGGGCGGCTCGGACATCTGGTGATAGTTCCACAGTCGTGCTGGGTGGGCCTGCGACAGAGCCCAGGACAGGGGAGAGCACCCAGACTTCCTCTGCCGGGGCTCCTGGCCACCTCTGCTCCTCTTCGGGGCCCACGGAGGGGGCTCCTTGGAGAATACTGGGCACAGGGGATGGGCCAGCATGGGGAGATGGAGCTCAGGCTGGCACCCTGCTGAGGGGCCCAGGGGACCAGAGCCTGGGCTCTAGGCTGCCTCCTCTCAGAAAGAAAGGGGCCGGTGCCGCTAAGCAGGCTGGCTCATCCGGGGAAGGCAGGGATTTCGCCTTCCCCACTCCCTGCTGGGAGACCTCTTGCCCCAGCTCAGAGGACAAAGCCAGGGGTCCCCTGTAGTCCTCCGTGGCCTCTCCCCAGGACCTGCTCAGCTGCCTCTTGCCCCCTCCCCACCTTCCTAGAGCAGAGCCCTGCTCAGGCCACTTTCCAGCTCAGTCACCCCCAGTGGCTCCCCGTTGCCTGGGGGACCCCTGTCCTGATTCAGAGCCCCGCTGGCCTTCCCGTCCTAGCTCCATCACAGCCCCACGGGCACTCTGGGCTGAACTCCCAGGGGCCCAAACACCCCCACGCTCCCAGCCCCGTGTGTGGCCTGTGCCGTGCACTCTCCTAAACGCCCGCCCCAGCTGCTCTGAGGGAATCTCACCAGCATCTTAAGGCCCAGTGCAAAAGGCACCTCCCCCGGGAAGTCTTAGTGCTGTCCCTCGCCTGACGCTCACAGCCATGGGGGCAGGGGATGGTCAGAGCGGGTTGGCCAAGGGAAAGGACCCCATATTACAGCTGACCCTCCACTGCTCCTGTTCTGCCCTCCTCCTTTGAAAGAGGTGGCCGTATGGGTCAGGACTGGAGACAGAGAGAGATCACCCGAGCCCTCCAGTTCAGGGGCGATGCTGGGCCCCTCTCAGCCTGGTGCACCCAGGTGTCACCAGCTCCCAGGTCCCAGCACCAGACCAGCTCTGCCTCCTCGGAAGCTTTGCCGCTGTTGACTTTAGTCAAATTTCCTGGTTCCTAGAGGAAGAGGGACCTTGGGATGTACAGGTCACGTTGACCTCCCAGCCTACCCAGGCACCCTCGGATGACCTTGCACCCAGGGGCTCCCAGGGAGGCACAGCTCAGCGGGGACGAAGGCTGCCACCAACGTGGTGTCCCAGCCTAGGGTCCGGGCCCTGGCCAGCTGGTCCAGAGAACATGGGAGAGGATGGTGGTATGTTTTGGCAGAGGACACACGCCTGGGGGCAGAGCCCACGGAGGCTTCGGGCCCAGGCCGCTCCCTTTTCCTCACTATTTATGGCCCCTTGGAGGCTGCTCTCCCCTTTGTTCTGCCAAACAAGCTCACTCCTGACTCCCAAGTCAGCCAGGGACTTGGCAAACATTTGTCAAGACTCGTCCCCTCACTGTGTGTTTGTCTACGCGGCAGAGATGGCGGCTGTGTGCACAGACAAGTCTCCCTGCGAGGCTCGGCAGCAGTCCCCCATCCTCTGCGGCCGCCAGCCTCACCCCAGGCACACCAAGGTGGGCGTCTCCCTCCCCACCAACAGTCCAGCCTCTCTGCGCCCTACCTGGAATGCCACCACTGTCCCTCAGTACCGTGCAGTCCCCCTGGGGCAAGAACACATCCAGGCCCTGTCACTCAGTCACGCTGAATGGCGAGAGTTTGAGGAGTTTCAGGGGGGCTGTGAGGGCTCAGGGTCTGTGGTGAGGGCTGAGCATGAGCTGGAATCCAGCAGGGGGAGGGAGGGGAGGCAGGAGCTCCCAATACTGCCTCACCCCTGCCCCAGCCTCCATGGGAGGGGCTGCGCCCTGGCTGGGACTCACCAAGACGGGCCCGCCCAGCCAGTTGAGGTCAGTGTGCCCTGATCAACGCTTTCGGACAGACAGACAGCCCCTAGAAAGGCAGGTCCTCCGGAGAGGTGCCAGACTCTGATTTCACAGTCAGCGCCAGGGAGACGGCAGGTGGAGGCTGATGCCAGGTGGAGCCCCAGAGGGCAGAGACAGTGCCAGGGGAGTGAGTCTCCTCGGCCCTCAGTTTCCCCGTGTACATAGCGGGAACACAGAGGAAGCCCACTCTCCGGGAGGCCATGGCTGCAGCTCAAACTCCACAGCACGGGGACAGCAGGGAGCAGCCTGGACACAGAGCCCAAGAGCCAGGCAGGGTCCAGCTCGCTTTGCCCTGACTTCTTTGATTCCTGGAGACAGCAACAGTCCCTGCTCTGCAGATTTGCCTGGAAAACTGAAGGAGCCAATGCACAGGAAGATGTCAGCAAGGGCCTGGCGCACACCTGGGCGCCCAATCCACGGGAGCTGGTGTCATTATTACTGTTATGAGGGACCTCAGGCATGTCGGGGAGCCTCTCCCAGCTCAAGTTCCTCCTCTGTGAGATGGGGTGACAGCTGGCTGTGATGAGGAATGGCCTGACACAAAGAGCCCAGCTCTGACAGAGCACACAGCTCAAAAAGTGCTCAGAAAAAAGTGCCCCCCTGCACACACCTAGTAGGTTTTCAAAGCTGCCTTTGGGAGCTTCCTGTTAGCCACAAACGGCTAACAGGAGATTTAAACGGAGCAAGGACAGCGGGCTTTGAGGAATGGAGGGGCAAGGCTGCCTTGGCCACCTCCAGGGGCTCAGACCCTCGGAGGCTGGGGCCGGACAGCCTCGTAAAGAGGCTCCTGCAGCCCAGGGGCCCTGGAGCTCCTCGGGGGTGTCAGGAAGGCCAGAAGGGGCTGCGGAGGAGAGCAGATGAGCAGCGGGGGCAGCGCCACATTCATCGCTGGGGTCCTAGTGAAGTTTCGGCTGAAACTTCAGCCCAAGTGCCCTGCTGCTAGAACTAACCCAACTGCTTGTTTTTTAGGTGAAAAAAATAAAGCCCAGAGAGGCCTGTGGGCAACAGACCGGGTGCCTGGGAGCCATGGAGACCGTTCTTGGTGTCTCTCTAGGCTGTGCTCATGGCGGCAGGGGCGGGGGGGGGACACACGGCGCCGTGCCCCCAGCCCCAGGTGGATAAGAACATCCGGACTAGCCTGCCCTTCCCCAGCTTTGTCACGGCCCTGCCCCACCTCAGCTCCGGGGCAAACCCCTGCTACCCTCAGGGTTCAGCAGGAAGGTCACTTCCTCCAGGAAGCCTGCCCTGACCACTGGTTAGCTATGCCGCCCCTGTTCCTTGCTCCCATGGCTCCTAACCTGCCCCATTTCCAAAGACGCTTTCATCTTGAGATCCAGTCTCCTGTAAGGGATTGCCCTGGGATTGCCGATCACACCTGGCGCCCACCCTACTCAATGCCAGCACGTAGCGTGGGTGCTTAAGAACTGCCTGTTGAATGAAAGGAACGAAGCATGGTCTCTATTGTCCTCATCTGTAAAATGGGTAAATATCACCTTCTACAGTGAAAAAAGTGGGCCACTCACTGTGGCTGGCAAGTCAGGGGCTCAAACACCAGGGGTCCGCCGTCCTGCCGTCCAGAGCAGGTTCTAAGGTCAGGCAACCAGGAGGCACCACCCACCAGTTTCCTCTGCCATGGCAGAGACGCAATGAGCAGAGGCCTGGGCTGGCCAGGTGGGGTCTCTTACCAAGACCCCAGGGCACCTCACCCATCAGAGGTGCCTGCCAGGCCAGCACACACCCTCCCAGCGTGAATATTTATTTAGGATTTGCAGAGAAAGGAAAATCACAGAGTACTTCAAAGCATTCTGCAGAGGAAAAGAGACCACAAAGCCCTCGGGATCCAGTGGAGGCTCCCATAGCTGGCTCTGGGCTGACCCCAGGATCTGCCACAGGCTGCGAGCCAGACCCCCACACACGGGCACCCCTCTCCCTGACAGCCGGCAAGGCAGGGGCTCTTAGCTGACGACCGGGGGGAACTGGGGCCAGACACGAATACACAGAGCATCTCCAGTCCCCAGGCTCTGAGGCCGGGGCGCCGGGGTACACAGCCTGGGCCGCGGCAACAGCAGTGCAGGCCCCCAGCCGCCCTCGCAACTCTGCACAAACACACACGCCCATCTCCCCGTGGCGGGGCAGCCCAAGGACCCCCAGGAACAACGGCAGTCGCTTTGAAGCCACCAGCCCTGTGCATCCAGGGTTCCCAAGCTGAAGGGGAGCAGCCCCACGACACTGAAGAAACTAAATATTTCATGGGCAGCTCCCTCCCAGCCTCCAATCATGCTTTCAATTGTCATGAAACAATTCAGAGTTTCCCACTCAGGGCTAATGGGCGGCCGGCAGCCAGTCCGCCGGCGCAGGCAGGGCTAATTATTTTAAAAGCTTCTCGCGGGGCTGTTCACCGCACTGGCTCCCCAAATTGTCTGCACTGGTGGCTGTGCCCCACGAGTCCCTGAGCGCCCTGTGTCCCCGTGCGGCAGGCAGACATCCAAGGGCCGCAAAGCCAGTGAGCGTGAGACAGACGGACTGGATCTACAGATGGGTAAACCGAGGCCCTCCAAGGGGGCAGCTCCCAAAAGTCAGGGGCCATGACTTCTCACCTTCATGTTTTCCGTGCCCGGCTGTGGCCTCTCGTGCTCGTGGCAGTGAAGCACAAGCGGACGGCGTGGCCGAGGGAACGTTGCAACAGGCTACCTCCCTCTCACTCCTCGCATCCATCCCGCACCCTCCAGGCGGAGTGGTCTTCCTCAGACACGCGCCTGCCCAGATCTCTCCTCTGCTCCTCTCTGCGTCGGGATAACGTCCGCCCTCCTGACAAGGATTGCGAAGCCCTGTGGTGTCTGCTCCCAACTTCCTCTTCCCGTGCTCTGCCTTCTCCCCGTCCCCAGGGCTTTGATGGAGCCGCACAGCCCTTCTTTTAGATTGTCCAGTGTACCCCAGTTTCTCTCACCCCAGAGCCTTTGCACATGCTTTCCTAGAGAGGGGTCCCCAGGGGGTCGAGACACGGTTACAGGCAGCTCCTCAGTAGGTCACTCACGGCCCTTCAGCACCAGGCTGCAGATTTCCTCTCCGGCACCGCGCTCCACATGTGGCTACGGGTCTGTGCGTCCGCCTCTCTGCTCCGCTAAATGAGCAGGAGCCATCTACCCTGTATCTCTGCAATCACAGGCCCAAAATACATGCTTTCTAACTTTCGCTGACCTGAGAGATGCCAATCCAGGAGAGTCCCAGGCCGGGTCTCTTTCCAGCACTCTACGCGGATGCTGACAGGACTATTTGAAAAAAATACTTGAGATGCCCAAATAGCTTTCTTTCTTGCTTTGGCTGCCAGGAATCTCGGCATGCAATAGAATAAAGCTCAAACACGTTAATATCTTACCCGAGCCAAGGGGGTCCTCTCTACTTTTAGAGCCTCCAACTCCCTCCTCACAGCTGAAAAAGGGAGTACAAATAGGTTCCCTCCTTGCTGTGTGGATCCATCCATGTAGGTAGTCATTGGACCCCATATCTCCCTTCTGGTAGCCACTCCTCCCCACAGATGAGTGCAGGACGAACTCTGATGGACGTCAGACTCTCCCACAGAGCCTGGCCACCCCATCACACTGGAGCGGACTCCCCACCCGCACCATCAGCAGCCCCCTGAGAACCTTCCCAGAGCAGGGGCTTCTGTAGAAACAACCCCTCCCCTGCCACCAGCTCAGACAACTTGTTCCAGGCAGCCTCCAGGATTCTTGGGAGAATGCGGCCGGTACCACTTCCCACCCTTCTGGAGTGGAGCCTGTGACCCTGGCCAACCACAGCCTTGAGCCACTGTCCCCCACAAAGTGATTGGTTCAGGAGTGGGCAGGTAAGCCTCACCCAGCCAATCAGCATAACCTACCCCCTTGCCCACCCTAAGGAGGGTCCTACGGTTGGCAAGAGAAGCTCAGCCCTGTTTTCCAGAAGCTTTCAACCAGTAGGGGCAACAGGTTTTGATCAATCATCATACAAATATTAATTTCTATACTATTGCAATAAGAGCTATGAAGGAAAAGGATACTCTCCCTACATTTACTTGGTGTTGAGATAAGAAACACTCCTTGAAGAACTGCTATGGCTTTCTACATAACTGTGGCTGATGACGTTTGCCCATTATATTTAGTGTGAACCCATGGGACAAATGCAGTATAGAGTTTTGTACTGGGGAAAACATTTTCTGTGGCGTGGCAGTTTGGATGGAGAGACAAAGCAAATGTGTCAGCCAAGTCTGCTAACCCCTTTTTTGATCAGGCACCTGGAAGCTCAAAGCTAAAGAGATACTCAGGAACAGGAACTATTACTTTGGTTCCTGGTGGACCCAGCCCCGACCTTCTACTCTCTGATTCCTGATTCCTCTGCCTTCACAGTGAAAACATATGTGACCTAAGATGTCAAAACCTAACGGGGAATTGCGAAAAATTCTTTTTGACGAGGCAAAAATAAGATTATAAAAAGCATGTTTTGGCCTGCCCCCCAGTTCACCAAGAACTTCCAGACTTCCCACTCCATCAGCCTGTCCAGCTTTCCTGGGCCAAAACTTCCTAGTAGCTAAGCAAGGCACGGGGGCAGGTCTATTAAATCAGAAAAGAGGTCTGGGATCTGTTCCTGCCTGCCTCAATCAACATGAATGACCACCCTGGGAAAAGAAAGAAACAAAAATAAGAGCAAACTATTTTAAAAAGCAAAGCAACAGGCAAGTGTCACCATTAGCACTCAGCCTCTCTGCCCACAGGACTCGGGACCAAGTCCTTCACCTTCATCATCTCATCCATTTCTCAGGGAAGTGGGAACTCTTACTCTCCCATTTCACAGATGCAGAAGCTGAGGCTAGGAGCGGTTATGTTACTTGCCTAAAGCCACACGGCTAGTAAAAGCCACAGCAAGATTCCAACTCTGGCCATCAGGTGCCAGAGGCAGCATTTTTCAGCACCAGAGGCCCTGCCTGGGGAAAAGGACATGCAGAGAATCTCACACACACCAGTCACCCAGTGGGTACAAAACTCAGAAAATTGCTAGTGTGCAGGAGTAGGGAGGTGTGATTTCCCACCACACACAGATGCCAGAGTAAAAGCTACCCCTCGGTGTCAGGTGCCCACCGGCCCTCCATAGCAAGAATGAAGTGTTGCATTTGTGCCCAAAGATTCCTCCCTCACTTGGGGTGGGGGAAGGTTGCTAGAGACAAGGTCAGAAGTGTCTCAGCTAAGCAGCTTCTCAGGCTGGACCCACCAACAGGCCGTTTTCACACATAAAGCAGCCAATGGGGAGAGGGATATGAGAAATGGGGTCTAGAATCCCCACAGCTGCAGTCTGGAGATTGCGTTTCAGCCAGGCAGTCCCCAGGCCCCAGTCTGCCTGCAAGCCCCGACCTCAGGGACTTGCATGTTTCCTCGGGACTCTGTGCGCACCCAACCCGACCAACCCACCAGAGAGGGGTTCCCGCCGCTAAGGGTTGAGAGGAGGTTGTGGAGTCCCCAGAACAGCATGTCAGGGTGCAGGGGCCACCCCCACAGGGCCTGAACCCAAGGCCTCAGCAGCTTGGGGCTAGCCAGCCTCTGGCCCTGGAGGTCGGGCGGGGGCACTGGTCCTCCGTGTTCCTGGGCCACGCGGCCCCGCAGGCACTGAGGAGCCGGGCGTCAGGGCCTCCCGCAGCAGCTGTCAGCGAGAACCAGGCGGGGAGGCGCCGCTGGTGACGGCACCTCGTGAAACATTAATGCCCCGCGCCGCGCTGCCATCTCCTGGCACCGTGCGCCCGCGGCCATCGGCGGGCAGGCTTGGTCGCTCCTGCCCAGGGCGCCAGGCCATGGCGCGACCCGCAGTCCCATCCGACAGTGCCCAGAGCCGCAAGCTCAGACTCGAGCTCGCAGGAAGCAGGAGTGGGTTTGGCCAGTTGGCTCCCCAAGGCTTCGTGTGCGGGACATCTGGCCACAGGGCCACGCAGCGGAACGCGGTTCCCCTCGTTGCTGCCCGGCCCCCAGCGGCCGCCAGCCAGGAACAGGCTTACGGGCCACCGGGGTCGGAGCCTCCCGTTCCCAGGCCCGCAGCAGCACGACCTCTGGAGGACGTGCGGTCGTAGGAGCTGGACGAGGGGCCAAAGAAGTGTCTGACCTCGCGGGCCGGCCTCCTCTTCCCTCGCCAGCGCAGCCCTTGAGCAGGGGGAAGGAGGGAACCCCCGGGCGGGGAAGGTCGGCGGTGGCCCCTCCCTAAACCCCCACCCCACACTGAGGAACCCTGGGGTCTGTCCTGCAACCTCGAGGCTGCCGAGCTCTGCGGAGGGGACTCTGCCTGCGCACGCAAGACCGGCTCCCTGCTGCGGTCTGAGCACGAGAGGACAGGCGCGGCTTCAAACCCAGGGCTCGGGCTCGACGGCCACCTGGCAAGACCCCGCGAAACTCCGACCAGACCCCGGCTAAACGGAAGTAGGGCCGGCCCCTCACCAGTCAGGTGGGAAACTGAGCCCAGGGCGAGACAGCGCGCCGCGGGGACCAGGCTGCGACCGCAGCGCCTTCGACCGCACGCGGCCGGCCGGTCCCCGGCCCTGTCCCCGGCGCGCGCTGTCCCGGTGCGCTCCTCGGGCCGGAGAGCGGGCGGCGGGCCGCGCGGACCCCAGCCTGCGCCCCGAGGGAGGCCAGGACCCCTGGCCGGCAGGACCGCGCCGCCCCCTCCCCGCCGGCCCCGGCGGACGCCTAGCTTCCCCTCCCCCTTCCCGCCTCCCCGACCCGTGTCCCCGCCTTCCCCGCGGGCGACGGGCGGCGGCGGCGGGAGGAGCGGGGCCGAGTGGAGGCAGCCCGGACCTCGCGCGCGGGGATGTAGGGACCCAGCGAGGCCGAGGCAGCGCGCAGAGCCGGAGCAGAGCCGGAGCCGGGCCCCACCGGAGCCGGAACCTGAGCCAGAGTCCGCGGCGGGCGAGCCCGGAGCCAGAGCCGCAGCCGCAGCGCTGCCCAGGTGGGGTAAGAGACGCTGGGCTGGGGCACAGGGTCTCCGCGGTGGCGGAAGGGGGAGGCGGCGGCCGAGTCCTGCGCTGTCTGCTCCCGGCCTGCGTTGGGTCTGGCCGGCGGCGCGGGACCGAGGGAAACGCGCCGCAGGTCAGGCGCCATCGAGGCAGCGCGAGGAGCTCGTTCCTGCGCCCAGGGCACGGTTGTGACCGTGCCGTCCCCAGGTGCTGCCTCACCCAACCGACGCGCCCACCCTGCGCCTCGGCCCCGCACCCTAAACATGCAGCATCCTCGGGGGTGCGGGCCCCGGCCCCGCGAAGAGCAGAACCCGAGAAGTCCTTCGCAGCCCCTTGCGGCGGCGCGGGGCGCGGGGGCCCCCGGAGACGGGGCAGGCGAGAGGGCGGCCACCGCTGCCCGCCGTGCCCAGGGATGGGGCTGCGCCGCGAACGGAAGCGCCGGCCCCTCTCACGGCCGGGACCTTGGCCGTAGCTTCGCGTCAAGAGGGTATTTTACCTAAACGAAACCGCGTCATTCGTTCGTTCGTTGGGGCAGCAATGCCGCAGAAAGGCAGCAGACGCCGGCCGGAGCCCCGGCTCTCTCCGCCCCAGACCCCGACGTCCCGCCGCGGCGCCCAGAGGTGCCCCCAGCCCGCGGTGGCCTTCCCTTGCGGGCACGGTCGGACTTTTTCTTCCCCCGAGAGAAACTCCAAATGCTCTTCCCAAGTCCAATAAAGGTATTCCCGCGGCTTCTCCCGGGTTTGGTTGTTGGCACAGGGTCCCAGGGCGCCCAGCCGCTTCTCCAGAACCCGCTCTCCGAATTCTGAAATTGACCAGCCTGGTGTGTTGGAGCCGATTCCGCCACCGCAAAGCCAGGGCCCCCAGGCCGGGATCGCAGGAATGGGAACCCCAGGCTGGAATCCTGGTCCCAAGATTTTCTGATCTAGGAATTCCCTGAATCTAAAAATATGAGTCCACTTTTCTGAGAACTAAGGTTGGGGTATTCTCTTGGCATCCCAATGACCTCTGAAAGCCACCAGGGCCGCAGGGAGGAAACCCCAGGTTGCTGGCCAGGTGGCGGAGGATGCAGGTCTAGGGTAATGGCCAGGTCTAGGGCAAGGGCAAAAGCTACAAGCAGAAGGGGCAGCACAGGAGGGGACTTGCTGTCCCCCTGCCCTTTCACCAGGCTGCTCTGAGCTTCCCCCATTTCTGCCAGGGAAAGGAAAAGAGGTAGCTGGGGCGTGGAGACCATAGAGGCTCCGAGCACACCTCTCTCATGAAGAGCACCTCTCTCATGAAAGCAGTGGCTGGGAAGAGGAGGCTGTAGTAGAGCAAAAGTTGACACTCTGCTCCCCAGCTGTGTGACCAGCTGCTGCCACTTTCCTAGTCTTCTCTTCTCCACAGCTAAGCCGTTCTCAGAACCAGGCGGCGTCCCATGGATCCTGGGTGAGCCATGGGCCCTACCAGCCACTGATGGAGCGGCCTGCAGCACAGAGTCCCTGGACCCGTCTGTGCTCCCCTGGCAGCCATCCTGCCCTAACACATCCCGGCTCTCCCCGGACAGTCGGGGATCCCCACTTGGCAGGAAGCCTCAGACTGGGGTCCTGAGAAGCCAAAAGGATCCAGTGAGGTCTCTCCAGCCCCTACCTGAGCACCTTCCTCCTCCCTTCCCCAGTAATTACTTATATTCAAAGAAACGAGAGTTTTTATTGGGGAGGGGGTGTTAGATCAGGCAGAAGGAAGTAGGTGGTCCAGGCTGCACTCTCAAAACTGGGTTTTCTAGTTTGAACTTCTCCACGGCCTAAGAGGCTTAGGGCTGGAATGTCCCCGAGAGTCATGGATAGCCCTGGGGGCAGGCTCTGGCACATTCCTTCCTTTTTCCTAAAATACCTGATTCTGGGAGCAAGGATTAGGGCAGGCTACCCCATGGGTGGGTGGCAGGATGCCCCCCATGAGGGACTTCCAACCACCCTTCCCAAATTAAATCACTAAGCCATTCTTGGGTGTAGAGAGTCTGTTTTGAGTGAGCCCGGCTTCAGAAAGGGTCCCTGTGATGACTACTGCAACCCCACGATGGGCCAGGCTCCTCTGCTCAGCCCAGCCAGACCCCAAACTCCAAAATTCTTGAAAGTCACACAACCGCTCCTGGCTCTGTGTGGCCAGAAAGAGATGGGGACTAGGGCACATGGTTCCAGCTCCAGCAAGCCCCCTTCCCTCCTCTGCTCAGGCCCATCGAGTGAGCTGGAGGCTGAGTCCCAGGCTGGACACGGGAACTGAGCACAGTGCAGGTCAAGCCTTGACCTTGAGGCAAGTGCAGGTCACACAGCAAAGCTGGGGGAACGCTGAACCTCTGCTCTTACTCCTGAAAGACGCTGCCTCCTGCCCTTAGTGTGTCTGTGGTGTGTCTGTGAGTGCGCAAGAAGCCCCCACCCTGACGGGGGCAGTGCAGCTGGGGAAGAACAGCGGGTGCATCCGGTCCCTTCTGCGGCCGACGCCCAGGGTCCGCCAGGGCCTCCTCGCAGCCAATCACTTCCTCACCCTTGATCGTTCGGTGCTGCCCAGGCACGCAGAACAGACTCCCCGGGCAGGCCCCACTAGCCTCAGCCCCTCTGGAGCTCAGGGCCCTGCAGATACAGGGCTTCACCCAAAACAGTCTGAGGGCCTTTCTATCCACACGGCAAGCATCAAGATTTCCAAATAATGGGACTATTGTACCTGCCTGGAGCACTGCCAGAGGCTTGGTCCCACAGGGGCACACAGAAGGTGCTCAATAGCTGCATTAAATGCATCAACAGTGAGGGATATGAGCCCCTCAGACTGAGCAGCTGAAGCTGCTGAGTCACAAAACAGTCCCCATCCATGCAGTACCTGACTCCTAGGGCCTTCTGAGAAGTGGCGGGGGGGGGGGGGGGGGGTGTGATCCCACCCTCTGGACGCCCATACGCAGACCATTCTCTGGACGCCCATACACAGACCATTCATTCCCATGTCCATGTCCCTGCCTGGAGGTGCACGGTGCTTCCCTCCTTGGCCTGACATTTGGCGGGCTTAGAACATATCTCCTATATCCTACCTGCCAGTTTTCATGCCAAATGGCACAAATGTGCCTGTACCCAACACTCCCATATGTGGGTACAGCGAGTACCTGTGTGTCTGTGTGTACACAGCATACCTGTGCAGTGTGTGTGTGCAGGAGTGTGTGTGTGAGCGCGCCCCCATGCCCTGTCTGCATCCACGCTGTTGCGTGGGGCAGGACAGCTCCACAGGGAGGACGGTGTGTGAGGGGCGCTCCCTGGCATGCTGCAGCACCTGAGGATCTCCTTGAAAGGAGGTGTCTGCGCTGCAGGACACCCAGCCAAGAAATGCAGTGAGAGGTGTGGCTGGGGCAAATGCTAGGCAACTACTTCCCCATGTCCCCCTCCCCGACCAAGACTAATTTCGTGGAGCAGGGATCTCAACTGGGAAGGAGAAGGCAGGAGTAACTGAGCCTCCTCGATCCAAACTCTGGGACGTGTATCCCCTCTGGGCCTCAGACCCTGCCTCCTGTGGTCACAGACGCACAGTTGAGAGTAGGCCAGGCCCTAAGGAACTGTGCCCTCTCTCCATGGCCCAGAGCTGGGCACCCTGGGCCCAAGTGGGGGGAATGAGCCGCACGCCTGCCCCAGCCCTGCAATCCTCACCAAGGAGCTCAGCCTGGGGCCTGGGTGTCTCCCTCTGATGGGAGGGGAGCAAGGTGAGAACTCAAAGGCAGAGCCTGTGGAGTGCCCCAGATGCTGATGCCTGCACAGTCAGTACCAAGCGGAGACCCCCCAGGAGGAGCTGAGGAGGCACTGGGCCCTGGGGTAAGGGCGCTGGGGCTGGAGAGTAGGGAAGTGCTTCTCCCCAAGGCCGCTGTCCTGCCCAGCACTGCTCTCTCCGGTTGCTGTGTTTGGCGGAGCTGGTTGGCAGGTGAGGGGCAGAGGGCAGCCTGGGGACCGCCCGTGGCCAGAGGAGCAGGTCAGGGCCGCACCTTACCGCCTCAGCTGGGGCCTGTTTGCTCAAGACATTGAGGTCTCAGGGCCAGTTAATTGTTGAGCAAAATCCTTGGACAAACTTCACTGAAGGAGGGGATCACTCTTGGGAGAGGGAGGCTAATGTCTGCCTGTGCCTAGCAAAGACCCATTGGAGCTGCCGCTTAGCTACCACCGTGTGGGAGAGCAGCTAGAAGACCCAAGGCTTTCTGGGCTGCCGGCCCAGGCCTGGGAGACAGCAGTCACCTGGCCTACCAGGCCTACGCCTGAAGCCCTGGGAAGCCAGAGAACAGGCCCCAGGCTGGGGCAAAGCTACTCTGAAGGAGGGCAGAGGTTGCCAAAGCCGATCCCACGCCTGCCAAGGCCAGGGCCGGGCAGATTTAGCCCAGCCACTGAAGGTGCAAAACAAGGCGAGAGGTGGAAGAGACTGTGGGGCCTGGCTGGGCTTTGGGGGTCTCCGCTGCACTCACCAGCCGCCTAGAGCCAACAGAAACGTTTCGTCTGATTAGAAGCCATCATTTCTATCCCAATCCCGGAAAATTGACTGCGGTGCAGAGAGGGAGGCCTGAGAAGCAGCCTTAGGGGAGAAGGTCCAAGCTAATTAGGAGGCAGCTTTCGGGGGCCCATTAGAGCGCAAGCTGCTGTCACTCAGCTGGGCTGAGATCCCGGGAGAAGAGGCCGGGGAAGGAGGGGCGGACGGCCCCTGGACGAGGGCACCGCGGGGAGCTGCCGGGACGGGCCCCGGGCTCTGCCCCCGCCCTGGCGCTGGCTCGAAGGCGCCCGCTCCGCGCGATCCTGCTCAGCAAACATTCACTCATCCCGGGCTGTGCGCGCCGGGGCTGGGGACTTCGAGGCCCAGACCAGAGCTGACTCTGAGCGAAACAAGTCACTTGGAGCCTGAGGTGGGCACGAGCCGCGCGGGACTTGCAGGCCAGATGCGTTTCTTTTGTGAGGTCGCGGGAGAACTCGGTGTGTCACCGGGGAAGCAGGGAGAGGCTCGGCGAGGCCGCGGGGGGCGGGGAGGCGGCGGGAAGGTGGCTGCGGAGGGGGAGGGCGCGGGCGAGGCGGGGAGGG
>NW_012149208.1:643367-676059 GCF_000956105.1 Propithecus coquereli
CTCTCCGCCCCAAGAGCGTCGGGAGCTTTCTCTTTCCCGTTCTTGACCTGGCGGTGAACGCGGAAATTCATGCGCACACACGGAGGCACTTCCACGCGGTCCCCTCCCGCCCAGAGACGGGCCGACGTGCGAGCCTACAACTGGGGGTGGGACTGACAGCCCCTCTCGAGCGGGAGCACAGAACGCGGGAAAAGTGGGGTTTGCACGACTGGGCGCAGAGAAGCAGCTCGAGCGAGCAGGGAATGGGGGTGACGGGCGAGAGGAAGCGCCAGAGAGGCGGAGAGAGGGGCAGACGCCCTGACAGTGGGCGACAGACTGAGCGGGAGAAACTGAAGCGAAGGGGCGGGAGGCAAGAGCAAGCTGGGCTGGGGGGAGAAAACACCGAGTAAAAGGGAGACACGGAGGACAGAGAGGGCGAGCGGGCCAAGGGGCGCGGGCGGACTCCGGGCACGGCCGGCCGGAAGCCGAACCCCGATCCAGGGGTCCCGGCCCACATGCATGGCCAGAGCCTGCAGTCGCCAGGCCGCCCAGCCAGGGCCCCGACTCGGCTCGGGCACGTCTCCCTCTGAGCTTCCTTTTTGTCCGGCCCGAGCTTTCGCCCAGCCGCGAGCTGGGCCGGCGGTGGGGGCAGTGGCGCGACGAATCCCGCCCGGCCCGGCCCGGCCCGGCCGTCCGGGTCTCGGAGCGGCTCCCGCGCTCGCGGTCCAGACTGGGCATCGCAGCCGGCTCGGGGCTCCCGGCTCCCGCGGCGTGGGCGCCTCCTCTGCGTTCATTTCTTAATCCACCGCCGAGTGCTTCTGCCTTTTTAATCTCTGTTTGTTTCTGTTTTGCATCCCTACGTGACTTTCTCGGAGAGGTTCTGTGTGCTTGGTTAAAAAACAATCAACGGTGAACTACACTTTTGTTTTCAAAAGTTTTAAGTGTGGTCTTTGGTCGGTTATTTTTAAAACCTAGAGAAATATATAACTGTAGATTGATTTTTTAAACCAAACCTATGCAGATGAATTAACTATTCTAACTGGATTTTTCGAATTTGAAAGAATATACTAAGTGTATTTCTCTGGAATTTAAAATATCTACACGCAACATCATTCTTCGGGAGATTTTAAAAGTCAATCCAAAATGGCGCATTTCTCCGGGATTTTCTCAAAATCCATTTACGGTGGTGTTATTTGGGGAATTTAAATTATCTAACTGTAATGTTGCATTGCTCTGGGATTTAAAAATGATCTCTACAAGGGTGCTATTGGGAAGGGGTTAAAAATCTATCTACAACTGTACATTGATTTTTTTTTTTTGATCCCAGAGAAATAAATGCCTCTGTCTGCCTGGAGTTTATGCACGTAGAGCTCTGTATTTAGTTAAGGGTGTGTTTGCACGAAGGTTTCTGGCTTCTTAATTTACATTTGCTCTGTGTTTCTACCTGCCTATTTTTGAGAATTTGTGACCCTCCCAGCCCCCCAGTGTTCTTAGGCAGAGGGCTGTGAGCTTTTCTGGGCTTCTGTGTTTTGTTTTAAAATTCTTTTCCTTTATGTTTCAATGTTTCTATGACTGCATGTGTTTTGTGTAGCTTCAAAGAGAGGGAGGCTAAAGCCTGAGGTCACCTAGACAGAGTCTGTCTGTCTGGGCTGCAGTTGGAGAGGGTTTCTAGGCCTTGGGACTGGAGGCCTGGAAGTAAGGCCGAGAACCGGCTGCGTTTTGCCTGCCCAGTGGGGGATCCCACACAGCCCTGGGGAGAAGAAAGTGGAGGCGCTTCGGGCTGGAAAAATCTGATTCCAGTTCAGAAAAGCAGAGACCCTTGCAGATTTAG
Organism: Propithecus coquereli; assembly: GCF_000956105.1. Classification (NCBI taxonomy): domain Eukaryota; kingdom Metazoa; phylum Chordata; class Mammalia; order Primates; family Indriidae; genus Propithecus; species Propithecus coquereli. Next base: position 645,178 of record NW_012149208.1, read on the forward strand.
ACCGACCCCACCCTCAAGAGCCTGCAAAAACAAGCATACATTTGCGGGTAACAGAGGTAGCAGGGCCGGAGCCTGAGCCGAGCTGCGGGAGCAGGCCCGGCCCAGCCAGGAACCCAGGCCCACGGCTCCGGGGTTCTTCTCCGCCGCACGCCAGACTAGAGATGACCGGCGCCCGGCGGGCTCTTTCCAATGGGGACAATTCCCAGGGCCCCTGGAGGGAGGGAGGGCCGCCTGCGCCGATGGCGAGCGCTTCGGTGGAGCCGGGACGGGGTGCAACAGGGCGTAAGCCCGAGGTGACCCGCGCCCCGTACTGCCTGCTGCAGAGAAGGAGCGCGGCGGGGAACCCAAGGGGCCCGAGGACAGTGGCACGGGCGGCGCGGGCTGCGGCGGTGCGGAGGACCCAGCCAAGAAGAAGAAGCAGCGGCGGCAACGTACGCACTTCACAAGCCAGCAGTTGCAAGAGCTGGAGGCCACGTTCCAGAGGAACCGCTACCCCGACATGAGCATGAGGGAGGAGATCGCCGTGTGGACCAACCTCACCGAGCCGCGCGTGCGGGTGAGCACAAGGCGCGCGCCTAAGGGGACCCGCGCAGAGGGCTGCCCGGCCGCTTCTGCAGCTGCCCGTGAAAGCTTAGGCCTTACTCGCTTTCGCTCTCCCACCACTCAGATCTGCTCCCTCCCTCCTCCGGAGACCCCCACCTGAGGCCTTGGCCCACCTAGAGTCCGCCAGGCCCCTAGGCCGCTAGCGCCCCTCGGCTGCTCCGCCTCCAACCGCTCTGACCCGCATCCTACCTGGCCACGGGCTCTGCGATAGACCCAGCCCAAAGACCTGTGACTCCAGGGGACTCTCCCATTCCCTGTAGGGCTCAGGACCCACTCAGATGTTAGCGGGATACCCGGGGCCAGAGACTAGGCAGAGGATTCCCTGCCGCTGGGGACCTCGGGACCTGCTGGACTTGTGTCGAAAACGAAAGGGAAAGGCAGGTCCTGCCTGGCTGCCTCGGAGAAGCCGGAAAGGTGCTTGGGTTTAGGGCTCTCAAAACTTCCTGGAGCTGCGGTCCTAACCCGCAACCAGCTTCTCCAAAATCTCAAGATATTCTCCACCTTCCCTAACCCTTCAGCCAGTCGGTAGCTAGACCCCTTGCCTAATGACCTTTCCTTGTAGGTCTTGGGTCAGGTGAGGTGGGGGGTGCCTCTGGTGGCCAAGTGGCCTTCCCAGACCCTTTTGAGATGTAAGGTCTCAAACTGAAGACTAGACTGCATTCTCCCTCCGCTCACCCGTTTGGGTTCCAGTAAATGCAAGTCTTTCCTGCCAGAGCAGCGAGAGAATCATTTCTTCCCTGGGTGCATGGATATTTAATCAAATATTGGGCGCACCTCCCAAGCCAGAACAACGTCCCACCTGGCCCACAGACTCCCTACCGTAACCCCAGCCCTCTCCCCTCCCCAGTCAGGCTGGCCAGCCAGTGGGACTTGGAGTGGAGACACAGTACTCAGTAATCCTGAACTCACTAATCCTGCGCAGGTTTACGGTGGCAGGGGTGGGTGGGGTGGCATCAGGCAGTGTCAGTGCTGGGGACTGGGGAAGCTGAGATGCAGGGGCCCTGAAAACCAGCTCAGGAAACTGAGCTCAGGGCTGGAGAAGGGTCCGGGAGTGCGGGAGGCATGTGGTGGGCAGACAGGTGAGGACCGGGGAAGACTTGGAGGCTGGGGGAAAAAAAAAGTTTTTTACCAAATCTGGGGGGAGATTAGAAACTAGTAAGAACCAAAAGAAAATTGAATATTTGTGGAGAAACATGTTTGGCATATATTTAGATGGCAGGAAAGAAATTCAATATTTAAGAGAAAAGCAAAAGGATCAAGTATTTGGGAAAAAGAAAGAATAAACTGCTTACAGAAAACAGAGAAGGTCAGATATTTGGAAAGAAAGAATAAATATTCGGGGAGGAATCAAAGGGATCAAAACTGGGGGACAGAGAAAAAAACAGACTGAGCGAGAAGAAAGAGGTTCAGATATTGGGGTGGACCAAACGAAAATAAATATTTGGAGCAGAAATGAAAATATCAAATATTGCCAATAAAGATGAAAACAGACTGAGCGATGAAATAGGTCGAAGAATCGGGGGAGTCCGAAGGGGAACGAAAATACCTTTTGTATTTGGGGGAGAAGAAAAGGGATGGAATATTTAGCGGATAGGTAGGAACCCGTTTGGCGGGGAAGGCAGAAATGTGGACTGGCTGAGAGGGGAAGAAAGAAAACGAATATTTGTTAAAATAAAAGAGAATCCGTATTAGGCGACGAAAATGGACTTAATTTGGGGAAGACGATAAAGATGGGGAAAAGGGGGGAAAAACTAACATTTCCGGGGGGCAGGAAAGCAACCATTATGGAGAGAAGGCAGGAGCGGAAATATCGGTCTCCGCAGAACAGAAACGACATCGGAGAGCAGGCGGAGGGCGCGGGGTGGCGGGGAGTGCGGGTGGGGGACCTTCCCGCCCTCGCAGCCCTGACCCCTTCTCGCGCCTCCTCCCCCAGGTCTGGTTCAAGAACCGGCGAGCCAAGTGGCGGAAGCGCGAGCGCAACCAGCAGCTGGACCTGTGCAAGGGCGGCTACGTGCCGCAGTTCAGCGGCTTGGTGCAGCCCTATGAGGACGTGTACGCCGCCGGCTACTCCTACAACAACTGGGCTGCCAAGAGCCTGGCGCCAGCGCCGCTCTCCACCAAGAGCTTCACCTTCTTCAACTCCATGAGCCCGCTGTCTTCGCAGTCCATGTTCTCGGCGCCCAGCTCCATCTCCTCCATGACCATGCCGTCCAGCATGGGCCCGGGCGCCGTGCCCGGCATGCCCAACTCGGGCCTCAACAACATCAACAACCTCACCGGCTCCTCGCTCAACTCGGCCATGTCCCCGGGCGCCTGCCCGTACGGCACCCCCGCCTCGCCCTACAGCGTCTACCGGGACACGTGCAACTCGAGCCTGGCCAGCCTGCGGCTCAAGTCCAAGCAGCACTCGTCGTTCGGCTACGGCGGCCTGCAGGGCCCGGCCTCGGGGCTCAACGCGTGCCAGTACAACAGCTGACCGCCCCGCCGCGCCGCGGGGGCCGGCGGCCGGCAGGCGCCGGGCGGGGCGGGCGCGGAGGACGCGCGCGGGGCCGCCGCCTCCCACTCCCACCTCCGGGTTGGTTTTGTGTTTGCTTTTCCGGACCCCACTTAGCCCTCCAAAACGAAAAAAAGAAAGTAAAAAGACGTCGGAGAAAAGTGCCGCGAAATAACGGATGAGTTGCAATTTCCCTCGGGATGGCGCGGGTGGCGTGTGTGTGTTCCCACGGGCCCCGGCGGCCCGCTCCGCGCAGGGGACTCGGCCCGGGAAGCGAGCGCCGAGGCCCGGCGGCCCGGCGAGGACGCCCTCGTAGCCCGCGTCCCCGCCGCGCTGGACCCGGACTGAGTGGCCGCGCCTGTGCGAACTGGACGTGCGGAACCCAGACGAGCCGGGATTCCTCCGTCCCGCACGACCCAAGACGCCTCTCCGAGCTGGGCCCGGGCCGAGCGCACCCTAGCTCGCTTTGGATCCGAGTTGGAGCAGGCGTTGGGCCGGGGGAGACGGTGCCTCGCACGGGATCTGGCGCTCGCCGTGGAGCCGCACACGGCCCCGGTGCGCCCCGTAGGGCCCTCGCCGGCCCCGCGCCCCGGAGCCCTATGTTAAGGCCACGGAGCTGCAGCGGGCGGTGTGGACGCGGCGGGAGGACGGGGAGGGCTTGTCTCAGAGTACCCCAGCCCGCAAGCTTAGCCGCAGGCTCAGGCCCTCTGCTCTGCTTCTGGGCCGGGAGGTGGCCCCTGTCCCAGCGAACAGCCCCGTCCTCACCGCCCGCCGTGCAAGAGTGGAGCCGGGAGAGCGCGGGGCGCGGCCCCCGGGCCCTGAGCCCACTTTGCACACCCGCTCTCCGGCCCGCGCCCTGTTTACAGCGTCCCTGTGTATGTCGGACTGACTGTATAGAATTATAAATTTGTCTATATCGACTTGTCCATGTACGTCTATTAAAACCATAGTCCGAGCGTGCTAAGCACTGCCGAGCCCCGACTGCTTCATTGGGCCGAGGGGGAGGCAGGTAGAAAGGGAACTGCGCCACCTCGGGCCCCTGGGTAGGAGGGAGGAGGCAGCTCCCGGGGTCTCCCTACCTTCGTTTCCCACCGCCATTTCCGACCTGCTCTGCGCCGCTGCCGTGACGGCGCCGGCGTCCTGAGCTCCCGCCCCGTGCGCACCAGCTGAGCTACTCAGCGCCTGGGCGCCCGCGAGGGGCCGCCCTAGCCAGGACGCCCATCCCTTCCCGGCCGCCGGACTCTGCAGGCTCTTCCCAGGCTGGGTCTGCGGCGACCCTCGAGGTCCCCAGGGTGCTAGGGGGCCCTTGCTGCCCGCAGCGTCAGGGTGGGGGCTGCTGAGAACCTCCTTAGGCCTGACGTTGCCTTTGCTCCTGTGGGCCGGGCACTTCCCCCCGCAACCCCCCTTGGAGCCTGGCCCTGGCTATCCCGGGAGGACTGGATCCGACAGAGCCTAGCAGGGGCCTTCCTCCGCCTTCCTCCCTAATGCCCCAACGTGCGGAGATCCCACCCGGGGGCGAGCGGCTGTGTAGCTGTGTCGGGAAAAGTGTCCGTCACACAGGACTCACTTCTCACTTCCCTTCTACCCCAACTTATGGGGGCTGCCGGCCGCCTCCGCCCTCGCCCGGCTTTTGCAAACTACTGAACAAGACCAGCCTGTAAACTGCCTGTAAAATTCTGCTTCCCTTAAGTAAGTCATTTCTAATGGCAAAACAAAATGTTTGCAGCTGCGGCGGGGGAGGAAGGAGGGGTGGATATTCTGCTTTAGAATCACCTTGCAGTGGAGCTTGGCACTGCCCTGGAGCTGGACCCAGGCAAGCCCTAGCTGGGAGTGGGGCACAGCCACCAGCTTAGTCATGAGCTAATAGCTGGAGAGCCCTGTGCACACGTTCTCAAACCAGGTCACCGCTGCCTCTGAAGTCAGGAGTGCTACCCCTATTGTACAGATGGAACCAAGGCGCCATGAGACTGTAACTGGGCCACCGTCACACTGAGCCCATAGGTTTCTAGATTCCAAAGCCAGGCATCTTTTTACCGATCCTCTCACCTTCAGATGAGGAGTGAAGAGGGGTCCTCCCTGGACCCAGCCTGACGCTGTGGGACTAGACTGTGGGGTTCTGAGATGGACAGGGTCAGATACACAGGCTAAGGGGGGTGGGGGTGGGGGAAGGGGGCTAGAGCCAGACAGCCCCTCCCCCAGCAGTTCCAGTCCAGAGCTCTGACCCCTCACTTTCTGGAAACATAAACACAACCACATCTGGACTCAGAGTGCCTTCCCCAGCCTCACACATCTGCCAAGGCAAGGGGGCCCTGGTCCCAGCTGAGGGCAGCAGGCAGGGGAGACCTAGAAGGAGGTGGGCTGGAGCAAAGTGGGAAGCAAAAAGGAAGCCTCTTCTGAAAGTGAGGCTTTGCCCCAGGTGAGACAGGGGCTGCACAGAGGTCTGGTGGAGGCGCAGTGTAGCTGTGGGGCCACAGGCCAAACAGCTGCAGACAGGTGGAGGGCCAGAGTAGTCCCAGAACGACCCCATCATCCAAGGACCATGGCCAAGCAGGTGAGAGTAAACCCAGCCTCAGGCCCCATGCAGCTGTTTTCGCCCAGCTCTTCTGTGGCTTGCAAAGACCGCAGCATCCAGCTCTTCTCGCACCAGCCACAGGGTCATCTCTGGCTGGGCAATTCAGGGGCTCTGAGAGCCAAGACTAATGGAAAAAGGCAGGGAGTCCCTAGCCTGCTCCGCCTGAAGATGGGGGAGGGGCAGTCATTCGTTCCTCCAACATTGACTGTGCTCCTGCTCTTGGTGCTAGTGACCGGGCAGCAGAAAACAGACACAGTCCTGCTCTCCTGGACAAGTAAACAAACATGAGTAATTACAACCCGGGCTGAAGAAAAGCAACAGGGTGCTATGAGTAAGAGTGTATGGGAGTCCTGCTTTACACAGGGTGGCCAGGCAAGGCTGTTCTGGGGAGATGGCTCTTCTCTGCCTTCAGGAGTGAGCACTAACGTTGACTGAACCCACACGGGGTCAGGGCCCTGTGCTAAGTGGACATTCCTCATTCGGGAGCCCTTTTACCTGCACGACCCTGTGGGGATGGCACTATTTATTATTGTCATTGTTCATATTAAAGTGAGATGTCCTGGCTCTCCCCTTGAGGCCCTGTCCCCCCTTTTGTATATTAATAGGGCTTCTCTGTCCAAGTTTCTCATCAGGTCATTTCTGAAATGTCATTTGGGGCCCAGCTTAGTTTTCCCTCCTCCACCTGCACTGGCTGTCAGGATTGTCAAGATTGACAGTCCTGCTGACCACACCCCCACCCTTCCTTCTCCACCCCACCCCACCCCTGGAACCAGCCTAGGCTTGGGCCCTCCTGACCTAGCCTATTGTCCTGCAATACGATCTTCCCACCCTCCTCTGGGGGCCAGGCCCTGGGAGATCCGGAAGAACCAGACCCCGTCCCTGCTGTCCACTGGGCCTCCGTGGAGAGGCAGATCAGCACGGCCAGTGCTCTGAGCGCTGGGCCTGGGAGCAGAGGGCGGGCACTCGCCCCAGCAGTCTCCCCTAAAGGGTCCCTGCCACATGGGATGAAGATGCCTGAACACTTGTTTGTACATCATGTGATCAACAGCTATCGCGGGGCCCTCACTGAGCGCCAGGCCCCATGCAAGCACCTCATGAGAATTACTGCCTTCTCTCCTTACAGCAACTTCATGACGGACGGGCTTGTTATCCTTAGTTTTCACAGGAAGAAACTGAGGCACAAAGGGAATCTATAACGTGCCCAAGACGGCACTGCCAATGAGGAGTAGGGGCTGCACTTGAACTCAGGCCTTCTGCCCAGGGCCCGTGCTCCTACCCGCCGCACTACACACTGCCTTTACATGAATCACATTTGTATTCGGGGGGGGAAAGGAAATAAAAAGTTAGAATTCAGTTCAAAAGGCCGAGCTCCACTGTGCTCCAGGAGAGAGAAGGAAGAGGCCCCGGGATGCAGGATTTGCCCTTGGAGCTCAGGGCTGTGTAAGAGCAGCAGAGGGCACGGGGTGGGGGCCGGCAGGGCACAAAGCAGCTTTCTGGTGAAGAAAGGGAAATCCACGCTCCCACCTCTGTCGTATTACAAGCTTCCCACTCCCTAGATGGAGGCCCCTGCCAGTCCCTGCCTCCTTGCCCCTCGTCATGGGAACCCCACTCTCCACACTCCTCTGATGCCTTTGCAGGTCCTTGGATCTTGCCTCCCAAATGGCTGTCGTGCCCAGAGCAGGTGGCCACCTACCAAGTGGCTTCAGGGCACACAGGAGACACTGCTTTGGCACCCAGTCAGGGTGGGGGGCTGTGATTCCGTGACTCAGACCACCACAGAGGAGCAGGGTCAAGTGCAGGAAGCTGCACGTCGAGAGGGAAGAGGCAGAGGGCAGGGTGGCTTTCTTGGAGGACAGAAAGCTGCTCTGGCTAACTCAGGCACATCTCCCTCTGTGCTGTCCCCTGCAGCACACTTGAAATGCTTTATTTCTCTTATTACCTCATTTTACAGACAGGGCAGGTGAAGCTCACGTCCGAAGGCATGCCACACCACCTTAGGGTTCAAACCTAGCCCGTCCGACCACGCGGCCTCGGCTTACCGACTGTGAGCACTGCCTCCTGGAGGCTGGCCCTGGCAGCTAGGCAGGGTCACTGCAGTCACAGAGCCAGCATGCTGGACTGAGTCAAACAGGTGTAGACAGCAGGTCCTGTAGAAGTGTCTGCACATAGTAAGTGCTCAATAAATGTTGAATAAAAGGATTAAGGGGCTGCTTTCCCTTACCTCACACTCCCTTTCTCCCTCTTCCCACTCCCTTCTCCCCTCTCTCTTGCTCCTTTCCTTCCTCCTGCATGCAGTCTCTCAGAATAGGCAGCTTTTGGCACTGCTTTTAAAAGTATATCTGAAAAAACAACCCAATTCAAAAATAGGCAAATTCTAACCAGAGGTGCAGGGTTAAAAAGCAAAAAAAAAAAAAAACAAAAAAAAGGCAAAGGACTTGAAAAGCCATTTCCCCAAAGAAGATATACAAATGGCCAATAAGCATACGGAAAGAGAACCAACACCACTAGCCATTAGGAAAACGCAAATCAAAACCACAGTGAGATGCCACCTCACACCCATCAGCATGGCTATTATTTAAAAAACAGAAAATAACAAATGTTGATGGGGATGTGGAGAAATCTGAACCCTGTCCTTGCTGGTGGGGATGTAAAATGGTGCTGCAGCCACTGTGGAAAACAGTGTGGGGGTTCCCCAAAAAATTAAAAACGGAATTACCACGTGATCCAGCAATCCCACTGCCAGGTACATACTCAAAAGAAATGAAAGCAGGGACTCAGAGAGGTATTTGTGCACCCACGCTCACAGCAGTGGCTGAAACATGCTCATCACAATAGCTAAAAAGTGGAAGCAACCTGGTGTCCATCAGCAGATGGACAGAATGGATAGACAAAGTGTGGTGGACACACGCAATGAGTATGATTCAGCCTTAAGGAGGAAAGAAACTAAGATACACGCTACAACATGGATGAACGTTGAGGACGTTACGTTAAGTGAAATAATGAAAGGACACAAAAGGACAAATAGTGTGATTACGCTTACGTGAGTGCCTAGAACAGGCAAATTCACAGACAGAAAAATAGAACGGTGGCTGCCAGGGCTGCAGGAGGGGGATGGGCGTTCGTGTTTACCGGGTACAGTTTCAGGCGGGAGAGATGAAAAAGTTCTGGAGATGGTTGCTGGTGACAGGTGCATAGCAATGTGAACACACTTAATGCCACTGACTGCACACCGTAAAAAGATGAAAGCGGTAAATTTTATGTTATGTATATTTTACCACAATGTTTTTCAAACAGTGTTCCTGTGTTTATGCCCCCACCTTATCCAGAGGGGCATTCAGAGGCTAGTGCCCAGGACTCCTGGGGGCTGTGTCCACTGCTTGTTGGCAAACCTCTCCCTGCAGTCCCCTCCAGCCAGCAGCCCCTCTGAGGCCCTGGCAACAGCTGACCTCACCTGGCCTTCAACCCAGGCCTCCATCCTCCGTCCTTCCGTGCAGCACAGCGGTGGATCCCAGTGAGGACAGACGCTTCCTTCACTGAATGTCTACCATGTGGCCGGGAGAGAGCAGCCCAGGATGGATGACTTTTCTCTGTAAGTTGAGCATTTAGCATAAAATTAAATATTAGAGTTTCTAGTGCTTTTTTTTTTTTTTACTGAGCTTCTCTGTCAAAAAACTAAACAAGGAAAGCTACGAAACAGTCATAAGCCATTTTTGCCATTTTTGTTCTTACATATGCGCAGAGAAATTTCTGGATGTGTACAAAGTGTTAACACCAGCTACTTTTGGGAGGAAGGAAATGAGGATTTTTTTTTTCATTTGCCCTTTCCAAGTTTTTTTTTTTTTTTTTGCTCTGAGTATACATTACTTTTATAACTATGAAATAAAACAAAAAATATTATATTAAAAACACAAAAACCTGTGATCTGCAGGACAGGGAGTGGCCTCCTGCACACAGGGTCCCTGTTCTCACCCTGAGGTGTCAGTTGTCACCCACCTGAGATGCACGACCCTCTGCGTTCAGCCTCATTGGAGGAAGGCCAGTGTGACAGGTGGCAGGTAAACCTTTACAGATTTTTACAGAAATGAAATTTTTGTTTTCAAATACATTCTTCTTTAAACAGATGTCAAACTAGTAGATGCCAATAAGAATGTCCAACGAGAAGAATAATTCGTAATGCTCTCTCTTGCTAAGCTGAGAGCTCAGTGTTTGAAAAGGGCTCCTTACGAGGGAGTCCGTCTCTCTCCCCTTGTCGCTTGTTGCATCCTCCCACCCCCACCTCCACCTCAGCAGCCTGTCTGCCTCCTACCTTGCCCTGACATACGCACGCACATGCGCGCGCGCGCGCGCGCACACACACACACACACACACACACACACACACACACACACACACGCAGTGTCTGCCTGCCAGCCAGCGTGATCATGGAATCTTTATTAAAGAGGCCTAAATTACCAAGGTTTTACTACACTACTAAAAATAGTCATGCTTACTTAGCCTGTTTAATAAGTGCACCATTTCTAATTTTTCTGCCTGAGTAAACTGAAACATCGTTCCAGAAATACATTTTCCCTGAAACGAGAAGCCTCGCTTTTTTCTCCTTCCTTCATACACCTTTCTCCCTCTTTCCCCCTCTTCCTCCTCTCCTCCTCTGTCTGTCCCGTGTCCCCCTCAGCTCTCCACCCCTACCCCTTTTTAAGTTTCAAACATAAAGGGAAAAGTAACAGTAATTTGAACTTGGCTTTCATGCAAAATGGACCAATTTTTTTAAGTGTTGGTAATTTGTCCTGAAAATGGATATAGGGAGTTGGGCTGGAAGGGCTTTGAAGAATGGGTTTTATGAGTGGAAAATGCAGCCCGAGCATGCAAAAACGTATGCTGCACCCACTCCGTGCCTGGGACAGTGCAGCACGTGCCATAATCGCAGCTAATAGCACCACTCTTGCTATTATCACATTATATTATTATTATTCATCAAAATCGGACAAAGCTTATTAACCCACTTAATTGAACCAAGGGTTTAATGTCCCAATGACTTCACAGAATGTGCTTGGCAAATTCTCCAAGACATTGCAGCCACAAAGTGGCTGGCCACTTCACCACCTGCCAGGCTGTGGCAGGGCCCAGCCAGGGTTTCCCCAAACTGTTCCTGCCTGTGGCCTCTCTGGGAACTTTCCAGGACACGCTGGGACGGATGCTCGTCCCCACCCAGACTCCAGCCTTCTCATGCACACACATGCTCACGCAGGCACACACACACCTCCCTCCCCCATGGGTAAACCCAATTTAATGAAGGATACATTCACACAGAAGACCTCCACCCCCAGACACGGCGTGACCAAGGATCCCTCCTCCATCCTGCAAGCTGCCATTCCTGTTGAGTCACCAAGGCTGGTGTGAGTACAGGCACACACAGTTCATGGTGGACCCCTGGCCTCTCCTGAGCTTGCTGTAAACTCCATCAAAGCTTCTGATTCTCCCAGAGTCCAGGCCCAAAGCATGGCCGCTAAAGCCCTCCCAGTCCCCTAGGCTCACAGAGATTCAGCCCCCTCCTCAAGGCAGGGATACCCACTGAGCCCAGGCTGGCGAAGGGACCTAGAGGAGGACAGGGCCCCTCTGGGAGTCCAGACGCCCAGATTATAGCCCTTGGGCTGGGCTCTTCCCAGGGTGAGACTTTCCCTTCACAGAGCCGGAATCTCCCCTTCGGTCAAGCAGGCACGGGCCCCGCCCGCCTTCTCTCAGGGTTCGCTGTCAGGGTTCGGAGACATCCTGCATGGACCAGTATCTATGGCTTTCAAGTGGGATGTTGCTTCAGAGGCACAAAATTATTCTTTATTATCTCACTGACCTACGAGTGCCGGAGAATTTCTGAGTGAGGATGCTCTTTCTCGGTCAACGTGTCCAGCCTCTCTCCCCTACACACTTCCCCAGGGAGGCGTCTCGCTTTTTTCCTTGGGTGGAGCGGCACTTCCAAGCCCTCAGTGGGGACGCTGCGCTGTCCCCGGATCCTCCACTGGGTCAGGAGCTACGCCTGGGTGAGATGGTGTCACCATCGTGCTCTGAAGTCCCTGGAGTCCTGGGCTCCCTCCAGCCCCTGCATTTCCCCCGGGCCCTGGGCAGCGAGGCTCAGGACGGCCCTGCCTCCGCCCAGCCCGGCCCCTCCAGGGGAGTGAGGGCCAGAGACAGGACGACCACAGAGGGTCAGAGCACAGACTTTGGAGTTAAGCAGAGCCGGGGGTGGACTCCCAGCACCACCACTTAGTCACTGCCACAGAACCTCTGAGCCTCAGCTTCCTCATCTGTAAAACAGGATAAATGTGAAAAGGTACGTATGGTGTTTGCACTGTACCAGTGACGTAGTACGCTCAATATAATTACTAGATCTCTTTGCTGTCCCCTTGCTCCCTCCCTCCACCAGGATTCTAAAGCCGGCATGTCTCAGGCAGTCTAGTCACTGGCATCCAGGTGTGTTAGGGCATGACTTATCAATCCACCGTCCTCCACAACTGGTGCTAGGAGAGGAAATATCCACGGGGAGAGGAATTAAGGTCTGATTTAAGGTAAGGTATAAAGGTCAAGGGTGAGAGTGTGAGAAAGGGGAAATCAAGGCTAAGGGAACAATCTTGGAAGGCTTCCTGTTAGAGGAGGCCTGGTACTGAGCACTGAAGGACAGGCGGGATCGGAGAGGGTGTGCAGGAGCAGAGGTGAGACTGAGCTGGGTAATGGGAGCCCTGGGAAACATGGGGAGAAAAGGAGGAGACAGAATAGAGAAGCCTCAAATGCCAGGTGAAGGGGATACAGCCACCCTCAGGGTGGCGGTGGGGGTCAAATCTGGCCAGGTCCCTGCCCTGCCTGCCATCCTTCCCATCCTTTCCAGTCCCAACAGCCCAGCGGAGCACTCGAGGCCCTGGGGATCTGGCCCCAGTCCACTTCCCCAGACTCCGGTCCTGCCGCAGCTCACCCCACGCTGCAGGCTGCAGCCACACTGACTTCTCAGTGCTCCCTACACCCTCGGCAAGCTCCTACACTCTTTCCTTTGTGCGTTTGGTTCCTTCTGCCTAGAACGCCCTTCCACCTACCACAGGTACACACATACAATGTACGCACGCATGCGCACACACACACGCGCTGCTTAACATTTTTTCAAGGTGGAAACTGTGTTGTTTTTCCTGATCATACAACACATGCTCATCCTTAAAATTCAAAAAGTTCAGAAGGTTTGAGGACAAAAGTCAAGATCACTTAAACTGCTATGACTATTTTTATGATCATCCTTCTTGATGTCCCCAGGATACACACGTGTCTATGTGCACACAAATTCCATATGCTCGTTCACTGTTACATAAAGGATAGTACATCACATGTTGCTCTGGAAGCTACTTTTTTCACTCAGTAAAATATCAAGAACACCTATTCTTATCTACAAATCATTATTTTTAATGTCCACATATATGGATTCATAGTAATTTAACCGATTTCTCACCAACGAGCATTCCAGTAGTTCCTCGCTTTGTTTTGTTCCTATTATAACAAGCTGCAGTAAACAGCCATCTCTGTGCGTCTCTGTGCATCTGTCACTTGGCTCCTTAGGATAATTTCAAGCAGTGGAATGATGGGGTCCTGGAAACACATATATCAAATCTAATCCGCTTTGCCTTCTAAGAAGGCCCCGCCATTCGCATTGCCAGCAGAGATCAGACACCCGCGCTCCATACCCGACCAATGCTAGGTTTTGTCCATCAGCTTTGCCACCCAAAAGAGAAAAAAAGTCTCACTGCTGCTTTGTGTGTGTTTTCTTTTTTTTTTTTAACTTTTAATACAGATGGTGTCACATATTTACAGTTCTGCAACTGGCTTTTCCCACCTGACAATTCTTTCTCTCCTTTTCTGCTTGCTCTTTCAAGGGTCAGATAAAAACAAAAAACCAGCTACTCCAATCAAGAGTCTCCCAAGGTGCCCCCTCCAGCTGGCTGAGCTCCCACCCCTGCTGCGATTTATCAGTGGATGCAGGAGCAGGCAGAGGGCCAGAAAGAACTTCCTACGTGTCACCACCCAAGGGCGAGCCTCCGGCCATGGGGACGGCCCTGCGTGCACTGACAGGGCCGGTGCATCCTGCCTGCTGAGCCCCGCGCACGCCTGCTCAGCACAGCCCGTTTGCAGCCAAGCCTCCGTGGGGCCTGCTGCGCTGAAGCCCAGGGAAAGGCGACACCTAAGCCAAACCCTTCTCTCTGCCCAGGCTACAATTTCCTGATTAGGTGGCACAGTCACCGCCCTTTCTGCACACACTGATTGCTTCCTGCCCCGCTCTCAATCTCGGGGCTCCCGAGGCTCCCAGGGCCAGCAGACTTCAGAGCCTCAACCAAGTGGTGAGAAGATGCCAGGGAACCAGCCAGTATAAGCTCATCTCGGTAACCACTCTCCCTCCTCCCAGAGTCAGGCCCTGCTCAAAAGAGAACCATGGCTTGGTTTTTGAAACTCAAGAAATAGCTGTAATAAGAAAGAACAAGGTTGCTACGAGGCAGAGGCGCAGAGGAGTATGTGTGTGGCCTGCATTCAAACACTGACTCTGCCCGTTAGTGATGGATGACCTTGGCCAAGTGAGTGTCTGCGTACTGGCTGGCCCAGCCACGAGACAGTGACAGTTCCTCGGGAGACTGCTGCATGGCAGTACACAGAGTGGTTAGAAGGCCAGGCACACTTGGCTGTGAATTCTGGTTCTTCCCCCTTAGTCGTACAACCTTGGGCAGGTTTCATCACCCCTTTGAACCTCAGTTTTGCCACCTATTTAATGGGAGTAATGAAAATACCCAAGTGTTGTTTTGTGATTGAAATTATACATGTGAAAGTATGTCATAAACAGAAAAGCCAGCGAAACAAAAAGCAGTATAGCCATGGTCAATAAAGAGAACGAGCTGTACCTTTGAAACCCTGGCCTGACCTCTGTCTGGAAGCCCCTTCTCTGGCCCAGCGTCAACTTTTGAAGAACTCTTTATCCCAGGCCCTGATCTCAAGCGTCAGTGTCAGGGGGGAGTCAGGGGACAGTGGTCCTCTCGGAGTGCTGGACTGCGGGGCGGGGGGCACCTCTGCTGTGAGGCTACCACTGTCTCATCGCAGTTCACACAGGTGGTGGTCTGTCCCCAGTTTCCCAAGAGTTTTGGAATAGACTCTTCATCCCCCTCTGGCTCCTTCTACATTTCCCTTTTGAGACTTCAGTTTCATTTTGCAAGAAACCAGTCACACCTGGTGCCACCACTCCCAGGTATACTCCACATAGAGGCGTCCGATCCCAGCTAAGGGCTCAGACCATGAAAAGCCCTCTTAACATTTCCCAGTTTGAGCCTGAGAGGTCTCTGTGACACAGGGTGACCTTCTGGATAACCTGAACACAGCCCAGACTCCACATGGTCTCATCTATTGATGGAGTTCCATTTTTAAAAAGTACAGTACAGCAAGAAAGAGTGCTTTTCAGATGATTCCGATCACTATTTGTCTCTCTCAGAGAACACCAGTGGGGATCCCATCTTAACCCACAAGGACACTTGAAACTCCCCTTCCTCCCCTCTCCAGGGCTGACGCGCCCGCGGCCAGAGCCACTGTCCCAAAGTCCCAGACTCCCTCAGCTTGTACTTCCTTCTTCCCTCCCTTGTCCCGGCTCCTTGTTCTGTAGACTCAATGCGACAAGCAGCCTGGTCTTTCATTAACAACTTTCTCCCTGCTTTGCCCGTGACGCTGATTCTCGTCACAGGGGAGAGCCCAGGAGCTGGCCAGGAAAGCAGCAAACTCCTCTTCCCTTCCCGCTCGCCACCATTCTCCCAGCGCCGCACCGCGCAGAGCCCGAGATAAAATCGAAGACAGAATTTGGGGAGGGGCAGCACGTGGCTGACCGAGCACAGACAACATTCCCTGCAGCAGAGCGTGGGGCAGAGTGGGGTGCTCGTGTGTGGATAAATCTCACGCCGTTTCTCTCCTGCCCGCACTTTCCGACCCCTAGGACTAGGATCAGAACAAGCGCCCTCCTTTCGGAGTGGCCGAGTTAGGAATTCAGAGCCAGCTTCTCTCCTGAGAGCCTGCAGGACCACGGAGCAGGCCCACTCAGGGTCCAAGCCTGGAACAGGTGGCGACGCCCCCAGCAAAACCTGACCTGCTGGAGGTCAGTCTGCCCCACGTTGGAAGGCAACGTCAAGGTGCACAGTTTCAGCGCTCAGTATCAGATTCTAGGGGCTGTTGGCATAAACGGGAGAGCTTAATTCTCAGTCACTGCCTGGACCTCCACAATATAGGGACTACTTCCTCCTGGTGGACGGACAAGCAGTTAAAAAATCCAGGCACCTTCCACACAGCTCCAGCCTTGGATTCCAGAAGATCTGGGAAGGGCCAGGGCATGACCAGGAGAAGACTTGGGCCCAGTCCCCTGCATCCCACCGTGGCCCCCGAACACGAGGCTGGCAGGCTGGGGATGAACGAGCCATTCGGGGACAGCCCTGCAGGATCCCAGGGCTGGGGTGAGGAGGGCCCTGCTTTCCGCAGCCAGGCATGGGCAAGCAGAGCCACTTCTGCCTCAGACAAATCAATCGAAGGTCTTGGCCAAGCCTGTTTGAGTTGGTGAGAGCCCAAGTGGGAATTCCAATCTGCCAGTGTTTGCTCTGCAGGCGAACAGAGCCAAACAGAAATGCCGCTTTGGGACGCTGCGCCAAGTATCCATCAGCTCGTTCTGCCAGCAGGGCTGGCCCAGCCCTGTGCACGTCACCTCCGCTCAGCTCTCTGCTCTGAAAGCCGCCTTCTTGCGCCCTTAAAGGCGGCTTGCCCTCCCACGCCACAGCCTGTGGCCTGTGCCCAGGGCTGCCTTGCTGGGCCTGGGCCCTCAGCCGTCCAGGTCTGACACTCCACCTGCCCGTTCTGACCCAGCTCCCTCTGAAGACCTGGTCACACCCTCCTCTGCAGGCTCCCGGCCTCTGTGTGCTGCTGTCAGCTCCATACTTCCCTCCCCCCACCCTGATGTCAGCCGGCTCTCTCAGCCCCTGGTCGGCACAGCCCACTGCAGGTGGCCCCAGCAGAGCTGGAGGGCTGCCAGCCAGGAAACACAAACCGTGAGTTGACTACCTCTTTTCTTACACCCTTACACAGAGTTTATGTGAACCTTGCAGCTGGTCAGTTTTATCAACCCATTTCTCAGAGGAAATAGCTGAGGCTTGAAAGACCGGACACCTTGCCCAAGGTCACCTAATTAAGGAACTCAGGTCTCCTGACTCCAAAACCATGACACATCCTACCTTGCCCCACCGAGGCAAATTTTTTAATTTTTTGTTCACTCCCTTTAATGTTCCCCTGCGCCATGCTGGCACACTCAGTGTGAGCAGTTAGCAGTATCTGCTTTGCCCCCGCCCTGAACCGGAGCCATTGCCTGGGGGCCTGCCTGCCCTGCTCACTAGGCTGCACTCGCCACAGCACCCCCAAAGCCCGCAGCCTGGACTCACCCCCCGACACGTAAGACCCAGCTTCTCCCCCTGCCATGAGGGGCACAGACACTCTACCGAGCTCAGCCACCCCTGGGACACTGGCACAAACCTTTCCACCCAGGAGATGGCCAGGCTGCATTCCATGCCCTCAGAGGGTCCCCACAGCAGGACAATGGGTCTCACCCTATTGTTTTCATGATTCTCAATTTGGCCCTGAATTTGTAAGTGGAAATGGTTTAAGCATCTTAGAAAAAAGGTGCTCTCTGCATTCAAACAATTGTTGTCACTTCCTCAGTGAAACTGGCTGGATTTCTGCCTTCCCTCCACAGCCATGAGCACCCAGAAGGCCAGGGCTACACTGTGGGTTTCTCACCACAGAACCCCCAGCACCCAGCATAGCTCAGTGAACAGTGGATGGATGTATGGATGAGGCCACAAGGAAAGGCTTCTACCTGCCCTAGTCCTGTGGCCTCAGGGGTGCCGTCACCCAGGCCTGCAGCCCACGGGCCCACCCACGGAACTCTTTTGTCAGCCACCGTCGACTCTACCCCATGTACTTTCTGCTAACCTGACTCCCTATTGTGGGTCTCAGGCCTTTCTGCACCCATCTGTAGGTGCCCAGTCCCAGAAGCCACCTGACTCTCTGTAGGAGGTGGTACTGCCCAGGTGACAGGCTCAGGCATGCTCTCCAGCAATGGGCCCACGATGGGCACTGCCAGGCCTCTGGGCTGGTCCGTCTGCAGCAAGGCAGCCACCCAGCCCCACCACGGCCTTCCATCATGGCTGGACCAGCGTGGCACCTGGACTTTGGCAGCCCTGGTGGCCATCTGGCACAGATGACACAGAAATGTTCCCTTTTAAGTGAAGAGCCCTAACTAACCATACGAGGCGAGCAGCCCAAAGTGCCTGCTGCTGCTGCTGCTGTGGGCCCTGGTGCCAGGTGCCCTGATATTGCCAGTGGCTGCCCCTCGCCCGGCTCCACACCCACACATAGAATCCTGCCAGTCACACCTGTGCCCCTTGGGGCGAGCCTAGAGGAAGTCAGAGCAGACTTCCGAAAAGAGGTCTCCGCAGCATCGGGTCCACAGGCAGAGACGCGGCCCTGTCAGGCGGAGCACCCCCGCAGATCAGCCCTCAGAGGCTCCCAGGTCGGCAGAGCCACACCAGTGCAAAGGGCCGCCCACTTCATGGGGCTACTGGAGGCG
This sequence comes from Propithecus coquereli, assembly GCF_000956105.1. Taxonomy (NCBI): domain Eukaryota; kingdom Metazoa; phylum Chordata; class Mammalia; order Primates; family Indriidae; genus Propithecus; species Propithecus coquereli. The sequence continues at coordinate 663,506 of NW_012149208.1, forward strand.
TTTCTTGGTCTTAAGTCCTCAGGCAGCTTCCCCAGGCCCTTGTGGCCGGGAGACTAGAGCCAGTGTGGCCCCTGGACGTGGCCTCTGGCCAGAGGGAGTCTTGAGCCTCCTTCTCCCTACTCCCTAGGTCTGCTGGGTCCTGGGGGACGGACCCATTCTAGGGAGCCAGACTTCATGAGCACCTCCCCAGGCCCAACCCTAAACGTGCGGCAACGCCATAGTCACAGCAACTCTGGAGAGGCCAACGCCGAAAGCCCGTGTTTAATGGGGCCTGTCACGGCCTGCGAGGCCCTCGGTGCCTGCGCGCCCACACGCCCAGCTACATCTCATAGAGCTCTTCCGAGGACTGGTCCTGCCTCTTCTGGGGCAAGTCTTCGAGCATCAGGCCCAGCATGTGCGCGATCTCATAGTACAGCTCCTGCAGCCTGAAAAGTGCGGCAGGACAGAGGGGATCTGAGGTCAGGGGCAGGCAGAAGGCCACCCCGGCCCCGCCCACCACATACTTGCACCTGTGCACTCGCCACGCCTGGCGGCTGTGGGAGCAGGGGGGAGCAAGGAGTCAGAGCCAGATAAGTATGGGTTGGAATCCCGGGCCTTCTGCTCTGCCTGAGGCCCCCTGGAGTGAGGGACTCACCTCATGAGCCAGCCTGGAGAGAAACCTCCGGGCTCTGAGGGGAGTAAATGTGTGGGAGGGCCCAGACGGTGCCTTGCCACTCTGGGCCCCAAAGTGGGTGTTCTTCAACCGCTTCCTTTTTAGTCTCTCCTGTCTCTGAAGCCCTCCAGTGTCCTTTTATTGAGAAGCCAGGATAATCATGTCTGTCCCTGCTCAAGAGTCCACTGTGGCTCCCTACTGCCCATGGCCCCTCTGCCCGGTTTTTACATCTTCCCTGCTCCACAATGGCCCATCGTAATCCCAGCTGACTTACACTGGGCACAAGCCCTGGGCCAGGTCAAGCTCAGAGCTTCACATATGCTGGTTTCACTGAATCAGCCCAGCAGCCCCTCAGGTGACAGACAGATGGGGAAAGGGCAGAGACTTGCCCAGGGTCGCACAGGAAGGCGGTGGCAGAACCAGGCCAGAAGCCTCAGCTCCTGATGTGCTGCCCAGTGCTCTCTCCTCTGCCCTCTGAAAAGGGGTCAGTGAGCGAGGGCCAGAGAGTCGAAGGAGCTGGCATTTAAACATACGGCACAGCAGGCTGCGGAGGGGCAGGGGGGCAGATTCCCTCAGCCAAGGCCTGTCCACACAGCAGTCCAGCCCCTGTGTATACATGGAATCTTGCATCCCCCAGCCCACCATCCCCCCCACTGTCCTGGGGCACCCAACCCAGGCCAACCTCGAGGACGCCCCAGGGACGGGCCGGGCTGGGGCTGGGACTGACTTGCACATAGTGGCATCCTGGTTATCCAGAGTGGAGAAGTAGACGTTGACGAAGGGTATGCTAGTGCCAAAATCGTTCAAGACCATGGGGTCCCTGTGCCGCAGGGTTCTCTTAAACTTCTCCACCAGCTCATCGAAACTTTTGTACTCAGCATTTTTCTAGAGAGGAGAGCATAATGAAAGCAATGAGGAGGAGGAGGTGACAGCCAACCTGCATAGAGACCTGGAGACCCTCCGCAATGAGCCCAGGCGAAGGCCCGACCCTGGCCCAGGAAGAGTTTTGAGCCCAGTCCCTAGTTCATCCTGACCCCCTCGGAGCCTGGACCCTCCTGGAGGATGCAGCCACCACTGAACGAGGACAGGTGGCCCACGAAGGAATCAGCTAGAGTCAGTGCGGCCCAGCATGGCCTCCCCCGTGGGCGAACCCTGGGCACAGTCAAGACTGTCAGATGTCCCCACCTCAGAGAAGAGGTGAGGTAGGTGAGCCGACCCACACGGGAGAGGCTCAGCAGGGGGTGCTCGGGGCACTCAGGCCCCCACCACTGCATCGTGCCCGACAGGAAACCTCCACTTTGTTGTGCTCCTTCTTGTGCTGGTTTTAGAAACACGAGCAAACTGAGGCTGTGTGACACCTGTCAGAGCCTCTGCATCTTCACCCACTCGGGGGACCGGGGCCACAGCTGCCGGCACAGCGAGCCCTCAGGAAGAAGCCTCGGCACAGACCGCCTGGCCCCAAAGGGACATTCTGCCCACAGAGGGAGACGTCGTAATCACGGCACCCAGCACTCCAAGAGGTTCAGAGAAACAAAAATGCAGGGAGTAAAACCTGACTCTGGAAATGCAGGGGGAAGGTACCTGCCCTACCTAAGGCCACAGATACCTGAGGCTACCTGCCCTCTACGCAGGCCCCAATACCCCGCCTTCCTGACTGTTTGGTCAGCCCCATCTGTCTCCCTGCCGCGGCGACTACCCACCTGTGTCTGCATCAGCCTGCTGACCTCCTCCTGCTGCCGCCTCAGCATCACCTGCTTCTCTTCCATGAGCGCCGTGTGCCTCTCCAGCATCAGCTCCCGCTCAAACTTCCTGATGGAGTCCTGGAGAGTGGGCGTGATGGAGGCTGGGGCAGGTCGCGATACACACGCACCCCCAGTCTTTCTCTCCGACACCGCGCTGCTGCACAGGCCCGCAGCAGGGGCCTCCCACACACAGGACCAGCCCCGCTCAAGCTGCCAAGTGCGGCTGCAGAGGCGTCCCAAGCCCCCACTGCAAGGCCAGGCAAGTGCGTCGGCTCAGGGAGGAGAGTTGGGCCGGGTGAGGAAGGGCCCCTCTACCAGCTCCCCCCACGTCAGGAGGGAGACACCGCTCGGAGGACTCCCTGAAGACCTGGCCCATAACTCCACCTGCCACACCTACCCTGACCTCCGATCCTCACGAGCACGGCCTCACCTCAGTGTGTATGATCATCACGCCCACGAACATGCTAAGGAAGATGAAAGAGGCAAGCAAGATGAAGATGATGGTGAACGTCCGGCTCACAGCAAAATCCCGATTGTCCAACTGCTCCTGCAGGTCTGTCCAGCCATCGACCTGCCCAGGCAGGGGGGGTATGCTGAGGACCAAGGCCCAGACGGGTGGGCCTCCTTCTCACCTGTGCTATGGGAGTCCCAGTCCAAAGGGCTCTTCCTGCCCCATCCCCGCTGAGGAGGAGGATGGCTCTGCCTCCACATCAGCCCTTCAAAACCTCCCCAAGCCACTGGCTCCAGCCCATGCAAGGAGGCCCAGGAAGGCCAGGCGCCACTGAGTGGACGCACCACTGGGTGGACACCCTGCTGGCTGGTAGGTCTTGGGCTCTCTTCTCTCGAGGCCTCCCAACCTCCCCCAAAAGATACCGCCTCTCTGCCAGGCCAACCTTGGAAAAGACCCCATTCTTTCCAGAGTCCAGTAGAATCTAGACTTCTAGACTTGGGCTTTGTGTGCTTATTCTGGGTGGATTTGTGATAGTCTGTTCCCCAAAAGGCTACGTGACATGGGTTTCATTTATAAATTAAACTTAATCTAAATGTATTATCATTTGAGAACTCTTTGAGAAGTTTTATGACCCTGTGAGACATATGGGAATGCTCTAAGGAGTCACCAGATTAGAGACAGAGACAGATCCCTGTCCAGGGCACTGGCCTCTAAGTGGGGCCAGCCCCAGCCTCCCCAGGCCAGCCAAGTACCCGAACATGGGCAGGGCCCCATGGCAGCCCCAGCGTGTCCTTATGCTCATTCCACCCGGGCAGTCCCTCTCACCACTGCTCCAAACACAGTACCGTGGCCAAACTGAAGAGGGTGAAGAAAGCTGCAGCCAGATTCCCCCAGTTATCGTGGTCACCCCCCTCTGGAACTCCAAACAGGCAGAAGCCCAAGACGGCAAAGATGTACATCAGGATGAAGAGCAGGAGGAGCACAGAGGCCACAGTGTAGACTGTCTGCCCCACGGCAGTGATGAGCCTCTGCAAGGAAGGACAACTACAGTAGGCAAGGGCACCGGGCTGGGTGGTCTCAGAGGACAGAGGTCGGTTCTGCCCAGGTCATAGCTAGCCCCAGCAGTGGTGCCATGCCTGGCACATGGCAGATGCTCAATAAGTGTTGGCTGGTTGAATGGATGGATGGATGAATGAGTGAATGAAATGAATCAACTGTGCCAAGATCGCGTGCTGGATCAATCTAACAGTGGTTTACCAATGCCTGGCATCTACCTTCAGCCACCTATGGGCACCTATTGTGTGTGCTGCCTCAGGTCTAGGGTAGCCTCCCCATCAGCATCAAGCACTCCCCTTGAACCCCACCCTGGCTCCATTCTCACCCTACAGTGTTGTGCTCCTGCTTCACAGCTGAGGGCCAGCCTTGAACGCTCTTTGCCCCAGGTCCAGGAGGACTGAGGGAGCTACCCTGGGAGTGAGAATGGAGTGAGAATGAGGGGAATGTGGCTCTCCATTCCTTCCGGAGAAAGCTGGTCTCTGTCTTGAGCCCTCAGTCTTCCCCCCACGAACTAGGCATTTGTTTATTTTTGCCCATTTGTTTACACTGCCCGTTCCTGGGGAGTACAGCATAGGGCTCCTCTTCGTTCATTATCCGTGCCCTGGAGGTTGGCATGTAGTCGGTACTCCATGCATGTTCACCTACCTAGATGTTTCACAGACATCATTTCAAGGTGGGTAGGTGTTTTCATTTTTCCCGTTTCACAATGAGGAGTCAGAGGCTCGGAGAAGCAAATGTCTTGGCCAGGATCATACTTCAATACAATGGCAGAGCTGGGACCAACTCCCAAGCCCTTTGCCCCATGACACCACTTAGCACTAGGAAAGGAGGAACTTAGAGCTAAGACACAGGACAGTGAAGTTCGGACAGTTTGGGGTAAGTGAAGAAGCAGAGAGGCTGCCCTGCACGTGCACTAGTCTGGCAGCTGCCTGCAAGGGTGAACGCACGCCTGACGCCTCCCTCCTGTCCTTGGGGGAAGAAAATCAGTTTTATTGGATTCATTGCAAAACAGCTGAGATGTAAAAAAAAATTTGCCTTCCTCCCTGCTACACAGAGGTAAACTTCTTTCCCCAAAACTAGTAAGACTAAAGCAGTAAGTCCTCATGAGAAATGCTACGATAGTATCCCATCTGCCCATCGGGTTTGCATAGCCGGAAGTGGGGAGTGCCACACAGCAGAACTTGAGACACATGCAGAAGGGTTGGGGCGATAGGCCTGCTGGGTCTTCCACCTCCAAGCCAGCCCAACAACCCTGAGAGTGGCAGCGCAGAAAAGGTCATGCTCTCTGGGAAGCCCCACGCAGAACCCCCGACAGCTAGTCTTGGCCAAGTTCTTAAAGCACAATCCAAGCAGGCCTTGTTAGTGTGTAGTCCAGAAAGGTGCAAAAACCATCCCAGGGGATGGTTGTCCAGATCCCCTTAGACCAATAGCTCCTTCTTTATGGAAGTCCTGGGCTTTTGAGGCCTACAGCCTGGCCCCCAGTGGATGCCTGACTTTGAATTCCCAGATTCTTTAAGGAAGCAATTCCCAGTGCCCAGTTCAGCTCTCCTGGGGTCTGGGTCGAGCCACAGCTGTCCTCTAGGCCCTGGGGCATTCTGGGTGCGGAAAGGACTCCAGGCAGGGCAGGTGCTCTGAGGGAGCCCTCCTGCACAGTCCCTTGGATGTGCAGGAAACAATCCAGCCCCAGGAGGAGGCAGGGAGGCAGGGAGGCAGGGGAGACTAGGACTCACACCACAGCCCGGCATCTGAAGGTTGTTTTAAGGCTGCAATGCGGGTGAACAGGAAGAGCAGCGGTGCCCAGCTAACAGAACCTCTCTCTGTGCAAAACAGCAAGGAACTGTTTCCTCATGGTGCAGGCTTATCACCATGAGGTAGAAGGCTGGGTGTCATTTTAATTAATCAGGAGTCGGGAGCCAGGACTGTCCCAGAGTGTCAGCTCTGGGCATTGAGAGGTAAGCCCTTTAAGGGCACCTGTAGACTTCAACTAATGGAAACTAGCACAGAGGTGCAAGGCCCCACCTTCAGCAGCTACCGTTCCCCCTGGACGGCATACAGAGAGCGTGGGATCCAGGGTCCCATGACATCCCAAAGGCTACAGGAGAGCCACAGCCAGGGTGGCTGGTGATCCCCAGGGAACCACTGTGGACACAAGGCTCTGCTTAATGACAGAAAAACCCTGAGGCCAAACATGGGGTACATGTTTGGGTACATGCTATGTCTGCATATCCACAGGTCTGGGCACGTCTACAAGGACCAAAGGACGAGCGGGGCCTGCAGTCACCAAGCAGGCCTGGCTTGCTCTGGGATAGAGCAGGCCAGCAGGAAGGTTCCCTGGGCTGGAAGGATGGGCTGCCCCTGCCAGGCCCTCAGCCGCAGCACCTCCAGGCCTTTGTCTTCCAACCAGGCTGCCATCATGCAGCCAAGACAGGTGCACTCGACAGGCAGCTGGCTCCCTCAGCCTCTCCAGGTGCCATCCGGGTCAATGCCCTTCCTTCCCAGACAGGAGCTCCTCCTGCCCCCAGTCTTTTCTGCTTCTCTCCTCCCTGCACAGCCCTGGGCTTCTTCTCCCTCAGTCCACTGCCCACCACCCCTCCTCACATGACTGCCACAGGCCTCAGGCACCCTCATTCCAGTGACCTCTCTCCTGGCCTCACTTGAAAGTCTTCTCTTACCTGAGGACATCACTCCCCAGCACCCTCTCCACAGAGGCTGCCTATTCCCCGCGGCCCTCAGCTCCAGGGGCCACCGCTGCGCTATCCTCGGAGCCCCCGCCTCCACGGGCAGAGCCTCTGCTTCTGGGCAGGGCCAACCTCCCAGCCTCCCACTGCTCCCCACACCTCCATGTCTCTGCCTCCAGGATCACTGCCTACTACTTTCCACCCCATCCTGCTATCATCCTGGGGACCTCTGGCATCTTTACGAATGACCCGCCATCTTCCAGGCCTTTCCATCTGGTGACCCTGGTAGCACTCCTGGCCCCTGTTCCCTTGGTGGCCGACACCTGGAGAAACTGGGCTGTGCTTCCCACGGTCCCATTACTCCCTTGCTCTGAGGTGCCCACCACCTGGCACTGAACACCCAGGCACCTGCAGTCTTCTTTCCTGTCCACCTGCCTTACTCTCGTCCCTACTGACGCCCACGCGCAGCACGTCAGCACTCCCCTCTCCTCCTTCTGGGATACATTTCAGCTGTGGTCCCCAGCCCTGGGCTGTGGGCTGGTACCAGTCTGTGTCCTGTTAGGAATGGGGCTGCACAGCAGGAGGTGAGCAGAGGCCGGGTGAGCAAAGCTTCATCTGTTTTCACAGCTGTCCTCATTGCTCACATCACACACAAGCTCCGCCTCCTGTCAGATCAGCAGCGGCATGAGATTCTCATGGGAGCAGGAACCCTGCTGTAAACTGCGCATGCGCGGGATCTGGGCTGCGCACCTCATGAGAACCTAGTGCCTGATGACCTGAGGTCGAGCCAAGGCGGTGATGCCAGCGCTGGGGAGCGGCTGCAAATACAGATTATCATTAGCAGAGAGGTTTGACTGCACGATAAATGTAATGCGCTTGACTCATCCTGAAACCACCCCGCCAACCCCCGGAAAAATTGACTTCCACGAAACTGGTTCCTGGTGCCAGAAAGGCTGGGGACCGCTGCATTACGGGATCTGTCTCTAGCCTGTGAACAGGGCAGCCACTCGCAGGTCCGAAACAGAGAGTGTCATGATTTGATGCGCACTTTAGAGATGCCCGCTAGCTTCTGGGCCACTTCTGCTCGGGGCTTTCAGCTCTGTGGGAAGCCATTGCAGGAATCCAGGTAAAGACTGAAGGTGACAGTGATGAAAAGATGTGGACAAGTCAGCAGCTGTTTAGGAGGCTACGCAACAAGACTCTGAGAGAGGAGTCAAAGCTGACACTCGGATTTATGACTCGGCAACTGAATGGGCTGGGGAACACTCCTCACCAAGAGACAAAGTACTGGAAGAGGCGCCAGGATTTTGGATTTGAGGTTGGGGTGGGGAGGGGGCAAGTGATGGCTTCCAGTTTACACACTGAGCTTGAGGAGCCTGTGAGACATGAGGGGGCAGCTGGGTCTGAAGGTCAAGGAGAGAGGTGTGGGCAAGCGAAGAACCTGGCAAGCGGAAGAGATCACCTCGAGAGAACAACCAGAGGGAGAAGAGACGGAGAACTCAGGAATGGTCCTGAGAAAACAACACTTATGGGCCAGGCAAAGAAAAAAATGCACCCAAGAAGTCAGGCTGGAGGAACGCCAAGAGAAGGCAGTGACAAGGATGCCAAGGGAAATGGCCACTGGATTTGGTGACAAGGAGGTTGTTGGCAACCTCTGAGAGTCTAATGACTCTGGAGTGGAGGGAAAGAAGCCAGGGCATAAGTGACGGACGAGGAAGGGCGGACTGGCAGTACAGACACCTTTTTCCCGAAGCCTGGCCGTGGAGAAAAGGAGAGGGAGGGCGGGACTGTACTGTTTGGGAGGGGACACACACACAGGTATGCGATTGCATGAGAGCAAGAAATGAATGCCTGTGGGTGCGTGGCAGGGGGCCTCTCCAACATTCTCTTTCTCTTCTCCAGCCAGCCTGGGGAGCCCTGAGTGTGGGGCCCAGGCCCTAGGCAGCAGCCACACAGCCCTGGGCTGGGGGCGGTCTCTCAGCAGGATAGGCTGACATGTGCTAACACAAATAGGTCCAGACCAGCCCCTTCCTGGAGAAGCAAGGATACTGGGTGCAGAGCCAGGGCAAACACACTGCACATAGGTCAGATGCCTGAGGGCATGGTTGAGTGCAAGGGGTCAGCCCTGAGGTTTGTTCTGAAACCTGAGTCTACAAAAGGCTGGTCACTCCATGACTTTCAGCAACCCAGAGAGACTTCTCAGCACAAACAGCACTTCCAGAGCTGCCTTAACAAAATAATGAGACTATTCCCATCAAGAGAAGCAGCAGATATCCAGCTGTTTGGGAAAGCAACTAGTGGCCAAGGCCCCCAAAAAGCTGGAGACTCCTGGGTGTAGGTCAAAGGATCTGTAGCTAAAGAAACTCCATCACTTTCCAGCATAGGAGAGAGGAAAAGTTCAGATGGCCTCTGGAGTCAGACACACCTTTCAAATCTCAGCTCTCACATTTAAATGCTGGGTGACCTTGGGCCTCAATTTCTGCATCTGTAAAATGGAGCTAATAATACTTTTCTTACCATTATTTTCAGATTAAATGAAATAATATTGGTAAATCAACCTGCCACATAGTAGGACTCAATAACTGGAAGATAGTAGTAGAGTCATTATTTCCCCAGGGGCTGGTGGGCAGATGAGCCCTACCAGCCTGCCCTCCCAACGCCATGGCACCCCCAGGGCACTCACCCGGATGCCCCGACTATAGGGGATGAGCTTGAGGATGCGCAGGGACTGCATGCCGTCAGCAATGTGCAGGTGGGGGTAGTGTTTCCCCTTGATCTCGTGGAGGGCATAGGGGATGAAGATGATGATAATGATGACCACGTCCAGCAGGTTGTAGCCATCCTTCCAGTAGTCAAGGGGGTCCACATAGACTTTCATGGAAAACTCAGAGCTGTAGATGGACACAAAGATGATCTCCGAGATCTGCAGCGGTAGCAAGGGTTGGAGGGGTCAGACCAAGCTGCAGAGCCCTGTAGTCCTGGCCCTCTCCCTGCCTGGGCCACCCAGTCAGGTGTGTAGAGGGGTGCTCCTAAGTCTCCCGCATCAGAGAGAAACCCAGGCAGAGTTGCCGGCACCCAGCAGACGCTCAGTGTGCCTGAATCCCTTCCCCTTCTGTGTCCTCCCTACCCGGCGGCCCTGAGCCCAGGGATAGGTTTGACCCCAGGTGCCTGGAAATGACTGAATGACAGACAGAATTACTGCATGGGCCCCAGAGTACAGCAACTCAATGTGTCAGGAAGCCTCAATACGAGGTTTCCCAAGAGAAGATCCCCAGAGTTTTCTGGCCAACCCGAGCATACAAACTATATAAGGAGCATAGATGAAATACTCAAATATCTACTTCTATTTAATCTATTAATTACACACACTTAAAATCAGTTAAGTCATCTGTTTCTGAAGAATATTCTGCTCTTCTTTTCACTTTTACACCTTATGAACCAATCAAATTCTCCTCAAGCATCTGCAACTCCAGTGGCTTTGCTTTTATCAAGAGGTACTTTTTGAGTCATCTGAGTGTTTTGTTACCAAGCTGACTGTCACGCAAATCCATTCACTCACTCACTGGAACAGCTTCGATTGAGCAGACCATGTGCCAAGAAAGTGCCGTTTCAGACACCGGAAAATGCCCAGCCCCCGGGAAGCTTACAATTGAGGAGAAGGAAATAAGCGCTCAAACAGATACATACGGAATGTAACGTCAGGTAGGAAGGAAAATAAATTGGCCAAAGGAGACAGAGGGACTGGTCAGGTCGGGGAGAAGCAGTCCTGGAAGCTATTTCAGAAAAGGTGGTCAACAGAGGTCTCGCTGAAGCCAGAAATGAAGCCAAAATTCAAACTAGGAGAATGCTGCCAGGAAGTTGGGGAAAGGCGAATCCAAGAGCCCTGATGAGGGTGAAAAGGAGGCTGCTCGAGGAACAGCAAAGTTAGCATGGCTGGAACAGAAAGAGGGAGGCAGGGCGGGAGATGCGGCTGGAGAGGCGGACCATAGAAGTCCTCCAAGGACTTTAATCTCAGCCTTGGAGGATTTTGAGCAAAGGAGTGATCTGAACTGATTTACATTTTTAAGAGATCTCAGCAACTTCGTTTTATTGTACACATGGGCAAAGCCTCTCTCAGTTATATACCTGGGAGCGGAAATTACTGGGCTGTAGGATATGAGCATCTTCAACTTCACTAGATTTTGAAGAATTGTTTTCTGAAGTGATTGAACCAATTTACTTTAATATTATCAATGTTCCTATTGTTCTACATCCTGGCCGGCCAATACTTCCACTGTCAGACTTCTTAATTTTTAAGAGTTAATTTCTAATACTTCCACTGTCAGTCTGATCAATATGAAATAGTATCTTATTTTTTATTTTAATTTTCATTTCTCTATTAATGAGATTGCCATCTTTTTATACGTTTAAATTGTGAATTACCTGTTTCTAATCTTTGCCAAATTTTCTGCTGGATTGTTTTGTCTTTTTCTTATTGAGTTGGAAGCCACTTTTACAGATTTTGAATCCTAATCCTTTACCTGCTACATGTGTAACAAATACCTTCTCTCACCCTGACCTTTCACCTTTTTAATGGTCTTTGAATTTAAAATTTTAATGGAATCAAATTTACCAAAACTTTTCTTCATAATTTATTTTGTATCTTAAGAAATCTTTCCCTCCTTGAGACCATGTAAATATTCTCCTATATTTGTTTCTAAAAATGTTAAAGTTTTGCTTTCAAGTTAGGTCTTTAATTCAGCTGTGTATGCTATGAGATAGAAAATCAACTGTATTTTTCCTCCATGTCAATAACCGATCATCCCAGTACCATTTAATGAAGAATCTATCTTTCACCACTCACCTGTGGTGCCATCTGACCCATACCAGGCTCCCGCAGGAGCCAGGTTCTGTTTCTGCATGTTCTGTTCCATTCCATGGGTCTATTTGTCCATCCATGCATCATCACTCTGCCTTGATTATTACAGTTTTCTAGAAGGTCTTATATCTCTTATGGTGATCTGGGACCTTGATGTTACTATTGTAACTGTTTTGAGGTGCCATGAACCACACCCACATAAGATAGCAAACTTAATATTAATAAATATGTATATTCCGACTGCTCCACTGATCAGCTGTTCCCTTAACTCTCTCCCTCCCCTTGGGCCTCCCTGTTCCCTGAGATACCACAATATTGAAATTAGGCCAGCTAATAACCCTACAATGGCCTCTGAGTGTTTAAGTGAAAGGAAGAGTCACATGTCTCTCACTTTAAACTAAAAGTTAAAAATGATTAAGCTTAGTGAGGAAGGCATGTTGAAAGCCGAGACAGGCCAAAAGGTAGGCCTCTTGCTCCAACAGGTAGCCAAGTTGTGACTGCAAAGGAAAGTTCTCAAGGAAATTAAAAGTGCTACTCCAGGGAACACGAGTGATAAGAAAGCGAAACAGCCATATTGCTGATATGGAAAGAGTTCGTGTGCTCTGGATAGAAGATCAAATCCACCACAACACTCCCTTCTGGAGCAAGGCCCAATTCTCTTCAATTCTATGAAAGCTGAGCGGGGTGAGGAAGCTGCAGAAGAAAAGCATGAGGTTGGTTCGTGAGGTTTGAGGAAAGAAGCCATCTCCGTAAGAGAAAAGTGCAAGGTGAAGCAGCAAGTGCTGAAGCAGAAGCTGCAGCGAGTTATCCAGAAGATCCAGCTGAGACCACGTATGAAGGTGGCTGCACTCAACAGCAGGTTGCAATGCAAACAAAACAGCCTTTTATTGGAAGAAGATGCCATCTAGGACTTTTCCTAGCTAGAGCAGTCAACGCCTGGCTTCAAAGCTTCAAAGGATGGGCTGACTCTCTCGTTAGAGTCTAATGTAACTAGTGACTTTAAATTGAAGCCAGTGCTCATTTACCATTCTGGAAATCCTAGGGCCCTCAAGAATTATGCTAATCTACTCTGCCCTAGAAATGGAACAACAAAGGCTAGATGACCACACATCTGTTT
>NW_012149208.1:678039-679294 GCF_000956105.1 Propithecus coquereli
TTTTTTTTTTTGAGACAGGGTCTCACTCTATTTAACCCAGGCTGGAATGCATTGGCCCAATCATAACTCACCACAGTTTCAAACTCTTGAGCCTATGCAATTCTCCCGCCTCAGCCTCCCTAGTAGCTAGGACTACACAGACACGTGCCAGCACACCTGGCTAATTTTTTAATTTTTTAATTTTTTGTAGAGATGGGGTCTCCCTATGTTGTCTGGGCTGGTCTCGAACTCCTGGTGTCAAGTAAGTGATCCTCCTGCCTCAGCCTCCCAAAATGCTGGAGTTATAGCCATGAGGCACCACATCCAGCCTATACATAACTTTTATATGTACTGGGAAGCCAGAATATTCGTGTGACTCACGGTGATATCCTCTTCGTTATGATGGTCTGGAACCGAACCAGCAATATCTTTGAGGTATGCCTGTGGTTTTACTTCTTCCTTTCCAATATAGGTGATTTTTTTTCTGGTCTAATTACTCTGGCTAAAACTTTCAGTACAATGTTGAATAGTGGTAAAAGCAGGCATCTTTGTCTGATTTCTAATCTTAGGGGGAAGATTTTCAGTCTTTCACTATCAAAGATGATGTTAGCTATGGGTTTTTTCATAAATGTGCTTTATTAGGTTAAGGAATTTCCCTTCTATTCCCAGTTTACTTTTTTTTTAATCATGAGAGGATGCTGGATTTTATCAAATACTTTTTCTGCATCAACTGAGATGATTATGTGGATTTTTCCTTCATTCTACTACTGTATTACATTAATTGGGTTTGTTTTTTTTCATTATTTTGAATCACCCTTGTATTCCTGAGATAAATCCCAGTTGGTCATAGTGTACAATCTTTTTAAGTATGCTGCTGGATCCAGTTTGTAAGTATCTCAATGAGGATTTTCGCATCTATATTCAAAAGGGATATTTGTCTAGTTTTCTTTTCTTGTGATGTCCTTGTATGGCTTTGGTGTCAGAGTAATGCTGGTCTCATGGAGGAGCTCAAAATTCTTCCCTCTCCTATTTTTTTGGTAGAGTTTGAGAAGAATTAATGTTAATATTTCTTTAAATGACTGGTAGAATTCACCAGTGAAGCCCTTTGGTCCTGGGCTTTTCTTTTTTTGGGAGAGTTTTGATTACTAAGTCAATCTCTTGTTATCTGTATGTTCTGATAGTCTGTTTTCTGTTTCTTCTTGAGTCAGTTTGGGTGTGGTCCATTTCATCTACATTATCTAATTTGTTGGCGTATAGTTGCTTATTTTATTCTCCT
>NW_012149208.1:681340-682476 GCF_000956105.1 Propithecus coquereli
TATGTCTTAGTGTGGATATTTTCCTGTTTCTCCTTCTTGGAATTTGTTAGAATTCTTAGATATGTATATTCATCTCTTTCATCAAATTTGGGATTTTTTTTGCCATTATTTCTTCAAATATTCTTTCTGCCTCATTCTCTTTTCTTTCCTTCTGGAACCTGTATTGTATGTATGTTTGATGGTGTCCCACAGGTCTCTTAAGCTCTGTTCATTCTTCTTCATTCTTTTTCCTTTCTGTTCCTCAGAATGAATAAGTTCAATTGATCTGTCTTCAAGTTCACTCATTCTTTCTTCTACCTGCTCAACCCTGTTACTGGATCCTCTAGTTAATATTTCATTTCAAGTATTGTACTTTTCAGCCCCAGAATTTCTATTTTGCTCCTTTTTATAATGTCTGTCTTTTTGTTGATATTCTCTTTGTTACAACATTGTTCTCCTGGCTTCCTTTAGCTCTTTGTCCATGATTTCCTTTAGCTCTTTGAGCATATTTAACAAGAAAGGGAAAGAAGAAAGAAAAGAAAAGAAAAGAGGAAAGAAATGGAAAGGAAGGAAGACTCTTCTAGCCTTCAGATGGCTCTGTGATGGGGTGCTCCTTCAATATTAATATTTACAACTCTACTTTAGTCTTCACTTCCTGCTTGCACTGAGCCTAAAGATCAGGTTGAGGTGAAAGCAAGCTTGGGATCTTCTCAGGTCTTTTCTAAGTATTTGTTCTACCCTGGGCAAGTGTGGCTTCCCAAATTCCTCCATATGCACAGGAGTTTCTCAATGCCCTAATTTACCAAAAATTTTCCCTTCCTGGCTTTCAGCATGTCCCGTTTGCCTCAACTGCTTTTTTTTTTTCTTTTCTTTCTTGCTTTTTTTTTCTTTTTTCGCCCCAGGCAGCAGGTTGTTCATATGCCTTTCAATGTCTGTAAGAAATTCCTCCTGCATAGCCATCTTTCTGCATTGAGAAGATTCCAACTTAGGTAAAACAAACGCAATCACCTTCCATCAGTCCTTCAAACAGCCCTCAGGTGAAAACAGACCAACGCACTTCTTTAAGAACAAGGTCTGCTCTGCTGCCTCAGGAACCAGGGACCAGGGTCCCACATTGGTAATGTGGGCTACAGTCTTCAAGATCATCACCATTCTTG
>NW_012149208.1:695571-701368 GCF_000956105.1 Propithecus coquereli
GACTAGTTAAATAAATTAAGTCATATCCATCTCATGAAATGCAGACATTAAAATATGTCTACGAATTTTTCATGATCTAGAAAAATGTTTATGACCCACTGGATAGCAAAACACAAAAACAAGATACAGAAGTCTCTGCTCAAAATTATCTCACCTGTGCAAAAAATAGGTTGAAAAATTCAGCAGGAAATATGGTAAAATGTCGGTAGTGTCTGCTTACACATGATGAGCTTATTTAGCTGTGCTTTGCAATTTTTCTCGAAGAGTATGTATTACTTTCCCCCCATTATATGTAACAAATGAACACATCCTCATAACAGTAAAAAAATATATAGAATGTATATACTTTCCCAATCTATAAAAACCAGATGTGAAATTTTCATCATCTGATTTGAGATGGTGACTATTACCCAAATAAAGTCTTCAAATTGTCTAACACAGTAGCTAATAGAAAAGGACAGAACTGGCTGGGCACAGTGGCTCACACCTGTGACCCCAGCACTTTGGACGGCTAAAGCAGGAGGATCAGGAGTTTAAGACCAGTCTGTAGGACATAGTGAGACCCCCTCATATCTATAAAAATTAAAACATTAGCCAGGCATAGTGGTATACAATTATAGTCCCTGTGGGGTGGGAGGATCACTGGAGCCCAGGAGTTTGAGGTTACAATGAGCTATGATGAGGCCATGCCCTCCAGCATGGGTCACAGAGTGAGACCCTGTTGGAAAGAGAAGGGAAGGGGAGGGGAGGGGAGGAAAGGAAAGCACAAAACTGAGTCAAACTATCTACAGGTCAAGTAACAGTATGCCAACCTCACCAACAGAAGAAACCAGATTTATCAAGGACATGCACCTCAATTTGGGAAGCAGATGAGAGTACCCGAGGGAAGAGGCTAAGAGAACACTGACACCCTGTCCCCACACTTCCAATTGTACATTTCTTAACAAGCAATGGAAATAGAGAATATTTACTTAAAGTTTCTGAATCTTGCACAGAAATCCGCTGGCTCAGTATCAAGCAGTGAACTAAAAACGACTTTCAAGGGGTTCTGGTTTAAGGATTGAGACATTTTCCAAATTTTCAATTTTTATTCCTTGCTTTTACCATCCAACAGAAAACCTCTGCTTAAGGATTTCCTCGGCGTCTGAATTCCAAGAGGCAGCAGAGACGCATCCATGAAGGGAATCCTTGCTTTATGAGGTCACTCTCGGGCATTCCGGTGCGTTACTAGCCTGCAGGCCCCTGAAGGGGAGCTCCCCGGCGTGCCTACCCACAGATCTCTCTTCCCAAGGAGACTGTGAGTGCCTCAGTTCAGCAACAAGGTTCTGAGCACCCAGCAATCACAAGGCTCTGGGCTAAAGCTGGGAGTCGTTAGAGGGAGGCCAAAGACACTCCCTTCTTCAGGAAGTGCCCTCATCTGGTAGACAAAGGCCCTTAATAATGTGTTAGAAAAGGTTAAGTTATATAAGGGGGAAAAGCAAAGTTCTCTGGGGTCCTAAGAGTGACAGGACACCTCCAGAGCACAGCACTGGAAACACTTTGAAGGACAAGGAAAGATTTTAATGGGTTTGAACGGGTTTGGGGCTAGAAGAAAACAGGAGGCGCAGAGAAGGTAACATACGCCCTGCAGTGGCTAACTACAGGCATGGAATGTGCACGTATAAACCACCTAAATACAATGTATGGGCTGAGCATGTGGGGTAGATATGTTTTACGTACAAGAGCAACGGGGATTTTTGCTCTGTTTAACTCTTGATATGTTCTCCTCACTCTCCTCCTAACTGCTGTGGCTTTCAAGGCGAATCAAGACAGAGGGATCTGGGTAGTCCCGTGTCACGTGTTTAGTGGCTAAATCGGAAAATTTCCTGAAAACCTAAGTTCTTGAGCTGTAAGAAAAGGAGGTGCCGTCCCTGGTATTCTAAATCAAGTGGATATGACCATTCCAGGTAGGAAAACACTCTTGTGGGCAACCAATATACAGAACTAGGAAACATTTACTCATTTTCTCCATTTAAAATCATCAACAGCAAAACTTTAAGAATCAGTATGATTAATGTCCCCAAGATTCAAACTTTGTCCCCATCTTCTCCCTCTATGTGCTCTCCCTCATGGATCAGCTCCTCCTGTCACTCTGACTGCCCCCTTTGGTCACAAGTCCCCTAATGCCTCTGGGGCTCCTGCCCAATGTCCATCCACAGTGGCCTCCTGGGGCGGCTGCTCCAAGAGAGCCTGCATCAGGTCTCTGTCTGTTTCCACCTGTCCCAGTACGTCAATGCGCCTAATCCCCTGGGGCACAGAAGGCCCTCGGTAATCGTGTGCTTTACGAATACACAGATTAATGGCATCAGAGATCCTTGTGCTCACTCAGACAGCTGAGTGTCGTGGGATTTCGTCTCCAGGAGCCATTACTGGCATGCTTCTGTGCCTTCTCTCTTTATTTATTTATTTTTTTAAGCTCTTCATTGCCAGCAATGTGTGTTCCCTCTTTAAGTACCAAAGCATACTTTTCAGGGAAAAACAGATTAAAAATGTAAAGAATTCTTTCACAATGCTTGGAGGGGTGAGGAGAGAGAGCTGGCTGAAAGCAGCAGGGAAGAGCCCAGTTTTCCTTTTTTTTTTTTTTTTGAGACAGAGTCTCACTCTTTTGCCCTGGCTAGAGTGAGTGCCGTGGCGTCAGCCTAGCTCACAGCAACCTCACACTCCTGGGCTCAAGCGATCCTTCTGTCTCAGCCTCCCAAGTAGCTGGGACTACAGGCATGCGCCACCATGCCTGGCTAATTTTTTCTATATAGATTTTTAGCTGTCCAAGTAATTTCTTTCTATTTTTAGTAGAGACGGGGTCTCGCTCTTGCTCAGGCTGGTCTCAAACTCCTGAGCTCAAACGATCCGCCCGCCTCGGCCTCCCAGAGTGCTAGGATTACAGGCGTGAGCCACCACGCCCAGTCCAACATACAGTTTTAAATCTTTTATTTCAGGTAACTTTTTTTAGATTGTAGATTTTAGTGTTTGCTCTACTCCTTAGCTCTGTTTTTGTTTTATTTCAAATTCAAGGGCTCCTATTATCCTTACACTGGATCTCTTCCAATCTTCAGTGTTCATCATTTTCTCCTAAATCCTTTTCATCTCATTTCTTATTGATTTGAAAAATTTTCCTCCATTTAATCCTATATTCTCATAAGCTATTATCTGTCTAGTTTAGTCTTCATTTTTGAAATCTTTCTTTTATTTCTAATTCTTTCCCGAGTTTTTTGTCACTTCATTTCTGTTCTTTTCTATCCAGTATCATTTTCTTAAATATTTACCTTGTGTCAAAATCATATGCTTTAAAGTCATATGCTACAGTTTTCATCTGCTTTGTGGGCATGTCTTTGCAGTAGGCTTTCATTCTCTATAGGTTGAGTATCCCTTATCTGAAATGCTTGGGACTAGAAGTGTTTCAAATTTCAAATCTTTTCAGATTTTCGAATATTTGCACTATCCTTACCAGTTAAGCATCCCAACTCTGAAAATCTGAAATTCAATATGCTCCAATGAGTATTTCCTTTTAGTATCATGTCAGTGTTCAAAAAGTTTCAAATTTGGTAGCATTTCAGATTTCAGATTAGAGATGCTCAACCTATATAAGGATATTATTCTCCAACTCATTGTCTTTTTTCTTATAGTAATTTTGTATTATAGGATTTTGTATAAAGGATTTGACGTCAATCCTTTTCTGTTGCGCTTTTTAACATAAAACTAGTTTTCCTGAATTTTTAGAAGATGTGGTTCTAACTTTACTGAGCTCTTTCTTCTGTTTTTGTGTTGTGTTTTAAAATGTGGTAGCAGCTAGGTGTGGTGGTTCATGCCTGTAATCCCAGCACTTTGGGAGGCCGAGGTGGAAGGACCACTTGAGGCCAGGAGTTCAAGACCAGCCTGGGCAACAGCAAGACCCCATCTCTACAGCAAAGTTAAAAATTAGTTAGATGTGGTGGCACACACCTGTAGTCCCAGCTACTCAGGAGGCTGAGGCAGGAGGATCACTTGAGCCCAGGAGTTTGAGGCTGCAGTGAGCTATAATGATGCTACTGCACTGTAGCCTGGGCAACAGAATCAACACCCCATCCCCAAAAAATAAAAATAAAAAATAAATGTGATAGCTTGATATTTGAGGTTTCCTGATTCTGTTCCCTTCCCCTAATTTCATCTGAACCTTCTCTCCCTTAATCTGTCTGTCTGTAATCTGCTCAATTTCTATTCCATTTCCAATACGTCTCCTAAGTGTGAGGTCCTGTCTTTAAGGGCAGCTCTGACTGGTCAGTTTTGAAAACTCATGGTGTCTGGACTATTCTGGCCCCAGGAACCTTTTGCTATGACCCAGTATTGGATTAGACAACACCCTTCCTGATATCAAACGCTGTTCTCACATCAGCCCATCACATTTTCTAATCAATACTTAATGGCTTCCCTCTGTTTCCTCCCTCGCAGAGGCTAATACTATGCAGTTCTTGTGGCTTATAGTGAGGAGATCTTGTTAACTAGTTTTATTGCAAATGCCGCCCATGGGTTCTTGCCTTTACTATCCAGTTGCTCTGTCTGTTTTTAAGAAGGGACTCAGGGAGATTTAAAAACTATGTCACCACAGCTGCTCCTACCACCATTCTCACAGATTTTAGAATGTATTTTAAAGGTTCTTAGAATTTCTAGAGAAAATTTCTTGAGACAAAATGTCTTAAAAATCTTACATTTTCAGAACTAAAACAAGTAAAACAGAAGAAAATGGACCCGTTTTGTCTGCTTACCTCCAAAACTCTGAACAAGTGGTATCTTATTTTATAACTGGTCCATAAGACCATGAAAAAGGCATTCAGTGAGATGGTGCTCATCATAATGATCTGAAAGAGACGACTCATTATGACTCTCTTCACAAATGCCCGACACTGCTCATCTTTCCTCCTGTTAAAAAGTTGAATAAGAGGTATGGTTATGTCACAACAGGGCTAGATCCCCACACAGTGCACACCTTTTTGTAGGGACAAGGATCTGCTTTCCCCGTTCAGTGAATATAAATTTACATATACTTTTAAGTAGCAATGAAATGTTGAATAATTTGGTTGTTTCCTTCTCATAAAAAAAAAAAAAAAAAAGAAAAGAAAAGAAATGTTGAATAATGATCCCTGAAATATGCATAATGATCACAATAGTCTGTCCCCACTCAGTTACTCAGTTTCCTCTTCCTGGACCTCTGAAAAAGAATGGTCACCACTCCTTCTCAAGCAAAACAAAGTGTCATCTTCATTTATTCATTTGACAAATCTTTATTTAGTGACAACCACACGCCAGGCACAGGGGACACAACACGAGCAAAATTAAATAAATATTGCCAGTCTACTATGAAAAACTGATAATAATTAAATAATCACCCATACACATACTTACAAATCAGTGATTAAAAACTGAACACCTTAAGAGAAAATGAGCACATAATCAATTCATGAAAGAAATAAAAAAGGCCAATTAACTTCTCCCAAAATACTCAATAGTGATACTCATCAGGGAGATGCAAAGTAAAGCCATTATTTTTGTTTAGAAAATTAGCAAAGATAGAAACATGATAATATTTAATGCTGGCAACAGTGTAGAATGATGAGGCATTCTCATAAATTGCGATTCTCATAAATTGACCAACTTTTCTGAAAAGCCTTAGAACCATTCATATCCTCTGCCCCCACCAATCTATTAATATTCCAAGAGAATATAACCTGGAATATAGACAGTGACTCTGGCTAAAGATGTTTATCCCAGTAGTATTTATAGTATT
>NW_012149208.1:701418-769727 GCF_000956105.1 Propithecus coquereli
ACTCCTGACCTTGAGTGATCCACCCGCCTCAGCCTCCCACAGTGCTAGGATTACAGGCACAAGCCACTGCCTACATCACTCTTCTTTCATTGTTGAAGGCTAGTTTTTCTGGATGCAGAATTCTTGATTAATAGTCTTTTTCTTTTAGCACTTTGAATATGATATCGCACTGCCTTCTAGCTGTCATGATTTCTGGCAAGAAATCAGCTGTTAACCTTATTGAGGGTTCCTTTTATGATGAGTCACTTCTCTGTTAGTGCTCTCAAATTCTCTTTCAACAGTTTGATTGTGGTGTGTATAGGTGTGGATCATCAACTTGTAGTTCATTGATCTTCCTGGATGTACAGATCAATGTCTTTCATCAAATTTGGGAAGTTTCTGGCCATTGTTTCTTCACATATTCTTTCTGCCCTTGCTCTCATCTCTTTCTGGGACTCACATTACATGCATGTTTGTGTATTTGATGGTGTTTCACAGATCTCTGTTCATTTTTATTCATTCTTTTTTCTTCTGTTCCTCAGACTGGAGAATCTCAACTGAACTATTTACCTGTTTATTGATTCTCCCTTCTACCAGCTCAAATCTGCTCTTGGGTTCCTCTAGTCAAGTTTTCATTTCAATTATTGTACTTTTCAACTATGTAACTTCGATGTATCCCTTTTTAATCATTTATATCTTGTTATTAATATTCTTTATCTGGTGAGACAATGTTCTCATATTTTCCTTTCATTCTTAGATATGGTTTTCTTTAGTTCTTTGATCATATTTATAATAGCTGTTTTGTTTTAAGACAGAGTCTCACACTGTCACCCAGGCTAGAGTGCAGTGGCATGATCACAGCTCACTGCAGCCTCGAACTCCCAAGCTCAAGCAATCCTCCTGGCTCAGCCTCCCAAGGAGCTAGGACTATAGGGATGAGCCACCATGCCCAAGTAACTTTTGTTGTTGTTGTTGTTGTAGAGACAGGGTGTTGCTATTGCCCAGGCTGGTCTTGAACTCCTGGCCTCAAGCAATCCTTCCACCTTGGCCTCCCAGAATGCTAGGATTACAGGTGTGAGCCACCACATCCAGCCTATAATACATGTCTTAAAGTTTTAGTCATGTAATTCCAACAAATGGGCTTCCGCAAGGACAGTTTCCATTTATTGCTTTTCTTCTTGTATATGAGCCATACACTCATTTCTTTGCATGTCTCATGATTTGTTGTTACTGAAAACTGAACATTTTAAATAATATAATGTTGTGACTCTGGAAATCATATACTTCCCTCTCCACAGGGTTTGTTGTTGCTGTTCTTTTTTTTTTTTTTTAAAGTAATATTATGTGCTATATTCTCTCCCTGTTAAATCGCAATTAGAATTAGTCCTACAAATAACTACATATGTAATGCTCATCACCAGTCCTAATGTTGATGCTTCTTCTCTAGTCATTTTGGTTGACTGAAACTTACTCTTTAGTAGATTCCTAAGCAAGGGCTCATGGGAACAATATTCCCCAAGTTTTTGAATGTTGATGACAGTTTGTGCCCTTTATACTTGAAAGTCAGTTTTGCTGATTTAAAATTCTTGGTTTACATTTTCTTTGCTGAAGCATCTTAAATATATTATTCCATTTTCTTTTGGAATAAAGCATTATCATAGCAAAATCTGATGACAATTCATTTTCTTTTCCTTATAAGCCACAGTTTGACACTTAGTTTCCATCACCCCCTCTTTCCTTTAAAGTCCAATAATCTTACTAGAGTATGTTCTGGTGTTTGTTGTTCTAAGTCCAACATATTCTCAGGTTGAAAGTCCAACATATGTGCACTTTCAACATAGTTTTTTTTGTTTTTTGTTTTTTTTGAGACAGAGTCTCACTCTGTTGCCCGGGCTAGAGTGCCATGGCATCAGCCTAGCTCACAGCAACCTCAAACTCCTGGGCTCAAGCGATCCCACTGCCTCAGCCTCCCAAGTAGCTGGGACTACAGGCATGCACCACCATGCCCGGCTAATTTTTTCTATATAGATTTTTAGCTGTCCAAGTAATTTCTTTCTATTTTTAGTAGAGACGGGGTCTCGCTCTTGCTCAGGCTGGTTTCGAAATCCTGAGCTCAAACAATCCACCCGCCTCGGCCTCCCAGAGTGCTAGGATTACAGGCGTGAGCCACTGCGCCCGGCCAAGCCCAGTTGTTCTTAGCACACGACATCAGCACAGCCAACCACAGCCGAATGCTGCTTCTAAAGTCACTGAGGAAGACATTTAGTCTGAGAATGAAATTCCAGCTGAGTGAGTAGAAAGCAACAGGCAATCAGAGGTGACAAGCTTATCCAGGGCCTACTGAAATCATTTATATCGTCCCATTGACAGGTGGGCAGGACAGCCACCCTGGGATGAGAAGCCAAAGTCTCCTCTGTGAGCAGCGGCTCGCACTCTGCCTAACTCGGGCAGCAGTGCTCAGCTGCAGACAGCGGGAAAGTCAGCAGTCAGCGAGCGTGGTGGCTTGGTGACTCAAGCCTTCTGGACAGGGTCGTTCCTTTACTAGTCCCGAGTAACTAGCACTGAAATACAAAGCTCACTTATAGCCAAACCCTATTACAGGTCTTGATGTTTCGCAGAAACTTTTACAAAACTGAAAGTTACAAAGTTCACCGAGTACATTTTTGAATGCCGGATCAGAAGTACACAGACCGCTCCACACTAACACCAGCAGTGCACTGTCCAACAGTTCAGTACACTGATGGCGTCATGCTTGTGTCCAAATACAATACCCATGCTGCTGCTTTTAGTCTATAGCAAAGACATAGAGAACCATGCTTACTCTATTTATCCAAAGATTTCCTAAATCTCATCAATGTCAGAAAATAACCATTATTTTCAGAATTTTCATTAACTTCATTTTAGAAAAGGACACTGTCAAACATACTGGCCCTGGTTTTCTATCTGTGGAGGTCATGCAAGGGGTCATAGGTCATGTCTATCAAACTCCTCTCTACTCCAGTGATCATTTCAAATGAAAATGGAGGGAAACCAAAGCTGACCACATTAGAGCAACACGGTCATCACGCAAAGATGTGGAACAGATGGGAACTTGGGGGCCTCCAACTTTGACAATGTCTCTTTTAAGTTGAAATGTGAGTTACTTAAAGCGAGTCTGGGGATTCGTTCTGTCAGAATTTACCACAGTGAGTATTTCCATAGACTTCTGATATGGGATCTTTGATTCTCTATAGCAAAGTTTTTAAGTTCCAGCAGATGCAACACCCCTTAACATGAACCTTACGTGAAATCCTCATGTAGATGATAACTAACTGTATTCTCAGGTCTTCACCACCGTAATTATGAGCTATATCCTGCCTTCTCCACTGTGCTCTATGTGGCATGTGTTCACACAGCCATCAAATGTAGCCTCTCAGACTCACGTTTAAAAGAGGGGAAAGGGATCCATTCAGAGTGCAGGGAAATAACCTAAATAACACGATCACGGAGCAAACAAACAATCCAGAAGGTAGAATGTTCTTCAACACAACCGACCCGGTTTTGACAATAAATCAATTACACGGGGAAAGAGGGGGAAGGGAGGGGAGCTTGCTCCAGGTCCAGAGAGAAGAAAGAGACACAACAACCAGAGGTAACGAGTGGACTTCATATGGGTCCTGATTAGAACTTAATTCCTGTCCAAAGACATTCTTGACCTTGAGGACAATTTGATTTTGTCTGAGTATAGGTGGCACCAAGGAATCATGGTCTATTTTGTCAGGTATGATAACGACATTGTGGTTTATACAAGAAAATGATCATATTTTCTAGAGATACTTACAGAGGTTGTAAGGGTCAAATGATAGGCTATCTGGGATTTGCTTTCAAATACTTCAGCAAAGAAAGAGGAAACGGCATTACACAAAGCAACTGGGGCAAAATATTTGCAACTGTTGTATCTGAGTGATCAGTATATAAGGGTTCAATGTACTATTCACTCTACTTTTGAATATGTTTAAAATTTTTCATGTTTAAAAAAATTCATGTAAAAAATTGAAGCATGGAACTAAAAACCTTTGGTGATAAAATGTATAAAAGTTCCAATCTATAATAAAAGAAAGAGTTAATAAAAACACATCGCTTTTCCTTTTCCTTTGAAAAAATTCTAAGAAACAGAAGTTCTAGTGCGAAGCTCTGGATCCCCGGCAGCCACAGAGCCTGAGCGGCTCTCCCTTCTCTTCCCCTCTCTGCACGCTCCATGCCCGCAGGGCAAATGACCACATCTGCCTCTCTCTGGCCCACAGTACCAGCCAGGAACTAGCTTCAGAGAGCTCAGCCTCCCTGGCATGTCCCCATTCGGTTTCTCAGGTTTGGGAGGGGGTGAACTGGGGAGGGGAAGGGTGGCTTGTTGTAACATGGAGTGATTTTTCTGGCCTCTAAAGGGAGGTGGTTACAAAGATGATCCCTGTCAAATCTCACTACCACGATGTTTCAAGGGACTAACACATGCTCCTTGGATAAATATATATGCTCTTTTAATCTGTATCACAGTCTCATTAGTAAGTACGTTCCTGAGTTCCTTCAAAGAACATTGTTATTGCAACTTTTAAATAATAAGGTACCTTTTATGGCTGTCAGTGTCATCTGGAGCAAGTAGAGCTCATTATTGGATAATACCCAAGTAGCTTCTAGCTTCAGTAACTGCAGACCTTCAGTCACAACATGCAAATGATGAAAAAAAGTGACCCTTAGGTCCTCCTTAACTCAGTAAGTCAAATAATGACCTAGCAAGTTGGTTACTGTGACGGTGAATCCTTGCATTGCCACACCTTCTGGACACAATGGACGAGACATCCTCTTCCTTTGACTCCCTGTCCAAACAGTAAAGACAAAACATACCAAGATAGCTGATCTGATTTTTGTGATTTTATAATCTGATGACTTATGTGGTAAGAGCAGCTACTATCCAAATCAACTTTAGTGTCATAAGAATTGTTATACAAGGTTAAAACCCATTATCTGCAGAGTTCCTAATTCTTTTTCCACCTTACAACTATTCTCCAATACCTTATGACAATACATTTGTAAAGTCACCATAATTGTTTGAACTTCTAAATTATAAAATGTGTGAGTATTGCCCCATCCCAACTTCTAGTCTTTCAGAATGCCATTTCTCTTTCTGAATATTACCTGAGTTGGTTTATCTTATACATGCAATTAGATATACTGAAAAGTACCTCAGGCTCACATTTAAATCATTTTGTATTTAAGCACTGATTTTACAAAATGTAACATATAAAGGTGAACTAAATTTACAACTTAATTTGTTTAAGCAAATTGCCTTCACAATACACTGCAGCTAAGATGTGTGTAAGATTTTACATGCATTTGGGGAGAATCACACAGAAGCAGCTGCTTTTTCAATAAACTTGGCCAACTTCACATCTTTTTTGGTCAATCCACCATAGTCATGCGAGGTAAGAGTTATCTGGACCTAAGAAAAGAGAAAATAGTTTTTAAAACCCTGAGCTGCAATTCATAGTATTCTCCTTTGGTGGTTCACAAATCAGTCTATTATCCAACATTCACATTTGAGAATTTGGGGGGATTAAATGATTTAGAAAATACTACATTATGAACAAGCAAAGCATTTCCAAAACCCAGCAAACTGCAGGGGCACAGTCTACATCAGGCCAGGCTCAGCAGCTACTCAGGGATAAAAAGGTTCTCTGATACGGAAGAGGCAATTCAGCTGCCAGAATCTCAAATCTTGTTTCTTGGGGAAAAAAAAAAAAGAGAGACCAAGGTTCTATTTGAACTCCCATTACTTTAATTACACTGACTATTTTCAGGCCACTGAGAAAAACCATGCTATCAAATGTAATATCTTAGTTGCAATGTTAAAAAAGCACATTTCCAAATTGGAGAAGCGGGGAGGGGGTGAGGACTGGACTGTTGCTTCTTGACAAATTGATTTAAAAGCAAAAGCAAAATTATGGGCAAAGAGAGGCAACTAGGAAAGAAAAGTTTATCCTGGCACCAGTGTGCTTTGAATTATTGCAATAAATCACAAGAATATCATGAAATTCTCTCTTTTTTCAAAGAGGACTTTCAATGAGAAAATAAAACCTCACAGAAATCTGGATCATAAGATATTCCAAATGGCATGATCATAAAGACAAGGACACTTTTGGAGGGACATTTCTTCTCACTGTGCACCCTTAAAACTTTTTAGTCTGTCCTTTGTCATAAATAAGTTCAGTTCCCACTCAGGATACAGAATTTAATAAACAGTTATTATTTAAAGCACAGTTCTTGAGCAAATTTAATTCAATGAGATAAATAAGGCCACATTATCTTATTTGCTACCATTTTTTTCAATAATTTAACTTAAATTAAAAAATGTACCTGCTAGCACTCTGGGAGGCCAAGGCAGGTGGATCGCTCAAGGTCAGGAGTTCGAGACCAGCCTGAGCAAGAGTGAGACCTCGTCTTTACTAAAAATAGAAAGAAATTATTTGGACAACTAACAATCTATATAGAAAAAATTAGCCAGGCATGATGGCGCATGCGTAGTCCCAGCTACTCAGGAGGCTGAGGTAGGAGGATCGCTTGAGCCCAGGAGTGTGAGGTTGCTGTGAGCTAGGCTGATGCCACGGCACTCTACTCTGGGCAACAGAGTAAGACTCTGCTCAAAAAAAAAAAAAAAAATGTATCTGCATGGCTGATATTCAAGTTTAATTCAGGAGCCTAATTTGGCCCAATACTCTCATATTAATTTCAGTAAAAGACAAGCATGAAAATAAAAAGCTTATTCACCATCCTTAAGAGCAGACCTGAAAATTTCTTACTAATTTGCAATAATACACAGAGATTCTGAAAGAAAGGATAAGGGAGTACTTTCTTAAGCACAATGACATTTAGCTGCACAAGATGACAAGGAAGAAAGAAGTTTCTTAAACTCCATAATTAAGGTGATCCCAAAATAAGGCAATTTCATTACCTTGTTGTACACATTGAACCATTCTGGGTGATGATTCATCTTCTCTGCTTGTAGGGCAACTCGGGACATAAAGCCAAATGCCTGTATAAGATGAAGTCAAGAGCAATTACTGATATTGTCCTCTGCCTGAGAGAGATACCAGAACAATCCAACCAGATAAAGACGTGCAGGGATCCTTAGGGAAGCCTGGAGAAATCAAATATGAAAGGATTGCTCCCTGCAGGCCTGGGGTAGCAGCAGAGCAGGACTGTGACCTGTTGCTGGATGGCAAAAAACAATCAGGCTCAAATAAACAAACCAGGAAATTGGTCTCACCCAGTGACCTGTCTGGACTGTTTAATTGTCCTCAGGACGAGACTCTCCAAAATAGCATGGGAATGATTTCCCTTCAACCCAGTGCCCTGGGTCTCACTACCTGGCCCTAAATCTTAGGGGCCACTTTTCTTACAGCCCTGTTCCTTTTGTTTTTAGTGACTGGGCTGCTAACTAGGGCATCAACCACGAGTCTACGGACAAAGGTCTCCTGAGAGCATCTTAAGCAAAAGCACATCCCACGGCCCGGGCCAGACAGGAGCGAGTGAAAGGCTGCTGGCGTCTAGAGTGAAACAGAAGACAGGCTTGCCAGGCTGGGGTCTTCTTGCTACTGCCCCTGCGGTGACAGTGCGCCCACCTCAGGGAAGAGGACAAACCGGGAAAGGGAAAGAGGGCTGCAAACCCCGCCACGGGCCTCAGTGTGGACCTAGAGGGCTCTGTTTTCATACCATAGGGAAAGTGAAAAATAATTTCGTTAACCAGAGGCAAACTTGCCTGGAGAAGGAAAAAAAGTTTTTTGTTTGCTTTCAAATTGTTTTGAGGGTAATTGCAAACAATAGGAGAGTCTGTCTCTACTGTGTGCAGAAGGCAGAAGTACTTGGTGAGACCGTAAGGGAATGGATGGCACGTTAGTCACAAAGTGGCACTGGAATTCACAGGGCAGTACCCACTACACCCACACATATATTAATAAATGCATCACTTCATTACCTCTACCCAGAAAAACCAATATGACGTGAGTTGGGCTATGTTTTTTGGATCATGGAATCACATAAGGGCACATTTCCTAGTTAACAGGAAGAAATATGGAAGATGCCATTTTAAACAATTCTCTACCATTATGGTTCCTATCTCAGAGCCAATTTTACTTGGGATAAAGATTTCCATTTTGACATTTAAGGCCTGAAGGTGTTCCCTGTTATGAAAAGAGAGAAAGTTCAAGCAAAATCCATTTAACCATGTATGGAATTATCTACAGAAAAACAATATTCACTCTCCCAGCCCTTCCCGTTATGTGAAGGGAGAGGACAAATCAGATGTGAAAGTCTGTTTTAATTAATCAAACACACAGTTGACCTATATTAAATGATACATAATGAGCATTTCCACTCTGCCTATAATGCCTTATTCTTGTTTAGCACTGGAAGATGGACCAAGACTAATTATCGTCACTGATAGATAGTAATACAGTCATTTAAGGAATGGCCTTTTGAGCTAAGAAGTCCTGGATTCAAATCCTGATTCTACCACTCAATTATCATGTGAATTAACTCTGTACCTCAGTTTTCTTATCAGTAAAATGGGGATAATTCAAAAATCATGTAATAACTCTAATTTAAAAATGAAATAAAGTATACAAAGATACTTAGCACAACGTTTGGCACAGAATATACCACCATCACTTCTGCTTCTGCCTGAACCATACAAGATAAACCTTATAAAACTCAATGAGAGGCAGAAAGCTCTCCCACAGGCTTGAGAATCTAACTGCTGTCTCCCAGAAGAATGGCCCTTTCCTTTTCCTATTTGTATGAATAGAGACTCACATACGTACGTTAACAGCAAACAAACACGTGATATACTGTGCAGTAATATCCTGCTGCACGTTGACTTGGGAAAACAGCTTAATGAAAAAGAAAGTATGTGGGCACAGTCGCTGCCCAAGTTCTTAAGCTGTGTGGCCACGATTCCTTTGAACCATGACATTCTAAAAGGTCCAGAGTGAAGGAGGCCTAGAACCCCTTACTGTCCCCAAGAGCCGAATGGATCAGGTGGATGACCACAGAAGCAATCATCTTGAACACAGAAGTGCTCCTCAAATCCCTGACCACCAATCCTGTCAACACGGTAGAAAAATCCATCCCAGCACATATGAGACTTGAAAGGGACACACCCGCAGCCCAAGAGGCATACTGACCAAGGAAAACGCATCTACCACATCCACATACAATTAAAAAATAAGAAGGGACACATCCCAAGACTGTCAAGTTTGTATTTTCCTCAGCTTTGCATTAGTTCCCTTCAACTGTCACATAATATTTGCATTTAATAAAATACCACAAAGCCCTTTACACAAGATTTGGTCCCAATTCTTCCTTAAGGAAAAGAAAGCACAATCTGCTCTGGGAGCAAAAAGACAATGCATTCCACAATCCTTCTTCCATAAACACAACCAAATAATCCCCAAAACATTTATTTATAAATCCACAAATTAAAAACATCCATAACAATACACATTCAAGTTAAAACGAAAGACCTATTGCAAGGAATTTAGATGAGAGAGTGAATAAGAGAGGAAAAAAGCAAAACTTCAAAGGGAAATTTTGATTATCTGGAATACAATGAAAAAGGAATCTGACCAGACAGCTGACTTAGCAGACAGTGAAAAGCATCTGTCCCTTCTCTCAAAGGTTTCTTTTTACAGCCCTAGCTCTTTGCTTACCAGGATTCCACTTGGAATCTAAAGGCCTTGAGCTAGCTAAAAGTACAGGCTTTCTAAAGCCATTCCAATCATAGAAAGCTGGAAACAGTTCAAGGAAGAGTAGACACCACTAACAACCCAGTAAAAGACTTAGAGAACAGAACCAAGAAACTGGGCAAAATGAAGTAGAAATCAACAAGAGTTTAGAAAAATTAGAAAATAATAAATGTACCCAGCAAACAAAGGAGACCTAACATAAAGATAATCGTCACTTAATAGAACAAAAAATGAAACAGAAAAAAATTGGAGATAAAATTTAAGAAAAATTTCTAGAAATAAAAGATTTAAATCACTAAATTGTAAGAATGCAACCATGTCTATATGTCCTAGTAAAGTTCATGAACTTGGAAGATTAAAAAATCCTTTTGGCATCTAATCAAAAAGATCAATTCACCTATAAGGACTAAAAGAATTTGCTGACTTCAAATTTCCACACACCAACATTCAACATTAGAAGTCAGAGGGAGCAATGCCTACAAAGACTCGAGGAAATGAAAGTGAAAACAAAGAATTTTATACCCAGCTAAACCTTTGTTCAAAAAATAAATGCAACAGACAGGCATTTTAGAAATGTAATAACTCAGGAAATAATTCCCACTCATCCTTGCTGAGGAAGCCACTAAAGGATGAACTGTAAGTAACTAAGAGATGAACAGAGAATCTGTATCAAAGGTGTTGGTGGTGAGCAATAAATTCGTTCAGCTCTAGGAATGTCTGTGAAACAACAGCGGAGATTACAGTTTCCGAATGGAATGCAAATGTTATAGACGACTAAAGGGGCTGAAAGAGAAAGGGCAAGAAATGGGGAAGGTAGAAGAAAGTAAACAAAATCTGCGAAAGCTGCAAGATCAAGTGTTAGAGACCTAAGTATATTTAAAAGTATAAAATATAAGCACTAGATCTAAAAAATAACATAAACTAAAATAGTGAAAGAAAAGTAGGAGAAAGTAGAGGTATTATGTTGGCACTGCTTAGTGGAGAGACTACAAATGCTACCTAAAGAAATAGAAGACTAAATCTGCTATTTAAAATTATAGGCATAATAGCATTCACAAGAACCAAAATAAAAATATAAACACTCGTCAATTAAGTAAAGAAAAACATAATTAAAATGAAGCAAAGAAAACACAATCCATATCATGATTTAAAATAAGGGAGAAAAATGTCTATTGGTTCTGTCATATTTTATAAGACCAAAGATATATGTCTAATTAATAAATGTAAAGAGGCTGAATCCAACCAACCAAAAAAGAAAAAACTTGTACGTTGGATCACAAACCAAACTCAACCACTGAAAATAAAAGCACATAGGCAAATGCAAATTTTCAAAAAGAAATATTACACTGATTTAGGGCAAAACATTAAAAGTTATGAAGAAGGATAACTTGCATTTATAAAGTACATCCACAATGAAGATTGAGTAATTATGAATACCTACACTACAAATAACATAGCATCAAAATTAATCAGGCAGAAACTATAGTAAATATAGAACAAATAGAAAGAGACATTTATAATTGGAGACTTTAATTCACACCTCTTAACCCATGACAGACTAAGCAAACAAAAGATATGGACTACTTAAATACATAATTTAAAAGGTAGACCTAAGGCCGGGCGTGGTGGCTCATGCCTGCAATCCTAGCACTCTGGGAGGCCAAGATGGGCGGATCGTTAGAGCTCAGGAGTTCGAGACCAGCCTGAGCAAGAGCGACACCCCGTCTTTACTGAAAAAATAGAAAGAAATTGGCTGGACAACTAAAAAAAAAAATTAGCTGGGCATGGTGCCGCGTGCCTGTAGTCGCAGCTGCTTGGGAGGCTGAGGCAGGAGGATGGCCTGAGCCCAGGAGTTTGAGGTTGCTGTGAGCTAGGCTGATGCCATGGCACTCTAGCCCAGGCAACAGAGTGAGACTCTGTCTCAAAAAAAAAAAAAAATAGACCTAATTGCTATATTTTAAACTCTGAAAACTGAGAATATACCTTTTAAAGCAGTGATCCCCAACCTTTTTGGCACCAGGGACTGTTTTCATAGAAGACAATTTTTCCATGGACCTGGGAAAGGGGGAATGGTTTTGGGATGATTCAAGCACATTACATTTATTGTGCACTTTATTTCTATTATTCTTACACTGTAATATATAATGAAATAATCATACAACTCACCATAGGTTGGGGACCCCTGTTTTAAAGTATCCATTGAACACAGAAATTAAACACATATTAAATAGCCCATATAGAAAATACAATTTCAAAAAGTAAAAATCACACTGACAACATTGGCCGGGTGCAATGGCTCATACCTATAATCCTAGCACTTTGGGAGGCGGAGGTGAGGGGATCGCTTGAGGCCAGGAGTTCAAGACCAGCCTGGGCAACACAGCGAAACCCTATCTCTACAAAAAATTTAAAAATTAGCAGGGCATGGTGGCGTGTGCATGTGGTCCCAGTTACCTGGGGAGGCTAAGGCAGGAGGACTGCTTGAGCCCAGGAGTTCAAGGCTGCAGTGAGCTATCATTGCACCACTGCACTCCAGCCTGGGTGACAGAGCGAGACCCTGTCTCAAAAAAAATTTTTAAAAGATAGAAATAGATGGATCCTTCCTTAATATTAATAACAGAATATATTCTCAGTCCAAAAGGTGGCAGCATTCTTAATAGAGAAACCTAGAAGAATTCCCATTAAATTCAAAAAATAAGACAAACACACACGAAATGTCAATAGCCTTCTTATACAAACAATAACTAATTAGAAGATATACTGGCACCAAAAATGATCAAAGGGTAAACTTAACAAGAAATACATACATTTATTTGCAAAAAAACTTTAAACTACTACTAAAAATAGATAAATCTTACTACATTAATTTTTTTTCTGTATGGCAGTAAAAACCAAAAAACAAAATCAAAAGACAAACAACAAACTGTATTTGCAGTATATACTTCCTTAGCATATAAAGAGCTCCTAGATATTAATAAAAGACCAACCACCCAAATTTTTTAAATGGGCAACAGACATAATAGATAACAGAAAAGAAAATTCAAATGGTTCTGAAACAAAAACTGCTCAATCTCATTCATGAAAAGAGAAGCACAAGTTAAAACTAAGCCTATTAGTTTGGCAAAGATAAAAAAGTTTGATAATACTCTATTGGTGAAGATATAGAAGAAAAGGCACTCTCATACACTGCTGGTGAAGACAAATTGGTATAATCCCGATGGAAGGCAATTTGACAATATCTGTTAAAATTAATAATGTCCATGCCCTAAGGGAAAAAATGTCCATGCCTTTAGACCAAACAATTCCACTTCAAGGGATTCATCCTGCAGACACACTCACAAATTATAAGAGTGGTCATTGCAGCACTGCCTATAATAGCTATAGACTTGAAAGGGCCAAAAGTCCATCAATAGGGAACTGACTGAATAGATTAAGGTACATTTATATAATGGGATACTATGCAGCCATTACGAAGAATGAGGAAACTATCCTCTGACATAGAAACAACTCCATGATACATTATTAAATGAAAAAAAAGTTGCATAACAATAGTCTATAAATTGTATGAAAAGGAAATAAAACAATATGCTTCTATATGCATTAATATCTTTGGAATTATATACAAGGATGATGGGGGTAATGGTGAATACGGGGGGGTTGGAATACAGAGTAGGAACTGCATAGTTGAGAATCGGGAACAGGAAGAGACTTACTATATTCTTTGGTACCTTTTCAATTTGTACCATGTGCTTACCTGATCTATTTTTAAAAATTAGTTAGTTTGGGAAAAAATGAACAAGCCATGTAAATGAAGTTCCCACTGTAAAGGGAGCCAGTATCCTCCAATGTATGTAACCTGGTTCATATTAAAATATTTTGGCTCATGTTAACTTCTTAACATATGCCTACCTGTTTAGGTGTGTTTTTAGTGCCAATTTACAGCATAGTTTGTCTATGAGCCATGTTCTGTTGAGCCACGGCCATTTCAAACAAACATATGGCCAACAAATAACATATAATGGCTGATAATAGTTTCAGTCTTTCCTCTATTGCAAATTACAAACATTTTATGCACAAGTCAATGAATACATGATGAAGTATGACTTTTTAAGTTACTCTGCCATTTTAAGGAATGTAAGCATTACAATCATAGTAAATTGGGCCAATGAAGTTTGTCATTTGGAAATGTCCAAAGCATCAGCAATTAAAGATTTTTTTCCATGAACCCCAAATCAAGTATTCTGTGGGAACTTTAATTTTTCTTAAAGGCCCTTTTGTTTCATTTTCTTCCACGAAACTATGAAAGACTATCAGATGCACAAAACCAAAACAAAAATCCTGTATCAATCTGTGAAATGTTTACCAGCACCCTGAATTTAAAATGCAGCTCCAGTCCAAATAACATGTATGATTTATAAAAGTTCTAAGACTTCTAGCACATATTTACAATACAAATCTTTCATTACTCAGAGCAATTTCTCTTTGATATATGTTCTTCAAATCAGCTGCCTTTTATATTTTGATTATAGACTATTTTAATTATGCACTAAAAAAGAACATATCTCCCACTAAGAAAATGAGCACCAGCTACTCCAAAGTAATTTCCCCAGTACAATCTCCATTAAGCCTCTAAATACTTCCTTTACTAATTCAATGAATTACAACTCTATTGTTTATGAATCACCTTTATGTTTGTAGGCCTATAACCCTTCTTTTACAGAACACAATTGCTATGGAAGGAAATGATATTTATGTCTGATTAGAAATGAAAACACTATTACATAAATCAGTTTGGGCATTTCTTCACGTCTTGAAACATGATCGGCAATTTACTCTAATTGGTGATCAAGGAAACTATCTTGTGATCAATTAAAGTAATTACCAGATTCCGGCAACACAACCTACCTTAATTTTAGCTAGAGTCTGCACTTCTTCAACTTTAATTAAAAATAATGAAAATTATTAAGCAAAATGCAAGGCAAGATCATTGCCAAGCACGCATATGTCATAGGACAGGACCTTCCCTTGGAGTTGGTGACTTATCAGTCCCATAAACATTGCTTGGTGCACCAAGGAAAGGCATTCTTTGCCCCAGAACATGATTACGTGTCTCACCATGACTTTCACATGGAAAACGCTGTGAACTAGCCACTGCAAAGGAAACATCAGATCTTAATTTGTAGGCAACACAAGAATATTCTCAATTAGAATTGCAAGGAACAGACCCAACCAAGGATGTACTTAATCTATGCTTTTTTCCTCTGGACTGTCAGCCATATTTTAAGCACAGTGGTCATTTGGGTTCAATCCCTAGCTCTTCTATTCTCCACTAGCTATATGGCTTCAGAAAAATTACTTAACCTTTGAAACAAGCTTCAGTTTCCTCCCATGTAAAAAGGGGCTAATTCATGTAATATACTTTACAGTATGCCTGGCACTCTATTAAGCACTCAGTTAATGCTAGTGATTATTATCATCATCAACAACACTTTAACATTATAGCGTTTGTGGCCTGGAAAGAAAGAATTCCTTTCCAAACCTAGCAGAAGATCAACATGAAGGCCAAAGAAATTCACCTTTACAAGGCTAAGAAAACCAGAAACATCTTTAGAACTGTTTCTCTAAGTTGGTGTCGGCATAGGAAGATTTCCTTGTGGAACTGGCAATCTGTAGGCAAGCATCTTAGCCAAGCAGGTGACTCACGTCCCCCGAGGAAGTGGGACTGAAAGTCCTTGCCTGAGGACCATTCCCTGGGCAGTCCGGTGTGTGAGTATGGGGCGGACACAACTCCCACTAATCCTGGGCCACTAGTCTTCCTGGCCTCTACTCGATCCACTACAGAGCTCAACATTTCCAATAACTCAGGCCAAAAATATCCGACTCTGAAATTAAAACTGGCTTCCCCAAGCACATGGAGACAACGTCCATGAGCTACTGAAAGAGCAGCCTGCTCTACCATGCCCCAGGCTAAATCGGTCCCTACCACTAGCTAACTAGTGGTGATAAGTACACCACCTGGGAGGCAGCATGCTCATTTTTAATCATTGCCTTCAAAAGCTGTGCTCACAGACCATAACATTTTAGAGCCTTTAAAAAATAGTTTGAAGTCACCATTTTTTTTGCAATTACCAAAATATCCTAAAGAGCCAATTGTAAAAATAAGGTAGTTCTTTAGCTAATGACATGGTACCATTCTTCAATTATATACTGTTAAATGAAAAAGCAAGGTGCAAAACCGTTTTCCTTTGCATAATTAGAACTTATCATTACATTAGTAAGTTCCTCCTGAATTCCCAGGTTAGGTAAACTCCTCTTTGATAGGGGTCTACTGATACAAATCCACTCTTCTTCAGGAAGCAGAGTTTACACCAACACAAACACCTCTACACACAATTTTATCTAAGGGCCCTTCGTTTCTGTTCCATTTTTAGTGAAAGTTCTCTTACTAGATATATTTCACACAACTGACGTGTGCCAAAAAGACGTCTTGTGATCAAGATGATCACAAGCTGAAAGATTCTTTTCCCCGAAAAGACACTATTCATTTCTACATTCCTCTGCACCTAAGCTTAAGTCACCTTTCCTCACATCTTAATCAGCTACCAATGGGCAGACTAACTATCCCGTTCGATTAGCTCACTCTTGAATTTCTCACAATCCTTCAATTTTGCTCTCTTGGATCAGCACATTTCACCAGTTTGCTAGCCACTCTTTCCCCATAAAGCAGACCAAAACACTGATTTCAAAACCACCAGAAGAGGAATCCACCAGAGAAGCCACTTACCAGAGTTCCCTAGTGTCAAAATAACTTCTGATGCCGCATGCTGTCCACTGGGGCTGTTTACTATTGCCAATCAGCTGCCTTGGAAAAGTCCTGTTAGAGGTTTTCTCTTCTAACCTGCTGATAATCCGTATTTGCTAGCTTTCAGGGTCTTATTAGGTGAGAGGTATTACAAAGACTACCAAAGTTTTTTATTTGTTTTAGCAATACTTTTAGAAATTGAATTTAAGCTCCTTTGTATTATCATCATTACACAGTTTATAAAAATTCAAATTTATATAGAAAAATATTCCTAGGCTTCAACTTCATGCTTCTAAACGACTAAGAAACATAGAGTATCTGCCTAAATACATTTTTAAAAATTAAATAATATGCAAAATGGACGTCTCTTCTCTAGCTTTTCTTCTTTATAATCAACTGGCTCCTTTCAAGAGACACAACTAGTACTAACACTGTAATTCCAGTTTATATCTGATCTGAAACTGTCTTGACCTGTTATCATAATAAAAAGAGTCCCTGTGCATCTAGTTTTAAAGAAAGAGAAAGAAGGCAAAAGGGTTTCTGCTCAAATTGGGACATGTTAAATTGAACTGAAAGTGAAGATCCTACATAACAACGAAAAGCATGGTGGCAGAGAACAAGGGCTCAGGGCAGAAAGACCACCCACTCCCCTATCTATTGGGGGTGGGGCTCGATATTTTAAAGAAACAAAGCGACACCTAACTTAGCTTAATGGTACAGCAAATACACTTTCTACAAGCAGCGCACACTTTGTAAAACGGAGTATCGTCCCACCTCACGTCACAAAATACCTGACGGTATAAAGCAGTCTGCACAACATCAATGAATCCATATTTATCCTTTCTTTTGCTTATTAAACCAGGAATCAATTTTCCTTTTAAGCACAGTTTCTGCAACATATGTCAATATTTTCTGTAAGAAAAATACATCACCCAAATAATGGAGCCTGATTAGACATCCTGATAACTCCGCAGAGAACCCCGGGTGACAGCCAGCAACAGCGCGTCACTGGAAGAAAAAAACCTGCCAGACTCACTCACATTTCAGAAAACTGTGCCAAGCAAGAAGAAGCCCAGGAAGGAGACCATCTCATAAGTTGCCTGTATTTATTTGTTTCAAAGTACACACACGGGTTGTGAACTTGGAAAGGTCCCTGAACCTGTCAGAGTCTTCAGACACTGAGCTGAAGCAAACCACAAATATATTCAGAATTTATCCTCAACCTGTTATGATAGGGCTTAAGGAGAGAAAAATTCCTATCCTTATAGATTGAAAGTAGGGGCTTTTTTTGTATTTTAAATAGTATTACTATATAATTAAAGAAAAATCTCAGGGCTTATGGCCATACACAAAGTAAGCTTAGCACTTACCTTATTTTTGATATCAAAGACTCACAAGGTCTGGTGGGTGGTGTCATCATACCCTGAAAAATCCTAATCCTAGCTATGTCTCATTCTGGGGCCTTGAGCGAAGCCCGAACCTCTCTCACCTCCACTAGTCTGAATCTGAGGCTCTGCTACATCTTAACGTCAGGCTGGGAGCGAAGAGGTTTCATGAAAGCACAGAGCGCTCTGCACAGAGAACGTGCTACTACGGGGTGCTGAAAGGTTCCAATTTGCTTGAACCATACACAGGCAATTCTGTGCCATTTTTTTTAAAATCTAGAAAATTTGTTCTGTGTGCCCAAATAAACTTTGCTGCATCCTGAATACAAATGAAAAATGTTAAGTCTCTATGTCAAAAATTCCCAAATAATGCTAATAACTCAGAAAACAGCAATGAATAGAGGAAACATTTAAAAGAATAAATGCTTAAGTCAATTTTTCTCAGTATTCCTACATTATCTTAACTTCAGCTGCGATCTAGTAGGTTTTGGTGGGGGGGTGTTTTGTTTTGTTTTTTAATAATTCACAATATCCTAAAAGAAAAAAAATGGTCTGTTTGTTTTCTCCTCAGAACAGGCTCCCACTCAGTTCCACCACAAAGCAGTCCTCTCCTCCGTGCAGGTGAAGCTGAAGGGCAGGCAGCAAAACTCCGTCTCTGCACCAAGGCTGCACGGCTCGTCTGCAGTCCCATCAGAGGGAAGTAACGCAACTGGCTCTGAAACATCGGGGCAAAGGAAGCATATCGACGGGGTGGGAGTGCTCTGCCGTTTGATGCAACTGCTATAGAGAAATTCTTCCCTGTTGTTTTTAAAAGTTTATTATTTCATACCTTATGCAAATCATACTTTATATATTAGGCAATAATATTTGAGAAATACTCAAGTCAAATTAAAGGCTTCAATAGCCCTGACAAAAGCACTGTGATTTTCCTATAAAAAAATTATTCCAATTTGTTGATCTTACATAGGATGAAACATACTGTAACAATCTTCATAATTTATGTCCTGTTGGGACACAATGATTTAAAGTAACATAATACAGAGCCGCATCACAGCTAATCTAAACCACCTGACCAGATAAACACCAGCTTCCCTTCTCTCTTCAGCAAGAGCATTTCTGTTTATTGTCATATCATTTCCTCATTCTAGGAACATGCAGAATAAATGCAGCCAACCTGCATATTTCAGTGGGAGGCTGAGCTGGCCTTTCCCATGTCAGGAGGGTTGTGAGCACGCAGGTACCAGTACAATGTCAAGGGCTTACAAGACAGAAAACAATCCAAGAATTCCACCCTCAAAATCATTTACAGCGAAGCAAATAAGGATTCATCCAGCATAATCTGGACCAGGTGTGGTGTTACAAACCAGTCTTTTGGTTGTTGTTTTTTGTTTTGTTTTGTTTTAATGTCACTGAAGAGGTAATTCTTTAAAACAAATTATGGGGCTTACTATGAGACAAATTTTTACAAATGCATCATGCCTCTTGCCCTGCTCACAGGCACCCGTGATCTGACTAACCGAACTGAAATGCCCATAACGAATGTCTTTTGGGAGTGAGGAATCCTGATAGAAGGAAAAGACAAAAAGCACAATAGGGCATTGACCATGTTCATTTCTGATGTACAACTACATAGGCGGATTTCAAATTGCAAGGTTTCTCCAAGGCCCAAATCCCTTCTCCCTCCTCACACATGAAAAAACTTACTAGGCACAGGGAGGTTTTTAGGGGAACTTAAGGGAAAGGGTCTACAGTTTCAATCGTGAAATAAAAAGTGCAGGAACACATGTGCATTCAGCAGATAACAATTCACTGAAAATATTTTAAATCAAAACAAAACGCCTGTCTGACTAAATTTTTATAAACTTGGTTGGGGAAGAGGAAAACAATTGTTTAAGGGTGGTTTCAAATATTGCTTTCTGCTGTTTCTGAGAATTTTCAAAGCTTTTCATGCTCCATTGGCAACGGCTCTGCTTCACGAGCCGTTCTGGTGGGTCCTGCCAAAGAAATGGTCTGATACACTTTGTTACAAGTTTATCAATTTGCTTACCCAGGCAAATGTATATAATTATCTTTGCCCATAAAGACAGTGCAAAATAGGATCCCTCCACTGAAAGCAACGAGATTACTGAAACACGAGTGGACAGCACTGGCGGATACCAGGCATTTGCTCCCCAAACCCAGCTCCGCGGCGGGCCACATTGCAACATCCTAACATCCTAACCCAATTCGACCAGTCCCAGTATGCACAGGGCCTAAGCCAACTTGACCCACACCGTTTTTCAGTCTCTCACGGTTGTCTGCACAGGAATGGAGACAGCAAGTAGTGACATTTCTGTCACAACCTGGAACCTTTTGATTCAGGAAATTGAAGGGAAAATATAATTTTAGAGTATCCTTTTTGGCAACAGATATTCAGTAATTTGGGTTTGAACTTGACACCATGCACACTTGTTAAAGTTTAAGGTAAAAGATTATAAATACACAGTACTGATGACATTCCAAGTTAGTGCTATCAACAGTGAACTTTCATTTGAAGTTGGCCTTTTTCTGTCCTAAAGCACTCGTAACCTGGGCTGAGGCCCCACGTGCTAATTCATATTT
Source organism: Propithecus coquereli (assembly GCF_000956105.1). Lineage (NCBI taxonomy): Eukaryota > Metazoa > Chordata > Mammalia > Primates > Indriidae > Propithecus > Propithecus coquereli. The sequence continues at coordinate 721,959 of NW_012149208.1, forward strand.
CCATGGTCTTCGCACTTTATGTACACCTTCCCCAGCTTTCAGAACCACTTCAACATCAGCTCGCATTGCTCTGAAGTCACAAGGGCTTAGGTCACTATGGGTTACTATCGCCTCAGGCACAGGTAGGGGTTTTCTGATGACAAAGAGCCTGTCCTGGGCTACAATGTGACTGTCACCACGCCCTGATCTTCTCAAAATCCTGAATCTTCATTTTTATTAGTCTGTATACCAAAGGCTATCCCTGCAATTCCATTTCTAGATTTATATCCTATGGAAACTCTTACACCTATACACAAGGAGAGATAAGGATGCTTGTTACAGAACTGACAGTAATAAAAAACATCAGAAGGAATCTAAATGTCTCTCAATAGGGGATAAATTATAGTCAATTTATTTACATATTTGATTTGCATGGGAATAGAACATTTAAAAATACATCTACTATATCAGAAGCAGTGCAATACAATGGAAAGAGTAGCAGACCAGGAGTCCAAAACTTCAGCCTTAGATGCAGACCTTGAGCAAGCTACATGAGTTGGCTGGGTTGAGCTTCCCATCCAGGTAAGAGAAGATGATGTGTAGCAATCACATGGCACAGTGCCCTCACACACAGAAATGTTCAATTTAAAAAACCTAAATATCATCATCTGGTATGCCCAAGGAACAGGATGTCTCTGATTAACCATAAATTACTTTTTAATTTTCATCATTTATATGGAAACACCTGGGTAGACTCTTTTCTGATCAAGTAGCACCTTCTGTACATAACTGATTCTTGCAGACTATGGATATTACTGTACCTCAGGGCTATTACTCTGACCACTGATTCTCCTTGTTCCGTTCTGGTGACAAAGAAGAGAAGGGGAAAATACAATGAGCATTTATAAAATAACCACTCCAAACCAGGCACTCATTGCAACCCCATGGAACAATGATAGGTTTATCATTCCTATTTTACAGAGGAGAGAACTGAGGCTCCAAGAGGTTAACTCACTTGCCCAGAGTCACACATGTCACTAAAAGGGAGGCTGAAGAGTGAGACCCCATCTCTACTAAAAATAGAAAGAAATTAACTGGACAACTAAAATATATAGAAAAAATTAGCCGGGCATGGTGGTGCATGCCTGTAGTCCCAGCTACTTGGGAGGCTGAGGCAGGAGGATGGCCTGAGCCCAGGAGTTTGAGCTGTGAGCTAGGCTGATGCCACGGCACTCTAGCCAGGGCAACAGAGTGAGACACTGTCTCAAAAAAAAAAAAAAAAAGGGAGGCTGGATTCAAATTCAAGTACAGTATGTCCAACTTCAAAAGCCTCCATGTGTGCACGTTAAGTACAAATTATAATTTTTCTATTTTTTTCTTTTACCTAAAAATAAATTATAGCAAAATTAAGTTTACTGTAATTTTATTTTAAAATTTGAATTACAAAAGAAAAATTGAACATTATAGAAGATTTTAGAAAAAGAAAAAAACTACTATATATTTTGTGTTTTTTCCTGTGCCATTTTTTCCACAATTGTTATAATATTCATTTAATTTTGCATCCTGAACCACTTTATAACATTAAAACATCCTACTCATTTTCCATATGGCACTATGGTTTTCTTTTGCTTATTTTTAGAAGCTGCACGATCTCACATAGATTTTTTTAGAAATGATTTCATGTAAATGGTTCGATCATGTAGAAGACAGACACGCATACTTAATATATCTTTTAAAGCCACGCCTTCTAAACATAAATGTTCTTTGAACTGTTTACCAATATATGCTGCAGAGTTTCAGGGACAAAATTAGAAGAGCAATTGCATAACTGGGGGTTTATGGAATAAATGAGAAGTTGTTTTTTTTAATCATTTTTTTCAATGCCCAGTAAAAATACTAGATAATATAATAAAGTCCTCTTTAGCTGAGCATCTATTAAACAATTAGTTCAGGTATTAACAGTCTGCTGTGTCAGAACAATGAAAATTAAACCTGTTAGAAGAAATAATCTACCCACCAAGCTTGAAATGGAAGGGACATTGTCAGGCAGTAGACGTGGTGGAAAGATCCTCACAGTAGACATCCCAAGGAACCAAGTTCTCGTGCTCAGAATACTTCTAGCCACACGTGTGCTGTGGACATGCCCCCCAACCTCCACACTTAGCTCCAGCATTTGTCCGGAAGAGGGCCACTCACCAAGGGCTGTGAGAAGGCCCAGGAGTCAGGACGCAAAAGAGCTTCATGTATGTTTTAGTGCTTAGAGAACGGTACTGTTCCAAAATGACCCACACCTTAAGTTTTCCAAATTATAATATTTGAAGAGTTTCATAACAAGGTCAAACTCTCTATCACCCTCTTGGTCTGCCTAATCTTACCTCAAGCACCGAGTGCGAGCTTGGGAAACAGTCCTACCTTGGTGTTCTGAGATGCATTTTTCATTGAAACCTTGGGAATTAGGAACAGCTGCAAATCCAGGGTTATAATACAATAAAAAAATTGCTACGCCATGACTATAGGGAGTGAACATGAGGTCAAAAATAAATTGGGGTGGTTCTGAAAGAAATGCACAACCCAAAGGGACATGCCTCGAGACCAGCAGGGATGGACCCGACAGGGATTGCAGCAGCTACCTGCCCTAAATCCCTGAGGCTCAGGAAATCATGCCTACAATTTTTAGAGTTCGAGTTTATAAATGTGCTGTTCTGCTTTCTTTAAATCTCTCCGGGCCCGTGCAGAACATAACGGAAAGGCACTCGAATAGTCCTGTCAGACAGGAAGTCCACAGGTGGAGAAGGGAAAGTGTGCTTGGGGGGCACACCTAGCTCTCTCACCTTGGATAGTTACTTCCCCCCTCAGTCTCAGCTTTCCCACCTTGGGAAGAAGTCGGTGGGCCCCTGATAGGTAGGGTCCCTCCCACTGTGTGACTTCACGACCAACGTAAGGAGAAAAGATCTGTGCTCCTAGGTGACGGGAAAAAAAAAAAAAAGATTCTTCTCATAGCACAAAGTGGGGTCTCCCTGAGCCAGCAATTATATTGTTTAGGAAGAGAGTTTGTTTTTCATGGTAGTTGGGATAGAATCTAGAGTTCACTGTCTGGCATAAAGGATCTATTTGGGACCTCAGAAGTGTTTTTACAAGCTCCAGTAAAACTTTAAGGTAGTTAAGTATCCAATTTATCTTTCAGTTTCATACACTGTGAGGCAGACTCCAAGTCACAGATGTCTGTCCAGAAATAGCACTTTTGAACCTTCTTGTTTCATGTGAAGCTGCTGCTCATTGCAGGCAGAAGGTTGTGCCTTCCTTGGATGCATTTAAAGTTTTACACCTAGAGATTGTCTACACATTGCGGATGCGTCACAGGACTTTAGTGGTCTCTTTTTTACACAGACTGGGGCACTCTACAGCATTCTTTCTCCTGCCTCAGATGTCCCTAAAAACACCATCCAAAAATAACGATGAGGGTTCCTCCTATGATCCAGCAGATGCCCCAAATTACATACAACTACAATTCATAACCTGGGCTTAACAGGTTATGAATACAAACTTCTAAAAATTTCAGAATCTCAAAAAAAAATCAACAAAACCTGAAAATAAGAAAATGACCACATTAACATAAACTTGTTAATAAAGTATAAATTCTGCCAGGCCACCTTCTGTTTGTATACCACTTTCTAAGAAGACTGTTCTAAATGATGACAGATAAAAGAAACTTAGGAATGCCTATTTTTAGAAGGTTGTCGGTTGGGTTGGGGTTTTCTTTCAAAATTTAATACTATTCAGTATTTTCTCTAAACATATTTCCTTTATACAATAAAATATGGTTGGGCATATTCCAAATATGATATTTTTTTAAAAAGTAAAAACACAATTATAATAATGGTTTTAAGAAATGTCTGCTCACAAATCTGACAATAGGGAAAATGAAGGTTATGTTACTATAGCCAGTACTTACATTATTTCATTTAAGTAAAGCCTTTGGATTTTAAATGTGCAGCTAGGCCCTACTTTATTAAAAAGCTTAAAAAATTATAGCTGAATAAAGAGGGTTTTTGGTACAACACCTTTCTTTTGCCACTTGTAATTTTATGAGTTAGTAATAAATGAGTTTGGTTACGTCAAAACAAATGGGAAATGGTTTGGGTTTTAATGCAATATTTTAAAACCTGGTAATAAATTCCTTTAATGGCATTCTAAGTACATATTTTTTAAAAGTAATTAACATTTCTAAACCTCTCAGACAGCATTCAAGCATTCCTAACTTCACAGCCTCCTGACTCCATTCCCTCCCCCTCCCCACACTGCCTCAGTGCCAGTTTCCCGGCTGGCCTCTACTCGCACACGAAATTAAGTCAAAGGTTAATTTCCATTCTAAGTCAAACTCTAATCCTGGGCTCCCAAAGTACCCCACCCAACACATAAAACTACCAAGCACACAGACTCTTCTCCAAAACGGGAGGGGTCACAAGAGGGTGAGAGGACACTCTCGTCCAATAGTGAAAATCAGCTATAAAACTCAAACGTCCCACTGCTGCCCACATCATTTTATAGACAGAAAATGGTCAGTCAACAAAAAAGCTACTTCAGTGTATCTCTGCTGTCATCTCTTATTGAGAAAACGACTTTCAAAGGCAAGGCAAGGAGCCGCGAGAGGCAAGCCGAACGAAGGCAGTGCTGGTTTCACTCCTGGCACCACGGTTCATGGCAACGGTGCTGGATCTGGAGCCATACAACGTGATAAATATTGAAAGGCGGCCACTCTGCAGGCACGGACACTACAGCAACTGCAGACCAAGAATCCAACCCTCAAACCCCACACTCACAAAGCTAAAACGTTTCCTCATGTGAGAAACAGAACCACCACTAATAATTTTTGGAAATAATATTTGAGTCTTGGCTCCTAACTGGATAATTTTGTTCTGCACCGAAAACAATTCCACTCAAATTCCCAAAGTCTTCAAGCAGCTTTGTACTAATTTCAAGACACAGTTTCCCTCCAAACCCAATGAAACGAAAGGCAAAAACCAACAAAAGAAAAAAATTAAATAACATATATAAGATGGTTTCATTTTATGAAAAACAAATGAAGAATTACACTCCCATCACACTGATAAACTGAGAGGCTGCCAGTGGTTCTCAGGGCAGATGTAACATTTTAACAAATGTGATTGTTTGTGAACGAAATAATTCTGATCAAAAACTTAATTGCAGCCAAAGTGAGCCCTGGGCTGTGTCACCATAATCCACTCTGACAGGAAGCAGTGAGTGGAGATTCCTACTGTGAACGGAGCACATGTGAAAGGTCAGCTTTGGCCTGGAACTTCAAAACCGTTAACGTGTAAACCAGTGTGCATTAGAGCCCGGAACAGCTAACCACTGGATTAGCGGATGTCCGCTGTGCGGGTCTGACGTGCTTTTGGCAGGTAATGGTTAATTGGTAAACAGGCAATGTATTGCAACTTTCTACTCTGCCTCTTCCAACATTTGCCAGCAGAACCCATGCTTAATTACAGTCCTAGAACACTGCATTATTAGATTTATAACATGGTCTCAGTATATCAAAGTAACATTTCTCAAATAAAACTCATTTTTAATAATTTAGGGAAGGAAAACTTGCATGCATTTAAGAAATAAATGTTTGTGGATAGAATGAATGAAAAACATATTTTCATGTAAAATGGATACATTTGTTCATCCAATAGCAACAATATCATTATAACAGCCAAAATTTGCTAAACAAGGATTTCATTAGAAGATATTCATATACTATAATCTTAAAAACAAATTACACACTACTGTTTCGCATGACTTAAAATAAAGTTTTAAATAAAAATGTAGTTAATACCACAGTTTTCATTTTTCATCACGCAATGTTAATTATGAAAGAACCAAGTTAAATATTGCCTTGTACGTTAATATATGCAAAAATACTTTATACCTATTTAGTGCTATAAAATTGGTCCATTTGGCTTTAAATTATAGCCATTTCTCCTGTACCTAAAACATTTAAGGTAATGTGGCATTAATGAGTGATAAAAGCTGGCACAGTACACTTCAGTGACTATTCTAGGACTTAACTCATCTCTGAATTGAGGGGAAATAATGCTTCTCTCTAAAAATAAGCAGGTTTTCTAAAACAAATTTTATTTCTATTCTCAAAATCAGGCCAGGTTCTGTCTTTGGCTATTGGACTGATGTAGCCCCTGAGCCCTTCGCAGGCTAAATCCAGGAATCCTCAAGGTGGCTACATGGCAAGGTGCCTCATCCCTAGCAACTTCCTGACTCTTGTCCTCTTCAGAACATCAACTGATATCTTTAGAAACAAAACAATACAGTTGCTTCCAACTGCAGTGGATGACTGAGGAGAAAAAGAACCATGGTCAGCAAAACAAGTTATCAATTTCTTATGTTTCTGCTTTCTGTACAAGATCTGAAACCTTTAATGTATTTGGAAATTCCAGAATCTTCCCAACAGTCTGCTCCTGAAAGTATGTGATATACAAAGTTACCAGTCTGCTGCTCTGTACCCAGCATCTTCCAGGGCTCTAGGGCCTGGATCGCGGTTCTTGCCGCTCAGGGAGCTCACAGCGTGGTGGGTGAGGGCGGAAAGGTCCACCATGCAGGGCTGTTCCGGAGTGGAGGAGGCAGAGGGAAAAGCGATCAGGAGAGGCTGTGTGAGAGGCTGGTGCTGGGCACGTCCACATTATGTTTTCACCCCTCCACTTCCCGGATGTCCCAGCAGGAAGTGCAACCGCAGTCCACATTCACAAGCAGGGCACCTAAATTACCCAAGGAGCTCAATTTATCCTGGGTGCACAAAGAAGAGATGTCATAATTTGCCAAATAAATATTTTACAAGGTTTCAAATTGGTCATTAATGGTATGTCTTTACACTGTTAAGTGACTAATTATACCTGGTAACGCACTAAATTATAAGTTTAGCCTTACTCCTAGTCATTTTTTTCCATCAACACAAGCTTTTCAGCACAATAATTCTTGGCTGCCGTTCCACTTTCTTGGTGAGACTCAGGCCAAAGAAGCACACAAACTTCCCTCCGAGTCAACAAAGTAGAAAAAACCCCACACCGGGCAGCAACGTAAAGTGGGCAGGTACACTCGGGGGATGGACTCGGCTGAGGAGCTACAGGCTGCCCCACCCTTGGTGCCGACACTTCGCATGATGACTGTCTCATTCGGGAGCAAGACTATCACCAAGGCAGTTACAACTGCTAATTAAGAAACAGACTTTGCTTAGTTCTTAGTTGGTTTACATTTGTTTACATGTTTTAAAACACAAAATGTCTAGAAGGTTGAACTTACGCTCTAATTCAGTTCTGGATTGTGAGTCAATTTTTACAAATACAAAGAAACATGCTACCTTTTTATTTTTAAGGACTCATGTCAAATGGAAGGACACCGAAGAAATTCATCATTTGATTCTTATTTGTAGGAGCAGATTCTCTGTAACTTGTAAATTATTTTGATTTATGGTGAATCATTATTGTATTCATAAATGCTGGAGAGTTGGTGAACAACATGATATAATGACACCCCAAAATAATTTTATAACTGCAGGTGTGCAAATCATAACATGTGGGAGATGACTCAGAGGATAATGGGGAATAAGGCAGTTTAGGAAGGGTCACATAAAGCAGGGAAAGGCATGGGGACATTTGCCCCAATTTTCTGAGATGTCTTTAAAACCAAAGTACTCAGATGTACAGGCAGACGCCGTGGAGCAGTCAGGCCTGGGCAGCAGAGTCAACAGTTACGTTTAAACGAGCATAGGCAAAATGCTTCGTAATTTACAACAACCCAATCACACTGCTCATTCTTTTGAGGTTAAATGCTACTGACATAAGCTACACCTGAATCCAATCAGTGCAGAGACGTTGAGAAGATTCACACGAAAGGACTAAATTTGTCACAAATGGGTTGGTTTCCGATCTTAATGTAGCCAAGTTGCTTTACTCTGACCTCCATTGAACAAATCAACTTAATGGGCACTAGGAGTGCTATAAAACTTAACAATGGAGTGATTTTTAACTTTTAAAATATAGTTATGAAGCAAAATGTTGGATAGCTTCTACAATACTGGAAATCAAATTAAATCTAGATGTTTTTTAACAGTCTTGACAGATATAATCCTAGTTACCATGTAAATTTATGGTAAGCTGCTGTGATATTAGCCACAGGTGCTACTTTTAATATATGAGCCGCATCTGGCTGGGAATAGAATTTCTCAGAGGACTGAAAATGACCTCACTATCAGACAATGGAAGGGAAAAAAACAAGACCACTGTGGCATATAAAAAGCTGAAGATGTGGTCCACAACTAAATATTTCACATAAAATTCATTTTAACTCTGCAGTTATAGGTTAAAGGATATTATGCTTTCAATATTTAAGAGGCGTAGATGTATTTCAACCAAATAGCCAAAAGATTAAGAACATAAGACAGTTATGAATACCCTGGCTACATATATAATACTATTTTTCCAACCTTTGATCAATGTCGGAAAAGATGATGCACTAAGACTTGAAAAGAAAATTCTTTCACTGTTCCCACGTACATGGCATGATTAGACACCACCAAGCACACCAAACCAAGATGTCAGGATCACTGATCTCTGAGCAGCAGCCACTCTCCAGTTCTGGCCAGCACCACTGGTTATGGGTTTTAAGTTCTTTGGCGTCATTCATCATGCCCACGAAAACATTCTCACCAAGTGAAAATTTTTTTTAATGCAATATTATTCTGTCACTTGAACCGAGTGAAATTTTTTTAAAAAATCGCTACAAGTAATTAATTACCATCCAGAGTTTGAGAATTGGCAGTATCACCCATAGGCAAATACAGAGGGAAAACATAAGTCTCTTACTTATCCAATTCAAAATAAAAATATAAATATGCATAAAATGTAAAACTGTTTGCTTTCAAGAAACCTTCCCTGAACCATTCTAAAGCCATCATTTGCCAGAGAACTGGCAAGTGTGGAAATGTGATAGAGGATTTACAAAGATTTAATCTATGAAATAACTCTTCCTGAATTAAACAAGCCTTCTTTATCTGAAAAAACTCTCTAAAAGAGAAACATTTCTGTGAAAATGTTTCCTACACCATTGCACTAAGCTGTGAGAAAGGTGGCTACAGAGCCCTGTAACATAACATTTTCCTTCTGGCTGTCTCAAGTAACTTGAAGGGCTTGAGTTTTTAGCTTCAATAGATCAATTCTATCTAGGTGATGATTTCAACTTACTCTGTTAACAAGTGACTGGATCTGTGCCTGGTCTCAACGGGCATCAAGAGCCCAAGTATCTTTAGCAAGAACCACCCGATACGGCTCCCTGACACTTCTGTGCACAGCTGACGGCATTAATACGGAGCATTTAGAAAGGGAGGCTCACGAAGCCTCACCTGTGAAGATGGTTACTGTGTACAGGTACTGCCTAATTAAACACGGCTTTTCCATGCGATGGAATGCTATACATACCTCCCACCGTTAAAAATCATGAGGTAAAATATTTTACTGACATGAGAAAATGTTCACTACACAGAAAGTGAAAAAAGCAACTGACTGAAAAGTATCTACAATATGACCCCAAATATATATACACATACATTATACATACATATACACATAAATACACATTCGCATATATTATTTTTTAAGTGGGCAGAAGGATTACAAGTATATTTTTCTTCTTTATACTTTTCTGTGTTATCCAAATTATAAAACATACTATGTAATCAGAAAAAATAAACAAAAAAACCCCATTATACTTGTTAACCAGCTGAACGTACCACACAAATGTAACATGGTATCATTCTTGTTAGAAGGAGCGGCCTGGCTGATCTCTGTGGGCTATGAATAACCCACAAATGTTAAACCTTTCTATTTAAAGCTTACAGTTTTAAATAAATAGGAAGACAGAAGAGACTCTCCCTTAAGGTTACACAACACAATAATACTTTAAGAAACTCAGAATGACAGCGGCCCTCTTTCCACACACCCGTATCCACAGCCATACGGTCAGTGGCTAGGCAAGCCCGGGTCTCCCAACGCAGGGTATGTTTATCTCCTCCACGCAGAGTTTCAGTTCTCCAAAGTTTTCAGCTGCTCTGTGCAGACATTCTATCTGAAGTGACTTACCCCTCTAGATAGAAGCTGACCTCCGATCTGTAACAGATTTAGGACTGATGATTGATCAATCGAGTATTATAAACTAAGGCTTTCAGGGTAGGGAACAGGGAACCATGTAGCATTTACAAGTCAAATCCTCATCAGTAGCTGCCTACCTTTTTCTTCAAAACATGCAAAGAACACATAGTCTCTTTTAAGCACTCCAAAATAAACATTTTTTCCTAAGTAGAACAAAGAAATAAACTCAATTTTGAACAGCAGAGTTTTTCATTCTAAGGTGTAAGACATTCCTAAACAAAACTGCAACCCACATCCTGAGTTATTCTACAACTCTTCAAAACGTAAATTTGTGTTAAGAGAAGAGCAGTCACCTTAGTGTAGGATGCCCAGGCTTAGAATGGTGGTCCCACCACCCACTTTCTCTGTAAGCAAGCTCCTTACCTCCCTTGACTTTGCAGCCATCAGCAAACCGGGATACTAACACCTAACCTTCCAAGGCTGCTGAGAGGGTCAATGAAACAAACTTGTAACAACTTAAGTTATTTCACAGGCCACAGAACACTGAGCCACTAACATCTAATAGACACTTAAACACTCATTAGTTCATAAAATACTTTGTGATCCTTTAAACTGTCTCCAAGAAAACTGATTCGGCTGCGTTTCAGGTAAATAATACAATATTAAGAGTTACCTGTATTCAGAATTGACCTTAAAGCCACATTTTTACATCAAAATTTCTAAAAATAATTCCTAAAGAATAGCCAATAATTTTTAACTTTTCTATATAGAACACAACCAGTACGATTAAAAAGAAAAAAGGAAATATCAGCAAAGAGTGCTGGACCAGAGGTCATAGAAAGGAAAGGAAAAGAAAGAATCTGAGATTAAAAGAATTGTCTTGAAACAGAAATGGTACCTAACGGGTAGCAGGTAAACAGGCCCTTGGCAGCCTCCCGGGGTGGTCCTTTGCGGAGTCTTAGAAGACTCTGCCATGGGCCCTCGGGACACCAATATTCACAACAGACCGTGGCTGTGGTTGTGGGTGGCTGAAGCTGCGGTGCTGAAACACTGAGTGCCAGCCTAAGTCTCTCATTGCTGGACACAAGTGACTAGAGATGCCCGAGTGGCCCGTTTTCTCCTAGATGCTTCAAAACTGCATGCAAAACAAAGGCACAATCAATGCTGTTGTTCTCCTGGGAAGTGCTCCATGGCACTACAGATCACTCTCTCATCCCATCAACACAGCAACTTGGTGGCCAGATAAGCCAGTCACTGTTAGGAATCGTCTGTGTCTAGAAGTAAGGAAATGAGGGAGAAGAGTCCCTTGTGAGAAAGGGTTGTACGTGTAACCTACAGGAGACAAAAAGGGGAAAAACATGGTTCCCCTGGGGCTAAGAGTGCTGACTGGCTCACCCACAGTGAACCAAATCAAGAGACCTGAAGTATTCCAGATGTATCCAGGTAACTGTGGGCTGGGTACTGTGGGAGACATACAAAAGCACAACCCAAGTCTGCCCTCAAGGTGCTTACACAGAGAGACGCGGGTGAGTAGTTGCATTACCCTGCCGCACGATCTAAGCTGCACTTAGTCTTGTCCTAATTTTGGCACTGGTTCATTGTCACCCACTTTACCCCTGAGCCTCAGTTGCCTCATCCTTTCTAGTTCTAACATTCATAGCTCAATATCAAAGCTCTGAGATGCATAGGTTCAATATCAAAAGGAGGCAAAAAGAACACCACAAGCAAGCGTAAGATAACCCAAGGACTGAATTCTAAATGGAAAGAACACACAATGGACTAGTGTCTGAGGCTGCAAGGATCTGCATCAAGCAACTGAGCCTCATTTCTTCTCCTGGCTGGCCTGTGCCCCCACCCCATGAATGCCATCCTTGCTATGGTCACTGGTGACCTCCATGCTGCTTAACCTAATGGTCATCCTTTGACAGTCACCTTCCGTGGTATCTCAGAATTGATCCCTCTCATCTTTTGGATTCTGTGATACTGACGTTGACCTGATTTTCTTCCTATTTCTCTAACAAGTCTTCTCGTCTTTTGCCAGCTCTTCCTCTTCTATCCAACCCCCAAATGGACTGAATCCTGAGCTGCCTTCTCTTCTCACACTGTATGTAATCTCCTCCTGAGTGAGCTCATCTATTACCCTGGCTTTTTTCCATATACACCTATGATTCCCCAATTATCTACAACCCAGACCTCACCCCTGAGTTCCTAACTCAGACATAAAACTACCTTCTTCAAGCTGACATTTGCATGTCTCACAGCATTCCCACTTAACAGTGTCCAAACCAGGAATCTTGATCCCTGCACCCCAACCCTGCTCCTCTCCCGCACCTCCCCAGCTCAGTTAAATGTCACATCCAACCACCCAGTTCCTCCAGGCCCCAAATCTGGGAGTCCTTCCTAATACCCTCTGCTCTTCCTTACCATCCATGACCACGCCTCACTGGTCAGAGAAACTCGGGTAGCCTCCACCTGCATTTTCTACAAGAGTTATGTGGGCCACCACTGGTTTCTGCTCCTGGAAACTCCGCAATACAGCTCCAACCTCTGCACTTCTCTGCTTCTCCTCTGTCCTTGCCCCAGTCCACACCTCCCTCTGTGTCCACTCCAGCGATGATGCCTCACCTGGCTGAATGTCACAGCCTCCTCACTGTTCTCCCCAATTTGACTTGTGCCTCCTTCACTCCGTCCTCTACATCCTCTGATTGGTCTTTTTTTTAAAAAATATATCAGCTTACCACTTCCTCACTGAGGCCTTCCCTGACCACTCTCCCCAAATAGAACTAGGTCTTCCCATTATTCTCCCCCATGGCCCCCTTTTCCGTTGCAGAGGCTGATGGGATGGATGGCCTGGAGTCAAATCCTGACACCATGCTTACCAGCTGTGGGACCTTCGGCAAGTCACTTAGTCTAAGCCTCAGTTTCCTCATCTGTAAAATGAAGGAAATATCCTCTTCACGGGCCTTGGTCAGGATTCACTGAATGAATCCATGCACAGTCCATGGCGCCTGGCCCACAGTGTAAGCGTTCATTAAGCATCAGCTGTTAGGATTTTCCTTCCTGGCACTTACCAGACCTTGTAAGGATACATTCGTTTTTCTCCTTGCTTACGCTCTCCCTCCCCCACTGAGTCCCTATGAAGACAGGGACAGTATCTGCTCTGTTCACTGCTGGCTTCACCCCAGTGTCTGGCACGGTGTCTAGCCTACAGCAAGTGCTCAATAAGTGTTAGTTATTGTTAAGTACATAACAATCAAGAAAAACTTTCTGGCAGTGGGCGGAATGTGGACAGATGTGGGCAGGATAGGGTGGGATTGGGCGTGGGAAGGAGAACAACAGCTTGAATAAAGGCGGAAAAGAACTGAACTGAGATGCCAGGGGCCTTCGCTCCAGGTTCAGCATGGCCACTAATTTTCTGTGGCCTTGGTCAAGGTACTCCCCGTCTGAGCTTTGGGTTCCCCACTTCTTCAGTGAGGGAATGGCTGGGTGACCCCTCAAGGTCCTTATAGTTCTGATCTCTGAGTAAAGAGCTTCCCACAGAGGAGTAATGTGAGGTGGGGTTAAGGCTGGGCTGTAGGCAGGCAGCCTTGGAACCTCTGAGAAGATGAAGTATGTCCTGTAAAACGTAATAGGAAAGCTCTGGGATTTTCTGAGCGTAAACCAACTTGATCACGGCAAAGTGGCATGCAGGGCAGAGGGAGCAGGGAGAGCCTAAAAGTGACAGGTGGCCAGCGAGCCCCTGCTAGAACTCTAGGGGGACGGCAAGTGCATCCAGACCAGCAGCACAGTCCTGGTGAAAGATACTAAAGGACGACTGACCAGTTCTTGGTGACCGATCGCCAAGATAATTCTTCAGTTTCAGGTCTGGGTGCTTGAGAGGATGGATGGTGGTCCTGCTGCTGAGAGAAACAGCAAGTCAAAAGAAAGGCAGAAAGACAGGAGTTTGCTTTCAGATAGCCTAGACTTGAGGCAACACTGATCCCAGGAGGGAGGGCAGCACAAGAAGCCTCCCTGCCATGCCGAAGCCCAGCTCACTGAACCCACCTTAGGGCCCTCATTTCCCCAACACGAGGCAAAAAAATGTGTCCCCTTTCTCCCTGTCCTTGGCCTATGCCACCTTCAAACGCTCCCTCAGTGCCTTCCTTCCCAACATATCACATCTTCAAGGACCGACTGGAAATTCCTCTCCTGCAGGCAGCCGTCCTGGAACGTGCCGCCTTCGGCTTACCAGCGCAGGGCTCACGCTCTAAGGCCTGATCAGCACGGCGATTTGAAAAAATCAACCACCTTGTGCAATTCAGATGTGCCACCTCCCCAACAAACCTGGGAGCTTTCCGGGCAGAAATGGAATTACGTACTTCTGCTGCCTCTTCCTCCCCTGCATCTCGGGCCCAGAGCCGTGCCAGCCCCTTAGTGGCTGCCAGCCCTGATGCCTTGCTGGGCTCATTGATCCTGACAAAGCCAGACCACGCGGCTCCTGGCCCGGCCAGCCCGGGGCAGCCCCGGGCACCTGGTACATGTCCACAGCCAGGGCTGCAAGGGCGAGGACAGGGCATTTGAAGTCAGTTTGATGTATGATACGGTAAAAGGCCTCAACCCTGCCCTGCTGGATGAGAGCACACAAGCAAACAGGGTCATTAGCAGCGTTTGCTGTTTTGATAGGACTGACTTTAACGACACAATTAAATGACCTCTGATTGCTCAACAGTGATACCTGGGTTACTCCCAAACAAGCACAGCTTTGTTTGTTTCACTGGTGAATATTCCCTTTCTCAGAGAAGTATGGTAAAACCCATTTAAGGGAGAAAACTAATCCAACAAGTAGTCCTTGGAAAACAAGGTATCTCCTAAAAAAACAAATATAAAACAACCACCTTTCTGTATCACATTAGATCTAGAAAGTTGCTGTAGGAACCAGGGATGTGAGTCTGGCCTCTACTAACTGTGACAGGACCCAGTGTGACCACAAGCAATCCCACGGTCTCGGTCTGGTCAGTGTCCCATGAGACTCAGTGACTGCGTTAGAGTGCCCCATTCCAGCCTGAATCAGAAGGGCAGTGTGATGGTGAATTACCTGCAACACAGGAGAAAGGATGTCACTGCTTTGTTTTGTCTAAAAGGATGTAGAAAAAAGACCAGAACACGCAGAGCTCAGAGCCAGGGAAGAAGAACCTCCCCCACCTGTCCACAACGTTGGACCCTCAAGCCCTCGTAAAGGCAGACAGCAACTGGCCACTACCCAGCCACAGGAACGTGAGTACGGCACTGCCTAAGGGTTGACCAGCTGCTACAGCTGCTCCACCAGGCACCCAAGATTTGCATCCTGACACACCTGAATGCGAGTTTCTATGACACGGCCCTAATGCACCAGAACCCTATAGACAACACCCCCGTGCAAACCTGAACGCTATTGATAATGGCCGTGTTGAAGCAGTGGGCAGGCATACCAAAGAAAAACAGAAACAGAACAGAAAAGAGCAAGACTAAAATACTTTTAAGTTATTATTTAAAGTCCCCTTTCAATTAGTTTCTGCAATTATTGAGCCAGCAGTCCATTGTTATTAATTCATAGTCAACCTATTTAAGCGGTACCAGCAATGCAGGCTGAAAACAAATGCCTCAGTAATTTCCTAACTCGAGTGTTATTTTCTTGTCAGTTAAATTTAAAGCAACCCATTTGTGACCACTTTATACCAAGTTAATCTCATATAAAGTGCTTCACAAACCCTAACAGCTACACTAAGGTTTTATACTAATGAAAGCAATTTACATAAATGAAATTTATGTCAATGCATTTCGTGACAAATTTTTTATTTTATAATAATTATGGTACTTATATGATAACATCTGTTGATATTCACAGTCTAAACCTGGCAAAGATTTAAACCCACAACATTTTCCATGCATCATGTACATTATCTGTGAAAAGCAATAAAAAAAGCAATGAATGCATTAATCATACCAATATCATCTGCAAAGCATAAATCTGAAATACCTTTCACGTCAGCTCAAACTGCTTTTTTATTTTTTACACACCTGATTTTACACCATCTGTTAAAGGGCAAGACAAAGACTGTTGAGGAAATTATACTTCTTGGCTGTTTGACTTTCACAAAATACTCAGGCTAAGTTCTGTAAACAGAAGATTTACTACACAACTAAGACAAACTGATGTAGTTAAAAGTCCATTTTTATTAAAGGACGGTGTAATGACCACCGCGTTTTCACACGGCAGTGTGGTGTCTGTCATGTCTGCATTGTTGACGCCTGTTTTACATTTCTCCTCCTCCATCTATTGCACATTGCTTTTACAAATACACATCAGGTCTAAACCCACTGTACGGCACTAACAACAGACACGAGACTCCAGACGACATTTTAGGCTCTAATTTCCCCACCCTGGTGGACACCAACACTGATATTCCAGCCACCACCTGACATGAACATGGTCCTGCCCAGGGCTCCCCAAACTCCAGGAAGAACTCCAAAATTAATACCCACATCAACACCACACAGATATTTTTATTAGCTTCTTAAATTTTAGGTAAGGTTTACTAAAATAGGTGTTTACTCACCATTCCAACAAAAAATATGGACACTTTCTCAGGTTTATAGTCTGCCGTGATTAAGTCACCAGTGGGCACATGTTAAATACAAGCTACTGTGTGTGATAACCATGTAAGTTTTCACTTTACCTGGTCCCAGCACACAAATGTTAGCCTGTTTTAAAAGGAAGATGACACCTTCTAACCTATATGATGCCCAAGCCATTGGGAACATCCTCTCTGGGAGTTCTTCCTACCCTCAACAGGTAGAATATCCTCTTTCAACAGTGCTCAGATGCATTACTAACTCAGAACTTTGATGTGCACAACAAAGAACTATAAAGCCTGAACTAATTCATTCACACAGAGAGCTGCTGAGACCTCCACCGATATCCTGCAGAGGATTGTTAAGACTTTCATCGACAGTTGTCTTTCTTCTGGTATCATCAAGCCTTTGACTTCACTAAGTGTTTCAAAATGTCAACCATAAGCCTATTGTCAAATTCCTCAATAAAACATTTTTATAAAGTAGTCAGCAACAGTAACCTCCAACTGCAAATACAGCAGGAGTTTCTCTGAGCACACGAGAAATATTTTACAACCCCAAAGTCGCACATGGTGATGCTGCTGCTAGAGGCACAGAACACCACCACAGCCCAGGCCGTTCGGAAGGCTCCTCCTCGCTCCCCACTCCAGCTCCAGAGAGCTCTGGATGGCAGTATCACAATAACCGATACGTGAATGTGATGAACAACATATAGAACAAACAAAGCTTGGACCTCACCCTGCAAAGGATACTACACTTTGACAAACTATTAGATTGAGCCACGTGAAAGTGCCATTTTTATACGTCAAAAGTAGCTGAGTATCAGCCAGTTCATATGTTTCAGTCTAATATAACTGAACGTCCTGCTGGGCAGACCCTCCTAAGCAAGCAGACAAAGCGCAGGAGCTCCCCAGGAATGCAGAGAGCTACAGCTCTTTCCCACAAAGCCTGGTCTGTCTCCGGAACCAAACGTGCCCTCCATCCCCAATCCGAAACTCTTTGTATCTTCCACCCAAAATTCATCATTCGTCCAAAAGGTACCAAACCGAGTCAGGTGCCCAGCGCTGCTGCTTATCTATTCTTGACGCTAAGCGTGTTTCCATGATGAACAAGGGCGGCCCCAGGTATCCAGGAGTGAGAGAAGCGGGGACAGCCTACCTGGGGCGGGGGGTGTTGCCTCCTGGCCAGTCTGGGCTCCTGCCCTGGAGGGCTCCACCTGCTGGCATCTGGAGTAGCTGTTTCCTGGGCTCCAAAGCCAAACTTGCACATACTTCTAAAGCGTAAAATTTCCTCTGATTTTGTAAGTTTCCTGTTTATCCCCATACATGACAACGCATAACAAAATCAATCTTTATGAGACACTCACACATTTCTAACTGACATTTTGTTCTTTCAATGCAGCTACCCTGCAGTTGCCAAACACCTAAGTTTATATGTCATTTATAGACCTCTGTCTCCTTCTGTCTACATGAACAGAAAAAAAGCAAAACTCCTTTACAAATGCCAACCCCACCCTGTCTGAGTATAAGCATTCCGAGTGTGGAAACTCCCTGCCTCGAGTCCTGGCATTGCTGTGCTGTGTCTGCTCAGGGAGTGTCACCATCTGTCACCATCATACTGCCCACCAACCCACGGCACGCCGCAGAGCCCGTGCACCACCACCCAGGGCAGAGACAGTGGGCCAGCAGCAACTGGCACCCATGACTACTTCATCCACCTACACTCAGAGAATCCCTTGGGATTTTTGCATTTATAATCTCTAAGTATCTGTATCCATCTGAGCTATCAAATGAATTTGGACTATTTGGAACTGACCATATCTTGGAATAAAACCTCTGAGAGAAAAGAAGTTCAAATGTATTTTGCTGGCTATTTATTATTATAGTAAAACCTGGAATAGCCCAAAGCTTTGAGAAATAAGTTTTTCATCCAGGGTCACTGAAAATGTTTCTAAAATGCATGGTTCATTTTCCATAGTAAAGGAAATGAAGACAAGGCGAACTCGTGATACCATTGTATACACACTACATAAGCAAACCATTTAATCACTTCTTGGCCTTTTGGCTAAGATCAAGCGTAGCAAACCACTTAAAAACTGCAACACCCAACCAAAGTGCAATCATTGTCCTGAAGATTTTATCATGAGTAAAATGAAAAGACTATATAAAGAACTGAAAAATGTTCACAATCTATTGAGAAAAACAAACAGAATATATTTTTTATTCCAATGTTCAGCAAAGATTAAAAAACAATATGATACCAGCCAGTGTGGGTCACACTCTTAAGGGTGAGGTGTCATCATTTCTGACCATGGCTTCTTCCAGCGTGCGGAGCTGAGGCCAGGAGAAGTGCTGCCGCTGGCACGAGCATGTGGAGCACAGCGGGCCTTCCTTCGCCCCGCAGAAGGTGGCGCTGCAGCAAGGGCGGGTGGCAATGCCGCTCACAGTGAAACATCAGAGCCCCGCGCGGCTCTAATGGACAGCCCCGCACATCTAATTTGCATACAGGCGGGATTATGTCTAGAAGATAAATTTCTGGGACAATGGGTATGTGGATTGTGAATGTCGATAAGCATTGCTCAATTGCCCTCCAAAAGATTACATCAAATGACACTCCCAGCTCCTCACTGTCCAGGTCCCTGTCACTGTGGCACTTCCCCCACCAGCCTAGACTCCAAGGGCCAATGTTTTAATCCCTCCCTTGCACACGCCCTTATGTCCCCTGCTCCTCTGTTCCTCCACTGCACACATTTGGCAAAAGTTCAGCCCTCGTTAAGCCCAACTCTGCACCTACTCCAAGCTCGTGCCCAAGCAGCTGAACGTGGCTGGACAGAACATAGAAAATCTTTACTCTAAATGTCTGACCAGAGGCCGGGCATGGTGGCTCACATCTATAATCCCAGCACTTTGGGAGGCTGAGGCGGGAAGATCACTTGAGGCCAAGAGTTGAAGAACAGCCTGGCAACATAGCAAGACTCCCATCTCTACAAAATATAAAAAAAATTAGCCAGGTGTGATAGCACACACCTGTAGTCCTAGCTACTCAGGAGGCTGAGGTGGGAGGATCACCTGAGCCCAGGAATTGGAGGCTGCAGTGAGCTGTAGTCATGCCACTGCACTCTAGCCTAGCAAGATTCTAGCAAGACTGTCTCTAAAAAGAATAAAATAAAATAATGTTTGACCATAAATCTGCAGTGACACTGAGAACTGCCCAGCAACCAGCCACATTTCCCAAGCTAGTTCACTGAAGTCTCCACAATGACTATTCCTTTTCCTATCTCCCCAGGTCTCCAGTACTCCTCCCTCCCACCCCTGCTTACTCTCAATTGATGACCTCACTAAAAACACAGAAGCAACCAAAAGAGAATTACCTCTTTTTCCCAGGACAAATGTACCAACCTGCTTGCATCTATACTTATACACTCTTCCTTCTTTCCTGCTGCAATGGATCCACCAGCCCTGTGCCTCTACTACCCAACTGATCCTGTCCTCTCTTCCTTATCTGGGACTTTGCTCTCACAATCTCCCCCTCTAAAAACTCTCGAACTGCCATCTCCAGCCTGGCTCTAACCCCTTATATCCACCTGCTAACCTGACAGCTCCACTTGGATGACTAATAAGCATCTCAAACCCGACATGTCCAAAACAGGATCCTTACTTCCCTACCCACCCCTGCCCCACACCCTGTGTTCCTCAGTAAATGGCACCAGTGGCACCACCCTTCGTGCTATAGCTTGAGCCAAGACCTTGGGGCCATCCTTAACCTCCCCTTTCCCACATCCAATCTCACAGCAAGTCTTCATTATTCTACCTTCAAAATATAACACATGAGGATCCCTACATTTCCCTCCACCGCCACTGCGTCCCCTGCAGTCTCCCATCATCTCCGGCCCATACAACTGCACAAGCGTGGTATGCAGTCTGCAGGCTTCCACTCTCGCCCTCCGACCGCCTACTCTCAGCAGAATGGCCAGGGAGATGTTTATAGAACACAGGCCAATAATGACACTCCCCCGCCTGAAATCCTTCGATGGCTTTCCCTCAGAGAATAAAGCCCAGACTCCTCACCGCGCAAACAAGGCCCCAGTGCTCCGGCCCCTCCCCTCCCTTCTCCTCTTTGTCCATTCCAGAACACCGGCCTTCTGGCTCTTTCTCACACCAAGATCATTCTGCTTCAGAAGTGTGCACTTGCTGTTCTCCCAATCCAGGAAGCTCTTCCCTTTGACCTTCACACACTAGTTCCTTCGCATTATTCAGGCTCAGATGTCCCCTCCCCAGAGAGGCCTTTCCAGACCACTCCCCCTTAGATAGTGTCTCACCCCTCCGTCACTCTTTGTGCTGATACTTCATTCTTCTTCTTCACTAGCTGAAATTATATTACCTATTCATTTGTTTATTGTCTATTTTCCCCACTAGAATGGGAGCTACATGAACTGGCACAGAGAATACGCTTAATAAATATTTGTTGAATTAAAGGATATTACTTTTATGGTAAAAATAATTTTTTAAAATTTAACTGCAGGTACAATCACCACATTGTAAATAAACTATACCTATGGAGAAAGACCAGAAGAGAACAGAAAAAAATGAAAGTAGTTACCATAGGAAATTTTTTTTTATTTATACCACCCTATTCTTATGTTGTGATATTCTTGTTACAATAAAAACAATGGCTTTTCTTTCCCAGATGAAAGATGAACGAGGATCTGTCAGTGCCAGAAGGCCACTACTCCACACCTGAGTCGTGAGCAAGAGAAAAGCAGCTCCTGATACTTGGGAGCCGGCCTGGTACTAACAAGGCCTTGGTGCTCTGCTGTTGAACATCAACACTAGGCACGGCCACTCTGTGACCACGATGGATTAAGACAGAAACAAGACCACTCTGCAATGATACCTGAACACAGACAAAGCATGAACATCATCCCAGCCATGAAACACCAAACAGCCCCCTCTCCCAGGTAATGAGTGACCACTGCTTCCTTTCAATTTCGGCTTTGGGCCTGCTTCAACTTACTTTATTTTGTTTTATTTATTTGTTAATGTAGGTAGGCAGGTATTTATTTATTTGAGACAGGGTGTTGTTTTCTTACCCAGGCTAGAATGCAGTGGTGCAATCATAGCTCACTGCAACCTCGAACTCCTAGGCTCAAGAAATCCTCCTGCCTCATTCTCCCCAGTAGCTGGGACTAGAGGAACACACCACCAAGCCTGGCTAATTTTTTTATTTTTTGTAGAGATGAGCTCTCGCTGTGTTGCACAGGCTTGTCTCGAACTCCTGGGCTCAAGCAATCCTCCTGCCTCAGCCCCCCAAAGTATTGGTATTATAGGCATTAGCCGCCACCCTGGCTGGCCCTGCTTTAATCTGCTCTCCCTACAGGTAAGATTTATTAAAATACTCAATCATAGAATTACCCATTTCCTGACAGCATCCAATCCAGAGCAAAGTCCTGACTCTTTAAAACTTTTCTAATATTGCCAGTCTGAGCAAGAGCAAGACCCCGTCTCTACAAAAACTAGAAAAATTAGCTAGGTGCAGTGGCGTACTCCTATGGTCCCAGCTACTCGGGAGGCTGAGGCAGGAGGATCACTTGAGCCCAGGAGTTTGAAATTGCAGTGAGCTATGATGACGATGACGCCAATGCACTCTAGCCTGGGTGACAGAGTGAGACCCTATCTCAAAACAAAAAACAAACAAACAAAAAACTTTTCCAATATAGGTTGGGTACAGTAGCTCATGCCTATAATCCCTGCACTTTGGGAAGCTGAGGCATTAGGGTCACTTGAGCCCAGGAGCTCGTGACCAGCCTACACAACACAGCAAGAGCTCAACTCTACAAAAATAAAAAAAATTAGCCAGGCATGGTGGCATGTGCCTGTAGTTCCAGCTACTGTGAAGGCTGAGGCAGGAGGATCACTTGAGCCCAGGAGTTTGGAAGCTGCTGTGACCTACGATCGCATCACTGTACTCCAGCCTGGGTGACAGAGAGACCCTGTCTTTAAAAAAAAAAAAGCTTTCCATATCACTACCACAAGCCCAAATCCTGTAATAAGTCCTTCTACTCCGTCCTCCTGAGACGCCCTTGCTGCCCTGCGGTGCATTCTCCCTCATGGTAACGAGCAATAAGCCCAACTCGTTCAGCAACAGGTGTGTTCCTAGCTGTCTTTGGCTGGAAGGCAGTGACAGTTGTCATGACATCAGTTGCCATTACAGGCCACTGTACATGAAAAAGTCATAGGAGCCTGGCTGGAAAACTGACCCCAAGATATAATCTCGATTCTGGTTGTCTGAATACATTCCCTGACATTGGTTGATTTTCTTATCATCTGCCTCTTTCTCCTAAAAGCTGGATAAAAGGAGTAAAAAGTCTAGTTAATTAAATGTATCAGTGAATAATGTTACAATTGATCCATTATGCCCTGCAAGCTTCCCTTCCCTCCCATTTCTGAAAGTTACTCCGAGCACAAGGTCAGAGTGGTGCTGGGGGACTGACTCATGGGCAGGGCCTGAGGCAACATCATTCAAGTACTTTAAGCCACATGTTCAAGCCCAATAAATTAGGCCAGGCTTAAAGAAGTCAAGCTGTACACATGTAAGAATTTTAATAAGCTTGGAAAATGCTACCTAAAGCTTATACACAAGCTTACTGTACCAATGGGATTCCCTGCCACCAGCCACCGCGTGCTAAGCCCCTGACAAGAGCTGTCGAGCACGTGGCAGCAGGGACAGGGAGTCTGCTTGGTCCAGGTTTCCTCAGGAGTTGGGGACTCGCAGCAGAAGGCTGGCAGCCAGATGGACGGAGAACAGAATGGGGCATGCAGCTCAGTGGAGCCAACGGCATTTACTAGGAAAACACGCCGAGGGTTCTTTGGTGGAAATCTGGTCCTCGCACACCCTTCTAGAAACTAGCAAACACTGTAATCAATGTCTGCATCTATCAAATGCCTGTTTGTACCCAGAACTGTATTAGGTACAATAGAGAGTTATTTAAGCAAACGTGGTCTCTGACTTCTAGATGCTGACACCTAATATAAATAAAAACAATAAATCTGTCTGAGGGATTACCAAACTAACTGAACAAACACGAACAGTCAAGAGCGTTCACCTTACATAAATGCCATGGAGTAAGAACTGAAGGGCAAGTCATGGGAGATGACTCTCTAAACAGGGTGAGGCCCTGATGGAACAGTTACCTTGTTAAAACCGAGTCTCCAAGGGGGAGGTCAGGTTTTAAGAAGAGTTTCAAGAGCTGGCTGCTGAGCCCAGGGAAAGCAAGCCAGTCAGGGAGGGTGGTGCAGCGTGGGAGATGATTTAGAGACAGAAATACAACTACAGAAGCAGGAAAACTTACCAACTGCCCAGGAAAAGTAGGGGTAGTCAGTCAAGCAGGTATACGTTTCCCACCTGGTTTAACTCATAAATATAAAAAGTTCACACCCTCTTTCAATGTTTTTAAACTTTCAAAAGAAACCAAATACCCTAACCGATACCAAATCAAAGCAATAGCGGTTTCAGAATTTGATTTTCCAAATAACACAAACCACCCTCTTCCCTCAGAACTAAGAATCGCCCAATTGGGTGGTAGCAACTGTCAACAGGAATGTAACTCTACCACTGAATTCTTAAGGAAGGGAGGCTTGGATCCTGAGTCCACACAGGACCAGATGACCTGCAGTATCAGAAAGTGACAATAATAGACCATGGCCCTAGCAAGGATTTATAATAATTACCTGATTAAAATTTTTGAAGGAGAACTCTTTGTAGATGGCATCTCTGTCACTGGATACTGACCATCCTGCTCCTGTAAGGTCAAGTATAATCTGTTTCCGCTCCTCTGCAGTCAACTGGTGAGCATCCGCTGACTAGGAAGAGAACATATTCATATCTTAAAATGCAGAGGTTTACTTAAACTCAAATAAACTTACAGCTCTTTACCTTAAGTAGAGACATAGACAAAAGTCTCAAGGGCAACAGATTCTTTTTTTTTTTTTTGAGACAGAGTCTCGCTCTGTCACCTGGGCTAGAGTGCCGTGGCATCAGCCTACCTCACAGCAGCCTCAAACTCCTGGGCTCAAGCAATCCTCCTGCCTCAGCCTCCCAGGTAGCTGAGATTACAGGTACACACCACCACACCTGGCTAATTTTTCTATTTTTAATAGAAAGAAGGTCTCGCTCTTGCTCTGGCTGGTCTCGAACTCCTGACCTCAAGGGATCCTCCGGCCTCAGCCTCCCAGAGTGCTAGAATTACAGGCGTGAGCCACCACACCAGGCCTCAGGGGCAACAAATTCTAACCATCTTTCATTCCTTTGTTCTCAAAAACAGACCAGAGCAAGGCCAGCTCTGTGTAAAATAAGCTGCCTCCATGGTATATGTTATCTCTGCCCTCCTTACTGCTACTACAAATTTCATGATTTAGCTTCTCCAGTTCATTCCAGATACAACTGAGACTGACCATTACCACTAGCCACCCTGGACACTCAGGAAACCGTGGGAAAAAACACTCACCCAAGGAAACCCTCCAAGTCCACTGGCAGGTCCAACCTTAGGACTCAGGGCTGCGAACTCCGGGTCCATCGCCCTGTGGACGGCCCGCACCACCTCAGCAGCCGTCACTGCTTACTCGCACGGGTTTTAACTGCGTGGGACCACCATCCCCTTGCACATCTGATGAAAACCAATCCCCAAAGGGAAAAAACAAGTGCACGTTTATGTTGTGTATAGGAACTGCTGGGAGTCCACGGATCTTCCGGACCACAGGTCGAAAGGCCTTATCTGAGTGGAGTGACTTTATGAGACACTTTTCTCAGAGCATCAGTAAGACAAACTCCCTCTGTGGTTTGGCCAGAGTACTGCCCAGTCCACGGCACTTGTGTGCACTATTCACCTTGCTTCTACTCACCCCGGTGATGACAGTCACAAACCCAGGTTCTGTCGGTTAAAAAGCCCATACTTCTGGTGCTATTTGTGGAGAAGAGATGAATACTCTACTAGAAGTCAGGAAAGCTGGGTTCTCATTTCAGGCAATACCTCCCGCCTTCCCTTACCTACCTGCAAGGCTACCGTACGCTCAGCGAGAGCGAGACAGTCACACAGAAAGACTGAGCGACCGTGAGAGCTCCTCAACAAAAGGCAACAGGGGCCGAGCTCCATTCCTGATTGTCCACCATTAAGCTGTAACTCCCTCTCACTTCAGAAATCCTAATGTCTTTTATTACTGACATTAATATAATTAAGAAGGCAAAAGTCTTTTACCTTTAGACAACTTGTTCCATGAAGATGCAAAGAATACTAATGAACCAATGTTCTAATTTTAGTTCCTTGTTAGATCAGCTACCCTTCCCCCGCCACTAACAAAAGGGAAAAATGAGACTATCTTTTAATTACACAAAAATATTTAAAACACTATCAAAAACCATTTACTATTAAAAACAAAAAGATCTATCCATTAGTTTTACAGAGACACTTCTGAAAATTGTACACAAAGATCTATTTTAAAAAAATCTAAAATTTTTATTAAACACTTAATTTTTCAACTCAGAGAATTTGGGAAAAGAAATGGAATTACGCGTGTCCACACTGAGTAGCTGCAAAGGAACTATTAAACGTGACATGGGTAAGGCGGCAGGCACCTGGAGTCTGTGGCACACGCTCTGAGCTGTTTTCCTCTGCGTCCTCAGCTATCCACATCCCCACGGAGATCAAGGCTGTGCTCTCCGGCTCAGGGCAGCGTCTGCCCATCAGCAGGGATCGTGGCCAAGACTGGGAAATGGAGCCACTTCATCTACCTAACACCAACGGCCCAGTGAGGACACACCCTCAAAAGAACACTCTGTGGTGGGCTTAAATTGTTTTCTTGGGGGAGTGTTAAAAAACCCTAGGATTTGGAGAGAGTAACCTGATGCAAGGCCTAGCTTCGCTCCTTTTAGCTGTGGGGTGCTGAACTTGGCGTCTCTGAATTCCAGTGTCCTCCCTCATGTCTGCACTGGGGATATTACAATATCCACCTGCCAAGATTTTTCTGGAAGGATTAAAGCGATCTCGACTGTGAAGGCACCCGGCATCGAGCCTGGCACGTAGCGGCCGCTCAGATCACGTCCGTCTATTCATCTCTTCCCAGAACACGATTTCACCTGATCACCGGCGCCCCGGACAGAGGTGCGCCCTGCGACACGCCCGGGTGACAGTGCGCACTTGGCCTGTGTTCTTACCTTCGTGAGAAGCAAAGCGCCTCTCCTCCTCCTCCTTGGAGCTATTTTAAATTTCTCCTGTTGAAGGGTTTCAAACAGCCCACCGGCTCTAACCAGCAACTTAAAATGAAGCGGTGAGTTTAATGCAACACTTTTCCACTAGGTGGTGCTGCATGTTAAAACTTTCCCTCAGTTTACTCCAAAATATTCGTTTCTAAAGCAGGAAAACTGACTGAACGCCCTTGGAAGAGGAAAGAAAAAATCACTGTCACCAAAAAAGATAATTTACTAATAATTCCTCCAAAAACTCTGAATTCACCATGGAGTGAAGCCGCTGACAGGGAGCCGCGAGACCGAGGAAGCCCCGCTCTCCGGGGCGGGCGATCTCCAGGACCCAACAGCACCTTCGGTCGTGAAGCTCCGAATAGTTTTCCAACTCTTTTTCATATCTGCTTTTTGTTGTTCAACGAAACTCGTTCTCGTTGGTTTCCGAATAGCAAGTTCGTGGGCTACGGCGGAATGTTTAAGCCAAGGGAAAGGGGGCACAAGCCGTGGATACCCTGGACTCCGACCGGCGCGTCTGGCAGGTGCCAGTCCCGCACGCGGTGACTCAACGCCGAGCCCGCAGGCCCGGCCCACTTTGGGGCTGCCCTGGTCCCTCCCGCCCGCCCCTCAGTCGGCGCCGCGGGGCCTCGCCCTCCTCCCGCACCCGCTCGGCACTCACCATGGCCGCGAGCCTCGGGCCCCGGTGCCGCAGCGCCGCCAACAAGCCCCGCGTCGTCCCCCGCGCCCAGAGCGCCGCCGCCATGGCCGCCGGCCGAGGGCTGCCCGGCGCACTGCCTGCGCGCCGCCCGCCCCCGCCCCGGCCCTGGCCCCGCTCGGCCCCGCTCGGCCCCACTCGGCCCCGCTCGGCCCCCGCCGCCCCTGCTGGGCCCGGTCGTCTCGCACAGCCGGCCCCGTTGCGTGGGCCCAGGCCCGAAGGCCTCGGGAGCTTCGGTGGCCGCCAATTCTACTGGCCGCCCGGCGGGCCCCGCAGCGGCGCCGCCCTCAGATCTGCCTCTGGGCTCTCTCCGCGTGTCCCAGACCCGGTGGCCGCTCGTCCCGTCTGTGCCCGGGAGGTAGGCCGGCCGGCGGGGCCCTGGGCTCGCGCTCCTGTCCCGCTCTTCGGGGCCCGGAACCCTGCCCGCGCCTCGGGCGTCGGCTCGCCTCACACCCGCGGACCGTCAGACCGTGTCGGGCTCCCTCCTGGGCGGCGGGCGCACAGCCGTGCGGGCGGGCGGGAGGGTGGGGGTCGCGAGCAGGGGCTAAGCCGCGGGGGCCTGGGGACCACCGCCATGGTCGTTAATCTGTACTCGCGGGGGACGATGAACCGTAGAGGTTAGCCTCGGGGGCTCGCTGAGTCAGGCAGCCGAGGGTTCGAACGTACGCTCGGCTCAGTCATTGCTTAGCTGCCCAGGCCTTAAGCCGCCGGTTCAGCCGTATTTGCGGAGATTTGAGTCTGGAAAACCTGGCTTGTCGTGCTGTTGCATGAGCATCCACACAGGCTCAGCACGCAGGGCACTCTGGAGATAGGTGTAAACAGATCTAGATAAATGTTTTCTGGTATCATTTCGGGGGAGGTATTCTTTCTTTTATATGTATGTGTGAGTATTTGTTAATTTTTTTTTTTTTTTTGCTTTTTTGCGATGTAACTGACATACCATAAAATTAACTCTTTAAAGCATACAGTGTTTTTTATTATTAATGTATTCACTCACTTGTATTTTTTTTTTACTAAATAGTTCGAGTAAATTAATGTAAGCAGTTTTGAAGAGGATATAGCAAAAGATTTTCAAAGAGTGAGAATTCATTTAAGTTCAACCTAGCAGTTGTTAGCAGTTCATCCACTTGGACTTAGAAAAAAATAAAGCTTTTGCCTCAAAATGGCCTAACATTTATGGACTTTTGGCCTGACCTACCTTCTTCCTGTTTGCCCACTTGACAAGACGTAACTGTTTCAAAACCAAAACTCAGGGAAGAGTCACTGTGGGGGCCCTGATCAAATGTCAGTGGCCTCAAGGCATTTATATGACACTCTGGTTTCTTTTGTCTGGTATGGAAGGGAGACAGATACTACGTGTGGAATTAAAGCTCGTATTTCCAACATTGACATTGGGGGTTTATGATCACAAAAAAAAAATACTCATTTGCTCATTCAAGTGAGACCTGAAAAATGAACTGGTGGTGTTAGTGACCATTCACTTTCAGTACATTTACTTTCAGCATTCTCCTTCCTGAACACCACTGTATGAGACTGGGGCATCTCAGGTCTAGTCGTGAAAGCAACGAAAGGAGGATGCTAGCGCCCAGGGAAGTGATATCCACCGATAGCATCTGTGAATGCTCTGCCCTCACCTGTAGCTCCCCAATTAATAGGATTTAAGTCCCTTAACAAAAATTTACTGGCCACATCCTCTGTGATAGATACCATGCTTGACTTGGGATGGTTTAGCTGGTCTTGGACCACTTCCTGCCCCCTTCCACTTCCCTTTCCCTTTCCCTTAAAACTACTGTTTCCTGGCTGATCCAGGAAATATTTTAAGAAAATACAAATATAAGAAACCTTCATGTGAAGGTTTAAATCCCAGCTTCATCAATTTACCATCTGTGTAACCTGGGCAAGTTATTTAACCTCTCTCTGCCTAAGTCTGCTCATTTGTAAAATGGAAATAATAATGGCACCATTCTGAGTCACAGTCCCCTCCTGCTAGTGACCACCCAGCCATAGCTGTTCTCAATGTGACACATGAAGTTGTAAATTCCCATTCAGTATAACACTCTGAGAAGGAGACTCATCTAAGGTTCTATTTCTATAGAATTTAGGGTGTTTTATGAAATAAACACTTTATCTAAAACACTGGGAACAATTGGTATAAAAGTAATTTATCATTAAGTAAAAAAATCAACTCTCTTAAATCTAAATTTAAAGGGATCTTTTAGAAAGAGCTTTTCAATGTTGTTTCTTTACTAAATGTGTCCTGAACTAGACTGGCATCGACCCGTGGGCAAGAACAGTGTTTTATACTTCTTTTGGATCTCACTAAACCAAGCACAGTGCTAGGAACATTTTAAGGTTCAATTAATGCATGCTGGTTAGGTAACTATGACTAAAACTTACACTTTACCACAGAACTGACAATATTATTAAATGAGCATTTACTTTTTCCTAACATCTGTCTTACCCAGAAACAACTTAAACTACTTCACATTCTTTCAGTGAAAGTAGAGATCACAAATGTCAAGGTATTTGACTCTTTTATTTTACATCAGTTGCTACTTGGAGGGTCACACTAATCAACTCTAGTTACTCTTTCCCTAACAACACTTTCTGCTATGGACTCTGGAAGAGAAATTGCAAACAAAAAAATCAACCTTCTTAAACATATATAAGGAATCAAGAGTTTTCTAAAACTATAACCCCAAAAGTCCTATTTTTGCCGCCTTCTTAGTAAGCATGTTGTCATTAACTCACTATTCCACTCATCCAAGTGAATGTCTTCACTTTCAAACTGGATTACTCTTCACATACCGGATAACATTCAAGTAGTAAAAATAAGAACAGGGCATTCTAGTGAATATTTTTTTCCATTGCTTATTGCAATTCTAGTTAAAATACCAGTTTAGAATTTTTTGACACATTCAATAACAGATCAACAAATGCATGATTTTTTTAATCTAAGTGAAGCTGCAAGTCAATACTTCACTAGAGAAAATTAAGCTGTAGCACTAATTTCTGAAATGAAGGATAGAAATTCCTCTTTCCAACTTTTCCGTAAAGTCCATCATTATTCCACATGTTCCTGCTCTTGTCCTGGAATTAGCCACCGAATACTCTCTGTTCGAATGGTAGCATACATAATGAAACTAATTAAAAAGAATAAGGAAAATACAAGCAACCAGTCCACACTTTTTATCAATGTGCTGGGAAGAGGGCCTATTTGGTCCGCTTGAGTTACCATCACATTTTTCTTGGCTTCTATACCTGAAAGAGAAATCAATTGTTTCAAATCAGACAGAAAAAGCACCCGCCATGGATTTTTCTTAAGTATTATACATGGTATGCAACATGACATGAAGTCCTAAAATAAACACCACTGCTAGGGTATCTGGGATGGATTTCACTTGCCTGTCAGTGTAATTTGTAACTTGCCTTGCCCCACACCACATCAAAGCATCAGGAATCCATTCAGCTGTTCAAAGCCAAAGCACTAGAATTCTGTGAACTCATCAGAGGTTTCTTAGTCAGTGTATTCTAAGAGATGTCTTTTGTTCTCTTTTGAGACTAAAGTTCGATAAGTAACTAGTAAAGCTTCTCTCCAGAGTCTCCAGAATGTTTTCAAAGGTAAAGTAATACTAAATTCAAAATGCTTTTTAAATAATTTACTCAGAGAATTGTTAGAACAACTAGCCACCAATTGGATCAGTGATTTCCAAAGATGCCTTGACGTAGATTTCACTTGTGTTCGAGGTTTTCTTAAAGCATTGAATAAAGTGGCTTCCTCTCCCCACAGCAATCTAAGTGAATACCAGGGATCCAGTGTCAGACTTGGAATAGGGCCACTGTGTGGCTCACGCGTGTCATCCCAGCACTTTGGGAGGCCAAGGCAGAAGGATCGCTGGCTAGGAGTTGGAGAACAGCCTGGGCACATAGTGAGACTTCTCTACAAAAAATAAGAAAAATTAGCTGGTGTGGTGGCACAGGCCTGTAGTCCCAGCTACCTGTGAGGCTGAGGCAGAAGGATCGCTTGAGCCCAGGAGTTCAAGGCTGTAGTGAGCTATGATGGCAGCACTGCACTCCAGCCTGGGTGATAGAACAAGCCCCTATCTCTAAGGAAAAAAAAAAAAGGCTGGGTACAGTAGCTAACCACCTTGCAATATCCCACTTTTATTCCTGTGACCTAACTCAGCTCTTTTTCTCTTTAATACCAGATAAAAGTGATTACATGCAACTAAATATATATGGACTGTGTGTTATAATTTGATTTATTTCCAGTAAATGTACTTTAGGAAGAGTAGGATGTTCAAAATTGAGGCATTAAGGTTTTTGAGGAAGCTGGGCACAGTGGCTCACACCTGTAATCCTAGTACTCTGGGAGGCCGAGGCGGGAGGATCACTTGAGCTCAGGAATTTGAGGTTGCTGTGAGCTAGGCACTCTACCCAGGGTGACAGAGCAAGACTCTGTCTAAATAAATAAATAAATAAATAAAGTTTTTGAGGAATGAACTTTTCCAATGGAGAAAATGTCTTCAATTTACAATGCTCAAAGTTTTACAGATTAAAAAATAAGGCCATATGTTTTGGCAAATATTAAGAAATTAAAATAGCATCTGCAAATGGATTAATAAATGGAACATTAGCAATAAAACTGAACAAAACAACCATACACGACAATGCAGATGCATCTCACAAGGATAATATTGGATGGAAAATGCCATACACAAAAGAATACCTACTAATACTATATGTCTCCATTAATATAAAATTCAGAACAGATAACACAAGTCTATGCTATTAGGAGTCAAGATTGTGGCTACCTTTGGGGAGGGCAGGCGCGGTAGTGCTGAAGGGGAACTGGTATGTTCTGTTTCTTCATCTGAGTACTGGCTACCCAGGGGGTCCACTTTGTGAAAATTCATCACTCTAATGATTTATGCATATTTTTATGTAAATATTAGACTTAAGTGAAAAATATATATTAATAAAAAGATATCTACAAATGAAATATACAGTATGCAAATTATATTTCAATAAAATTTTTTTTAAAAAGGTATCTACAACATTACAATTACCTATTAATGTTAAGCTTGACACTGGGATTTATTTAACAGGATCATAACAGTTCATAACAAAAGAAGTTTTATATCTCAAAGTCCTTCACTTAGGATAAGGATTATAGCAGATCAGAACCCACAAAAGGCATATACCCTCAGCATATTATTATTTCTACATACCTGTCTGATTAAAAATGAAGATTTTCAGGGTTTCCAATGTTCGATCTGTATGGTTAAATCTAGCCATTGGTTTAGCTCCTTGAAATAACAAAATGTTAGGAACAGCCACGGTGCCAAACCTGGTGGAAAGGCTACAAATAGAAAGAAGTCAGTCAGTAAACCTGAATTTAATACCAGTGGGCTTTCTCACACAATTACCATATCAGAATGGATGGAAATACATAAATGAGAAAAGATTGGTTCCCCAAGGAAGGATGTTTCTGATACTCAAACTTTAGGCTTTTTAGTTTGTTTCTGCCATCTTTCTTTATGGGTCACGGTTGGGGGCATTCCCGTTCTGCAATCTGAGTTGCTTTCTATGATAGTATGGATGTACCCGGAACAATTGTTCCACCATTTAAGTTCCTGTCAAAATACGTCATACCAGCAAATTCTAATTCATGGACAAAGCATACAACGTCAGTTTACTTGACAGAAAAAATTTCCAGCTCTTCAGAATACCCATCCCCATCCCTCAGAAAAGATCAACTTATGGTATGCGCTTAGTTTGGTGAATTGGCACACGGGAATACATGATGTAACAAGCACACCAGGAAGTTCACGATTGGGGCAGGTGACTTGGAAGTAATATGACCTGTGTAGGCTTGTTGCCCCTTTACATAATAGGTATCAGAGGTGAAACACTGGCTTCAAGCCTCAGTTCTGCCCCTGAACCAGCTGTGTGACCTCTGGGCAGATGAGTTAACCTCCCTAAGCCTCAGTTTCCCCCATTAATAAAACAGTAATATTGGATGATGAGGATTTTTTTTTTGTAAACATGTATAACTTAAATATTAACATATGAGGCAAACATGTCCAGCTCGTATAATGAAAACAAGTGTCCCAGTCTCCATAATTAAGGGAACATACCAGGTAATACAAGGAAATGAAGGAAAGAAAGAATAAATCAGATGGGGGGCTATGGGAGAGACAGTGGGGAGAGACATATGAGACCCAAAGCCAAAGAGTGCTCAGTATGCGTGGGGACAGTGGGGGGCCCAGCCACACTTAGACATTGACCTGAACTGTGCTTCCAATCAGTCTGTTCCCTTGGGCCCGGCCACTTAGATATGTCCCCAAAGCCCATATGAGAATTATTAATTTGTTGGGCAATTTCTTTCTTCATAAACAGTTTCAGGTAAACACTGGCAGTTATATTCCCACACTGAAAAAATCAGTGGAATGCAAATTAATGGTTTTACTCAACTTCATTTTACCACCAATTTGGCCATTTTCCAGACATTCTAGATTTACTCACACACAACCTCCTTGTGACCTGCTAAGGAGAATTTAGAAGAGGAGGGGACCACAGTCTATAACCCGGGCACAGTCATGGCACTCAGGGGCAATATCTAATATCTGAACCAAGTGCTCTGTAACTCACTTTACTGAACATTTAAAAAAGACAAAAGCCCAGTGAACAATATAAAAGAAATGTAAAACAAGAATATGGGTAAATGTCATTGTAAAGAGCTAAATTAATCCATTACTTTATTGAGTGTCTACTATGGAACATGCATGCAAGAATAAACGTAAGCAAGAGGAAAGAAAGAAGGAAAGGAGGGAAAGGAAAAGAAGGAAAGAGAAAGAAAATAAAAGAAGGAAAGAAAGAAATCCTGAGTAGACACAGAACAGGGGTGGGACCTAAAATGCAGGTTAAAGTCACAAAGGAATATCCTACTGTGATACCAATTGCTAATTCCGTCTGGCCAGGACCCTAAAAAGTCCCCTGGCCCCTCCCCTGCCATCAGGTACCATCACCTGTCACCTTTAAATCTGCTACACAGAGAACAGGCCTCTTTCTTTAACGGGCCTCCGGAAAGTGACACCACCAGCTCCCTCAGGAGTTTGACAACCCTGACTCCTCACTCTTGCTGTTCCCGTCCTTCAGTCTGGTTGCAAAGTTCATGTCACCTCCTCCGCTTCTAACTTCACTAATTACAACCTCCAAATAACTGCAACTGTCAGCCAAAAGGCTGAGCATAAACCCCACCGAGCAAAGATACCTGCTGTGCTGAGACGCGTCCAGAGCCAAAAAATGAAGAGTTGGAAATGCCCGGGGCAGAGAATTAAAATGAGGGGC
This sequence comes from Propithecus coquereli, assembly GCF_000956105.1. Classification (NCBI taxonomy): domain Eukaryota; kingdom Metazoa; phylum Chordata; class Mammalia; order Primates; family Indriidae; genus Propithecus; species Propithecus coquereli. The sequence goes on from NW_012149208.1 coordinate 756,987, forward strand.
CAAACTGGCAGAGAATCGGCACCACGGGGTGTAAAACAGCACTAGAGTGCAGTCGCTGCCGTTCGGGTTTAGAAAGTCCATGAGGTCCTGCGGTAGGAGAAACAAGTGTTAAAGTTAGCAGTGAATATATGTGTACGTTCTTCTGAAAGGATACCCAAGAAACGGGACATGCAGCAATGGCGGGTGGGGCAGGGAGAGGAAGGAGACTGCATTGTACATCTCCAAGAAGCATTTAGATGTTGAACCACATGAGTCCATGAATCAGCAGAAAAGTAGTATCAAATGATGAGTTATACATTTTCCTAATATTACTACAGAACTGTGCTAATACTTTTCATAATTGATCAATTCAAATACAGGCAGAGCTTGTTGTATTGCACTTCGATCTCCTGTGCTTCGTGGATGTTGCCTCTTTCACCAATGTAAGAGGAGGGGCAACCCGGCATCAGTCAAATCTATCGGTGCCATTTTTCCCAACATGTGCTCACGTCATGTCTCTGTGTCACGTTTGGGTAATTCTCACAAGAGTTCCAACTTTTTCATTATTATTATATCTGTCGTGGTGATCTGGGATCAGTGATCTTTGATGTTACTACTGTAATTGTTTTGGGGTGCCACAAACCGTGCCCACATACGATGGCAACTTAGTGGATAGATAAATGTGTGTGTTCTGACTGCTCCACTGACCGCCTTTCCCCTGTGTCTCTCCCTCTCCTCACACTCCTCTGTTCCCTGAGATACCACAATATTGAAATTAGACCAATTAACAGCTCTACAATGGGCTCTAACTGTTCAAATGAAAGGAAGAGTCACACATTTCTCACTTTAAATCAAAAGCTAGAAATGATTAAGCTCAGCGAGAAAGACAAGTTGAAAGCTGAGACAGGCCAAAAGCTGGGCCTCTTGTGCCAGTCAGCCAAGTTGTGAATGCAAAGGAAAAGTTCTTGAAGGAAATTAGAAGTGCCACTCCAAGGAATGCACAAATGATAAGAAAGCAAAACAGCCTTATTGCTGATATGGAGGAAGTCTGAGTACTCTGGATAGAAGATCAAACCAGCTACAACGTTCCCTTAAGCCAAAGCCTAATCCAGAGCAAGGCCCTGATTCTCTTCAATTCTATGAAGGCTGAGACAGGTGAGGAAGATGCAGAAGAAAAGTTGGAAGCTGGCAGAAGTTGGTTCATGAGGGTTAAGGAAAGACACCATCTCCATAACATAAAAGTACAAAGTGAAGCAGCAAGTGTTGATGGAGAAGCTACAGCAAGTTATCCAGAAGATCTAGCTAAGATAGTGAATGGATCAACGTAGCTACACTAAAAAACAGGTTTTCAATGTAGACGAAACAGCCTTGTATTGGAAGATGCCACTAGGACTTTCGTGGCTACAGAAGAGAAGTCAATGCCTGGCTTCCAAGCTTCAAAGGACAGGCTGACTTTCTTCTCAGGGACTAATGTAGCCCCTGAGACTTTTTAAGTGCCTTACCATTCCAAAAATCCTAGGGCCCTTAAGAATTATGCTAAATCTATTCTGCCTGTGCTCTAGAAGTGGAACAACAAAGCCTAGATGACAGCACATTTATTTGCAGTATGGTTTACTGAATATTTTAAGCCCACTGTTGAGACCTATTGCTCAGAAAAAAAAAGATTCCTTTCAAAATGTTACTGTTCATGGACAATGCACCTGGTCACCCAAGAGCTCTGATGGAGATGTGCAAGATTAATGTTGTTTTCAGGCCTGCTAATACAACATCTGCAGCCTGCGGATCAAAGAGACTTTTTGACTTTCAAGTCTTATTACTTAAGAAATACATTTCATAAGGCTATGGCTGCCACAGATAGTGATTCCTGTGATGGATCTGGGCAAAGTAAATTGAAAACCTTCTTGAAAGGATTCACCATTCTAGATATCATTAAGAATATGTGTGATTCACGGGAGGAGATTAAAATATTAACATAAATAGGAGTTCAGAAGAAGTTGATTCCAACCATCATGGATGCACTGGAGGGTCCAAGACTTCAGTGGAGGAAGTCACTGCAGATGTGGCAGAAATAAGGAGAGAACTAGAATTATATGTGGAGCTGAAGATGTGCTGAAGTGCTACAATCTCATGATAAACCTTGAAAGGATGAGGAGCTGCTTCTTATGGATGAACCAAAAAAGAGGGTTTCCTGAGATAGAATCTACTCCTGGCGAAGATGCTGTGAACACAGTCAAAATGTCAACAAAGGATTTATAATATTCCATAAATGTAGCTGATATAGCAGCAATAGGGTTTAAGAATATGGACTCCAACTTTGAAAGAAATTCTGCTGTGGTAAAATACTATCAAACAGCGTCACATGCTACAGAGAAACCTTTCTCTGTGGCGAACTTCACTGCTGTCTTATTTTAGGAAATTGCCACAGCCACCCCAGCCTTCAACAACCACCACCCTGACCCGTGAGCAGCCAGCAACATCGAGGCAAGATCCTCTATCAGCAAAAAATTATGACTCACCGAAGGCTGAGATGATCAGTAGCATTTTTTTTTTTTTTTGAGACAGAGTCTCACTGTGTTGCCCGGGCTAGAGTGCCGTGGCGTCAGCCTAGCTCACAGCAACCTCAGCCCCAAACTATCATCTCAGCAGAGCTAAGTCTGAACTAAACAGTCAGATTGACATATTTGGCCAAAGGTTAGTTCAACGATGCACAGTGTCGACCAGGCGCTCAGGCAGGATGTGAGGCCAGCACTGGCCCTGCCCTCGGAGGAGCTACGTGCACTAAACGTACTGTACCCTCATTGACAACAGGCAGTCACTGCTCTCAGAGCTGGGACTTCCTTCTCTTCTACAAGCCTGAATTCATCCTGCTCCTCCGTTTTCTTAACCATCCTGAAGAAACTGAAAGTCATTAGTTCAGTATTCCCTCTGAAGTTATCATTTATCCAACTATCTAGAAAAGCATGGCTGAGTTTGGGACAATCGTCTCAGCTCTCACTTTAGAATAACCAGTGGATTCACATGCTTTAGAAGAAAGAGAAATTTTTCACCAATATAACATTTTCCAGGGGCGTTACTAGTCTAAATAATGCTAAATTATAATTTTAGTGATCCAGATATTTTTAGGTTGTCCCTGTAATAAATAATTCATTTGGAAAAAGAAGGGCTGGGCACGGTGGCTCACGCCTGTAATCCTAGCGCTTTGGGAGGCCGAGGCGGGTGGAGCGTTTGAGCTCAGGAGTTCGAGACCAGCCTGAGCTAGAGCAAGACCCCGTCTCCACTGAAAAAAATAAATAAATAAATAGAAAGAAAGAGAAATTCGGAAAAAGAAAAATGCTATGATTCTGATGCCAAGCACCTGTCTGTCCTCTGGAACTTCCATCATGAGGCTTGGTGGTGAGAGTACCTCATGGACAACTAGGGTTTGTGCCACCTAAGAAGAATAATCGACACCGATTTTCCTCCTTTTCCCTACAAACATCATAAAAAGAAAAGTCAATTTTCGCTGAAGCAGCCATTAAGTGCTATCCCGCTTACAATGGGATAAAGATTATGACCTTCCATTTCAAAGTCGGTGAGAGTTTCGCTTTTGTTCTTTGAGACAGGGTCCCGCTCTGTCGCCTGGCCAAAGTGCAGTGGTGTCATCGTAGGTCGTTGCAACCTCAAACTCCTGAGGAGCAGGTGTGTGCCACCATGCCTGGCTGCAAAGCTGATGGAGTTTTAAATCATAACATTAACGTGCTAAAAATAAGGAAAAGCACTGAGTAATTTTTTCTTACCTGTGACATATTTAAAATTTTCAGAGTAGAATTTTCTAATCCCGTCACGTTTCTCTCCTCACAGTTCACCTTCGGGGACTTCAGACTCTCGGTGCTGTTGGCGTCGTCCGCCGGGGCCGGGTCGGAGTCGGCCGCCTCGGGCTCGGGGTAATACTCCTCCTCTCGGTCGGGGAAGGTCGCCCCGGCACCGTGCAGGGAGAAGAGGCTCTCTCGGAGGTGGCACCTCGAGTCCTCCTCTCCTCCAGCGTCGCAAGTGTCGCCGCTGGGCTCTGGGCTCGGCTTGTCCTCGGCCTCCCCCGGAATCACAGACAGCATCACCACGTGATCGCCGGCCGCGTCCGCCCCCAGCGCCGCGTCCGCCTCTCCCGCCGCCGCGGCCGCGCCCCTCGGGTCGCGCGGGGGCTGCTGGGCGCTCAGGTACACGGCCCCCACCGGCAGGGGGCGCGCGGGCTGCTCCTCGGACCGCAAGCGGTCACCTTCCCCTGCAGCGGCAACACCCGGCACGTTCGCTCACGCTGGACTTCGACATAAATGCACCCCCAGCTTGAGAGAGAGTTACGGCTCTCCTCAGATACGAAATTTTCCTCTCTGGAGAAACGGTTATCCTTCCCATGAAGCTATCAGAGAGCCACCCACCATCCTCCAGGTTAGAAGAAGGGTTACGGGGGTACTAGATCAATGAATGCCAAATAAATAAATGGACAAATAGTTACGTAGCTTCGCCCGACACCTGCTGCTTGCCATGTGGATTATAACCAGAAACATTCCAGGGTGCACACTGGATAATATAATCACTTCAACACCGTCGTTTGTTTGATAAGAATGCCAAAGAAAATAATAATGGTTTTATGCAAGATCCCACTAAGGCGGATCTTCTTTGCACACATTGTAAGAGCTCTGTGAGATGGGCAAGACGAGGGTGGTCAAGCCCACTTAACAGATGACCACGCTGAGACACAGAGAGGCTCACCGAGGTGCCCAGTGGCACACAGCAAGCAGCAGAGCCAGGCCTAGGAGCAAAGTCTCTGCTCCTCCATAGCGGGCCTTCCCCTCCCTGCCACGACACCTCGGGACATGCTGAGCTGCACGCCCGAGAACACTGCCTGGCCACGCAGCAGCTCCTTCCCGAGGTAGCCTCTGACAGCTGGATGCTGTCCTCCTTCTGCCACCCGTGGGCTGCTGCCCTCGGGAGTGTCAGCGAATGGGCTGAGCAGTGTAGGAGCAGCGGCAGGAGGAAGAAGAGGAGGACTTTCCTCCCACTTTGGAGCCGGAAGGTGGGTCTTGGGCAAAATGCTCAGATAAGGGCAGAGCCCCGGACAGTCCCATATGCCCATTTATTGCTAAATCTCCTTCCACCTCTGTGGCAATGACTCCTGCCCTCCAACCCTTATCACCTCAACACCAGCTGCCAGACTCTGCGCCAGGTGCTGACCAGGGAAAAGGAACAAGGCTAGCTGCCCTCAGGAACGCCCGCGCGGTTAAGGAGCCAACTGTGTGATGAGCTCTTCACTCCAGCAGCCTGTCACTGGGGAGTAAATGACCAACTGGCTTCAAAGTTGGGAAGAGGTTTGGAAGCCTCCTAAGGTATGCACATTTGTAGAAAGTCTCAAAGAATAAACCCACAGAGCTTTTCAGATTCATTCAGCAATTCGAAAACATTCTCTGGGCATTCTGCTTCTGGCCAAGAGGAAGTAACAGGGACCAGATTTACCTCCCCTACTGAAACAACAACAAAAACCAGACAAAATATATGGAACAACAGTTTCAGGAAACTAGATATTAGGCAGCGAAGGACAGTGGTCCCTGAGAAACAGGAAACAAATGAAGAGAGCCCTACAGCTGCTCCAGCTCGCCACCTGGAGGGAGCTCACACGGCCTCAGGGAGGGAACCCAAGGGGCAGCAGACTCTCCGAGTTGAGGAGATGGAGCTAAGAGTCCGAGGAGACCAAGACAGCTATGGATTGTGGGACAGAATACTGGAGAGGAGAGAGCTGCAGAGGGAGAGGACTCCGGGGGTCCGCAGAGCCCCCCCACCCCACAAGCACACAGCAGCATACTGGCCAGCACGTGCATGTGCGGAACCCACCCCAAGCCGGGGAAAGAACTACCGGAAACGATCAGAGGGAACAACACCCACCACTTGCCCAGAGCAGGGAAAAGTACCTGTTCCTGCTAGACTGGGAAACTTCATAATTCACAAAACACTGAGCAGAGTACGGAAAAGGATCTGCCTCAGTAGTGGGCACAATTAACCCTGGAATAAATACAGCTCTGCTCGCATCTAACAAACCTTAAACACAAAACCTGAAAGGATCAAACCACTTTCAATAACTTAACTATACCCAAAAAGTTTAAGGATATTTATAGGAATACTAAAATATCTGGCACTCAACAAGGTAAAACTCATGTCTGGCATCCAGTCAAAAATGACTAGACGTAGGCAGGGCACGGTGGCTCACGCCTGTAATCCTAACACTCTGGGAGGCCGAGGCGGGCAGATTGTTTGAGCTCAGGAGTTCCAGACCAGCCTGAGCAAGAGTGAGACCCCATCTCTACTAAAAAAAAAAAAATTGAAAGAAATTATCTGGACAACTAAAAATATATAGAAAAAATTAGTCAGGCATGGTGGCACATGCCTGTAGTCCCAGCTACTCGGGAGGCTGAGGCAGGAGGATTGCTTGATCCCAGGAGTTTGAGGTTGTTGTGAGCTAGGCTAATGCCACGGCACTCACTCTAGCCAGGACAACAGAGCGAGACTCTGTCTTAAAAAAAAAAAAAAATGACTAGATGGGCAAAGAAGCAGGAAACTATGATCCACAGTAAGTAGAATAATCAATCAGTCAACACTGACCCAGAACTTGCACAGACGTCAGAGTTAGCAGACAAGGATGTTAAGACAGTAGTTATAACCATACTATATATATTCAAAAAGTTAAGTAGATATAGCGATATAAGATGTAAAAAAAGTTCAAATCCTTTAAAGATGAAAACTTCGAAAACTACACTAAGAAGAACACTGCACTAGATGAGATTAATGGTAGATTAGACGTTGCAGAAGAAAAGAGTAGTGAACTAGAAGGCAGAGCAATAGAAACTATCCAAAATGAAATACACAGTACTAGGTGTGGTGACTCACACCTGTATCCCAGCACTTTGGGAGGCTGAGGCAGGAGGATGGCTTGAGGCCAAGTTCAAGACCAGCCTGAGCAACACAGTGAGACCCCATCTCTAAAAACAAAAAAGAAAAAATAAAGAAAGAAACACAGAGAAAAAAAGAATCCGGAAAAAAAGCATCAGTGAGCTGTGAAATTTCAAGTGGTCTGATGTATAGGTAACTGCACTACTGGAAAGAGAAAAGAGAGTGAGGGGGACAGAAAAATATTTGAAGAAATAATAACCAAAAACTTTCCAAACTTGATGAAAACTATAAATTCATAGCTCCAAGAAGCTCAACAAACCCCAAGCTGAACAAACTACACCAAGGCACATAATAATCAAATTGCTCAAAACCAGTGACAAAGAGAAAAATCTTGAAAGCAGCCAGAGAAAAAAAGACTTGTTACGTACAGAGGAAAAAAGATAAGGATGACAGCAGATTTCTCGTTGGAAACAATGCAAGCAAGAGCAGCATCTTTAAAGTACCTAAATAAAAAAAACCTATAAATCTAGAATTCTATACCCAGTAAAAATATCTTTTAAAAACAAAAGTGAAATAAACACTTCATACACACAAAAACTGAAAGAATTCATTACCAGCAGAGCCACACAACAAAAACCTTCAAGGAACTCTTTCACTCAGAAGAAAATATGACACCAGATCAAAACATGGATCTACATAAAGGAATATATGGTAACTATATGGATAAATATACATGATTCTTTCCAAAAATCCAGCTATAGAGCAGACAAGGAAGATAGGTTAGTTTTGTCACAGGCAGACAAGGGGCTAAGGGAGGTTTCTATTTTGGTTGTAGGACATTGGAGCAATGTGAACATCTATAAAGTTGATGGAAAAACAGGTAAGGAGGGAGAAGGGACAGGTAGGGCTAGACAGGGCAGAGTGTGGGGCTTGGGCAGCAAGGTGAGTCTTTGGCAGAAAGTCAAACACTTCTGTGACTACAACACAGACAAAGGGCTGGGTGCCTCGGCGGGGAGCTTTGCCAATTTGGTGGGGGCGGGATCGAATCTGTGGTCTTTGTATAAATTTTGGCCAGTGAGTTTCCTCTGTCCACACCCAATGATGACCAATGACCCACCCCATGGCTGACGTTATCCTCAGGATGGGCATGCATGCGACCCTGACTGCAAGATGGGCTCATGCGACCCTGACTGCAAGGTGGGCTCACACTGGACGACTAAGTCCTCTGAATCAGCCAGGGTTCTGCCAAGAAGCAGCGCATTTAACTTGGGCAATTTCAGGAGAGTTTAATAAAGGGACCACCAACGTGTGGGCTGGGCGTAGAGAAACTAAGAGCAATGGAAAGGCACTCCAAGGCCAGCAATAAAAGAGGGGGAGCCGGTTACCACTCACAGACCTTAAGGGTCCACAGAACCTTGAAACACAAGAGCAACAAAGAGGTAGGTTTTTAGAAGTCATCGCCTTTCACTAGAGGGACACAGCCAGCCTGTATTATATCCTGACCTCACTCTCCCCTCACTCCAACCAAAAGGAAGCCAGAAGACAGGACAGCTGGTATGTACTCCGCACAGGGCGCAGAACAGGGTGGAGAACCTGGGGAGTGGCATCCAGCACATGCCATCGTCCCTGTGAGGCTGGTGAAGCGCAGTGAGAATACAGAGGTTTGGCTGGGAAGTCAAGCAGAATGCTTGAATCATGGCGCCTAGACTTCCAGCTGTATGACCTTGGCAAAGGCCTTACTGGCTCTGAGTCTCAGTTTACTCATCTATAAAACAGGAACAGCTTTCGGAGGCCAAGGCAGAGGATCACTGGAGGCCAGGAGTTCGATACCTGCTTGGGCAACATAGCAAGACCTCATCTCTACAAAAAACTCAGCCAGGTGTGGCGCCAGGCACCTGTAGTCCCAGCCACTCAGGAGGCTGAGGCAGGAGGATTGGTTGAGCAGAGGAGTTCAAGGCCCCGGTGCGCTGTGATCCTGCTCTGCCACTGCACTCCAGCCTGGGTGACAGAGTAAGACCCTGGGGAGGGGGGAGCAGAGAGGGGAACAATAGCATCTCCTGAATAAGCATTTACATTAAATAAAATGATGCTCCTAAAGCACTAAGCACAGTGCCTGGCAGCGAGTGCTTTCATTGTGCTACTTTAATTGTGCTACCATTCCTCTCCTTGCTCAGCAACAGTCTATTGCCCTGCCTCCTCCAAGACACCCCAGGGAAAGGAAAGACCTGCCTATTCCTGCCAAGGTCCCAGTGACAAGCAAGGCCAAAGAGCGTGGACTGTAGCAGGACCGTGAGGAGTGGGGTGAAGGAGCCATGAGAATAAGGCCTCCACGCCCCGGCCCAGCCATGCCTCCAGGGCAACAGCTTCCCCACTTGAAGGGGTCCCGGAGAACATGCCCTGGCAAGCTGGGGACCCCGGAAGTCTCCTGTGTTCTCCTGTATGGCCTTCACACAGGCACTGAGCAAGGGTGGCCTCCTTAGGAAAGTGGTCCAGCAGGGTGGGCTCCGGCGAGGGCTTCGGTTAGAGAGCCCAGCTCTGCCACCCACCAGAAGCGCAAACTCAGGCAGATCGCTCGGCCTCCCTGAGCCTCAGCACCTTCCTTTGAGAAACTGGAACACTAATGGGAACCGATCTCACAGGGCTGGTGGGGATTAAACGCGATAATGAGGCAAAGCACTGTGCACAGTTCCTGGCTCCTAATAAGGCCACAGTAAATGTCGGCTATTTGTTATGGTTATTACTAATAATAACGTGCTCGTCACGAGAGGGCATGCCTCAGCAGGGCTTACCAAGGTCCCTGCTGCTAACGGATGCGGCCGAAGGAGGCCTGAGCGAGGCCGCCGGGCCATGCCCCTCTAGCCGGCCCCGCGCCGGCGGCGCACCTGGGGAAGGGGTCGGGCACAGGCGCCGGGAGCGCGCCATGAAGGGGCGAGGCGCGCATCGCCGGCCTTCGCGCCCGCCAAGAGCGTGACCCAGACGGACCCCCCACTTTGCCCGGTCATCTCACACCCCGCCGCTTGCCGCCCCCGGCCCCGGCCCGGCCCGCACTCACCCTCCGCGCCGCGGGCGAGAAGCCCCAGCGCCCACGGCAGTACCTGCCACCAACCGAGAAGCCGCATGGCGCGGGGCGGCCGGCGGGTGGCGGCCGGGACCTCCACTCAGGCGGACGGACAACGGGCGCACGGCGAGGAGCGTCGCGCTCCCAACCGCAGGAAGGCCGGGCGAGGAGAGGCCGGGCGCGCGGGCGCGGGCCCGCGCCGCCATCTTGGCCCCTGGCAGCCGCCGCGGGCGCCATTTTGGAGTCGGGCGGACGGCCTCTGGCCTGTGGCCTGCGCCGCCAGCCTCGAGACCCCTCTAGAAGACAAGCATCAGGCGTTCCAAGTCGTTTCGAACGCTCCTGACCCTAACTCAAGTCCAGGGCGGTGCTGCGCAGAGGCCCGTGGCCTCCTTTCTTCCCGCACAAGTCAGGGCCCTGCTGCTTGGAGCACAGCGCCCACCGGGGAGGGTTTCCATGCTTCACTCCCACAGCCAAAAGGCCCAGAAGCCTTCTTCACGTGCCCCATCGAGGTGCAGAACCTCGGAGGCTGTAAATGTTAGAGTCCCTTCCGTTTCCCACGCTGCCTTACCTGGAGTTGCCAGATAGAATACCAGATACGCACGTAAATTTGAATTTCACATAAACAATGAATAATTTTTACCATAAGGGACATGCCTTATAACTGAGCATCCTATAGTTTTATTTGCTGTATCTGGCAGCCCTAACGCTACCTATCTACTCAGGGGAAGAGATGTTGGTTGGTTGGTTGGTTGGTTGGTTTCAACTAATTCACCTACAAGGCATTCTTCCTCCTTAAACCACCCACCCAGGGCAGGGGCCATAAGCTGCATGTATCTAAACTTCAGTTAGATAAACTTAAAAATGTACATTATTTTGTAAAAATCAATTACTATGTACTTAATAATTTCAGAAAACGAAAACTATTTGTTAATTTTAAAGTTAACCTTTTAATGACTTTGTTGTGTCTGCTTGTAGTTGGAAAGCATCTGAATATTTGGTTGCAGCATGGAGGTCCCCAGTTTCAGCTGATCTTCTAGATGGGTGTCAGTCCTTTGTGATCTTGAGGGCATCTTGATTTGGGCTAGGTACGAGAACGTAGATTCACAACAGCAAGTGGCTGAAAAGCAAGAAAGCCTTTTTCGGGCATGTTGCCGAAGGCGTGGCTCTTCCGCATCTTTCCATATTTCAATTGGCTCTTTCTTAGCATCAAAGACTTTAAGATGTCATCTACTGAGAGCTCAATCAGTTCCATCTGTAGTTCTTTAGGTGCCTTGGTGATACCAACTAGGTGAGGCCGAAATGCTAATTTGAGTGTGATGTCATGATTCTCAAAGTCAGTGGACCTTTCATTATATCTCCAATTAATAGATCCATAACAGCTGCGTATTCTTCAAATGATTTGCCCACATCATCCAGTTCATCAGTGGCCTTTGCTAACTGGGGAAATGTTCATCCAAAATTTCCTTTTGAAGAAGTGTCTTGAAAAAAGATAGCTTTTTTGAAATGCTTGGATTTTTTTTGCCACATATCATTTATAGACTTAGTTTTACCTTACAAAGAAATATTCAAGCCATTTTGATTAGACACAATATCACAGAAATGCTGCATTCCTATAGAAACCGTCTTTTAATAATTCACATTGCTGAATAATTCTGTTCGTCATAAAATTTAACTATCTGTTCTTACAGAGATAAATTTTTGGCTAACACCTGTCCCTGCAATAGCCAACCAACGCACTTTAGAATGATATGGCAAATCCACACCGAATACCTCACCTTTGGACTTTAGCATGTTATGAAACTGACCATGCCGAATTGCATTTGTTCTAATATAGTTAACAATACTTATAATTTGTTGCAAAGTGTCACTTAAAATAGTAGTTTTAGCACAGAGATTTTTCAAATGCACGATAATGAAAAGAAATAAGAGCATCCAGGTCTGTTAATACTTTTTTTCCTTCATGCAATAAACCCTTCATGTTTTCCTGTCACGGAAGGTGCACCATCTGTATACTCACTCGCTAAATTTACCAAATTCAGTCCAACTTCATGACGTTTATCTTGAAAGTTGTTGATATCTATTCCCTGTGTTCTGTTCACAAGAGTGCCCAAAGTGAGTAACTCTTCATAGCAAAGAAAATCTTCTGTTAGGACCTGAATGAAGTAAAAAACCTGCACTGAGTCAGCAGTATCAGTTGATTCATCCAAAGCAATTGAATAATATATAGTTTCCTTTTCAAATATTGCATGAAGTTGTTCTGTTAAGTTGAAGGCTAATTCATGCTGCTGATCTGTTATAGTTCTCCTTGAAAGAGACCGTTGTTTGTACTACGAAACATTAGCGGGTCTAAACATCCTACAACTTCGACAATGCATTCTTTTACAGTTTCTACATCACTGAATGGCTTCCCTTTGTTCCCGAGTATGTAAGCTACTTTACAAGTTGCTTCAGTGGCATTATTTCCAGGTCTTATTGCTGCTTGAAGGAATTGTCTTTGCTTTTGCTTCTCATCTTTTAATTTCTGCCATACAACCTTTCTCGCCTCTCCAATTTAAATATTTGTGGTCCTCATGAGTGTTGTAATGCTGATGAGCATTGGATTTCTTTAATGTCAATATTGCAGTATCACAAAGCAAGCAAATCATATTATCTTTAGCTGAAACAAGATGATACTGCAATTCCCAATCCTCATTAAAAAATCTGTTTTCTTCCTTCAGTGTTCTCTTGGTCTTCTTTGACATGATGCGCTGTTAAGCAGACAGAATTTAAAATTTTTTTTTTTTTTTTTT